>NW_004955421.1:20109678-20312270 GCF_000276665.1 Chinchilla lanigera | reverse complement strand
TCCGGTACCGGGAACCGAACTCACGACCTTGCGCTTGCCAGGCAGGCGCTTTTGCCGCTGAGCTAAATCCCCAGCCCAAGAAATCTGGATTTTTAAAAACAGTTTGCTAGACAAAATGGAGCTGAGAGCCACATCTGTCCTGTCTGATTGCTACTTGCAGCCTTCTCCTCAGTCAGATGCAAGGACACCCAGGAAGGCGCTTTCTAAATAGTGTACTTCTTCCCCGACGTTGTCACCTTTGCCAGTTTCCTGACTTTACGTCTCCTAGAGGGATTTGGAAAGCTCTGCATTTAATGGAATATTCTGGAGGAAAACTATTGCGTATGTGTGAATATAGAAATGTGGAAGAGGGCTACAAAGAGAGAGTAAGAAAAGAGAAAAAGAAAGCTTAAGAGGGGATCCAAGTATGATTTCTTAGATTTCAGAGGAGATGACTGAAGAGTTACAGAACATGTCCACATACAGTGAAAGTAATACTCATGTCCAAAGTGGTGGCTGACATGTACCAGTCACCAGTTAGGTGCCAGACACGTTCCTAAGTGTGCTATGTATGCTGCTTTACATATGTGTCACTACAACCCCATGAGAAAAGCCGCTTGCCAGATTTTAGAGCAGGCACGCAGTACAGGACATGAGGCACCTCCCAAGGTCACAACTGGCTAAGTGTAGGTGGTCACCTCGTTCCAGAGCTAGTACAACACACTGCCGTGCCCTGGGTACTTGAACATCTTCAGTCACCACACTGGCACAGTGGGGCTCCAGTCCTGCGGATAACCTAGAATGACCTTTCTACACATCCAACTCCAGCTGTTCTTTACACTTGGGATAAATCTTCCCATTATGAGCTCCGTCTGCAGTAGTTTTAAACATGTTCACAAAACCGAAAGGTTTCCTGTCCACGATATAGGGATTACTTTTCCTCCTTTATAGTACACAGTAGACGGAGTAACTTGCATCTCGTGACCAGGAGAGGTGGACGTGATGAAGTGCCACTTCTGACAGCAGGCTGTAAAGGTACTGTGGCCTCTTGCTCTTTTGAGCTCAGGCCGCTCACTCAAGGGAAAGCCAACATCATGGCATAAGGACACTCAAGAAAGGTCTGTCTCACACGGAACTGAGACCCCTACCTGCCAGAGTCATTGCGGAAGGCCCCTCACACCAGCCATCAAGCCTTTACAGATAAGTGCAGGTTAATTTATTCTTCTTTCCATTATATTTTATTTATTGTTTTGTATTGTTACAGCATTGTAACAGTTTTTATATGAATATCTTTGGGTTGTGAAAGGAACCATCTGAGTTTCTGGTATTTCTTATGGGGAAATTTGATTTGATATACAAGTGCTTTGGGGTACAAGCACTTTTCTTGAACAAATTATACTCACAAAGCAAGATTTTACTGTATCTTAAACTTTAAGTAATAGGAAGTAACATGGATTTAGACTTGGTAATAACATAGTTTTCTTAAATTTTATATGTAAGAAATTCCATTATGATGATGTGGATTTAGATTATGCTAGCTTTTGGTTGGTCTTAAAAAATAGATACAATATACAGGGAATATAAGGGTATTTGATACCATATTAGTGTCTTATTTCTCTGAAAAGAGTAAAATGGAATAATTTTTTAAATGATCTGTTACATATACCTTAAATTCTTCAGTACAGTACAAGTTAAATGAGAATTTAAGTTGATGTAATGCAAGATTGCATCATAACTCCATCTTTAAAGGCTGCAGGATATAATCTAAATTTGTTCAGTATACAGATAAGTACAGGACTAGCCACATAAAGTTTCATTAACTTCAGGATGAAATCTGTTTCAAACCTTGACAATTCTGATGGTGGTTCTTACTACAGATTCTTGAAAATTATTAAAATATGTGGCATAGTGTTACAATAAGTGAGTTAAGGCAGGATCAATATGAAATATAATTCTGACAGGTTTCCACTAGAGGCCAGTGTAATTCAGTATGGAAACAGAATTTATAATCAATCCCTGTGGAAAAACCAACATTATTTCTTCCACTTAAAAGTAGAGCCCTTGTGAATTGAGGGAAAAAATGATGAAGAAAGCTTTTTTGGAAGCTCTGAAGAGGAAGTTTCAAAGGATAAGAAAGATGAGTTAAGAAAGGATGAGTCATGAAAAATAGGAGCAAAGAGAATTCTTATCTACAGAAAAATAGCACTACCATACACTGTTTGATGATTTGCCAGTGTAAGCATAAAATCTCAAGATTCTTGGTATAATTGTAAGCTTTTCCATAGTGTTTCACTTGACAATAAATTAAAAATAATTAAATATCTTGAATGGCTAAAAGTGCCACAGTAATCTTGTTTTCAAAGCAGTCATCACTGCTACCTGCTAGACAATGCCAAGGACTGTAAAAGGGGATAGGAAAGCTGTACATTTGTGATTTCCTTCCATTAAACAATTTTATTCATAGCAAGTACCAACGGCTTCTTCTCAAACATGGACTAATTCATACAAATTCACCCAACACTGCATTCATATTATAAAATACTTTCCTTAATAATGGTGCAACACGATGCTTACAATAGTTTTTAACAAGGAACTGAACAAGTTTCTCAAAACTAAAAATAGGAGAAGAAATGGAAATGTGATTCTTTTTTTTACAGTGTTGGACAAAATGTGATTCTTTGGTAAAGCTTAGGATGCTGAGATTTTACTTTGTAGGAGGAAAAGCTGAATAGTGTAACACACAACATACAGAAATGTACTCTTTCCCCTCTCCTCCCGTAGAGAAAGTCGCTTTATATACTGGGGCCATGTCAAGATTAATGAACCAGGAAATTTGAACACTGTATGGGATCTCAGAGGTCAGAGAGCCGGTGCAGGAATCTTCAATGACAGGGAGCATTCTCCTTTGACAGATGGCCCATCCTACTGTTGAAGCTGTACTTTCTTGGAAGTTATTCTTCAATCTTTACTTTGGAAGACCTCTTCCAAAACAACAAAATACTGTTATCCTGAGGTCAAAATGAAGAGACAAGCTTCAACAATAAATAACACCCGATTCCCACTCTGAGGATCTGTAACATCCTACCCTTGTGGTAGGGTCTTTTCCCGGCCTCTCAACCAAAAGTACTGGCTCTATTGTTTGCTAGCTGTGTGACTTAGTTAACTTCTCTGGGCTTCAGTTTCTTCATCTTTAAAATGGGGAAAATAATAGTACCCATCTTCTAGGACTGAACAAGATAATGAAAGAAAAACGCTAAGCCCAGTGCCCTGACACATGGTCCTTCCATTTATTACCTGTTAGCAATTACTGCTGCACTGTGCTAACTTGACACAGAAGTCATCTGATCCTCACCAAACTCCCACGATTAATGATGTGTTCCTGCTATCTTTTAGGGACAGGAAAACTGGGACTCTCAGGGAGGAGAAGTAGCTTGCAAGAACCAGCAGCTAGCTAACGTTCATAGGGTTTGAACAAAGCTTTATCTAGCAAAGTTTTAATAGCTATACCAAGTTTTTGGGGAAATGGTTAGGTAACCTGCTATTCTCTGTGACAGAGCTGGCCTGCACTGATGAGAGTTAGCATGTGTCCCTCATTTTTTCTTCTCTGATGTAAATATAACTAGGGACATAAGCTAACCGTAAGAAATTCCTTTCCGGGCTTGGGAGAGCAGGCTCCTGGAGCCAGGGTGGACCTCTGAAATCGGAAGTCCTGGGGCCCTACTTCCGGGAAGCCATGGAGCCAGGGCCCTGTTGTGCCGCCCTCTGCTCCAGGAGCCCACATGTCCTGGCTGACTGCCATCTCTGCAAAAGTAGGTGCCCACTCCTTTAATTGCTCCTCCCAGGACGAACACATGGCTGCACCCATGTGGAAACTCAGGAATAATAAACAGCAGCAAGAGAGAAATATCTTGTTGGGAATAAAGTCACATATATAACTGTTATGGGAAAAGTGTTTTCTGTAACCTTTGAAATAGTTGTGTGTTGTCTGCAACAAGTCATGAGTTAAAATAGTTTTTATATGAGAAACAGGGATAGACACTACAGAGTGCCTTCCCAGTGGCCTGCTGTCTGATCTGCAGAAGATTTTTCAGTCAGTGTTCCCCCTCTAGCTCCAAGCTCTCACTGTGAGCTACGTCTTCCATGGCCCAGGGCCCCACAGCCTGACAGCCACAGTACTGACATGGGAAGAGGGCATTTAGTACAAGGCACTAACTTTACAAAGGAATTCATTTGCTATTTGTAAACTGTTTAGAGGAACAAATTAAAAGGACTTTAAATCTCATGCCTTTAATTTCCTGAAGAGATACCTGTACCACACCTCAACTGAGAATACCAGGTCAGAGATTATCTGTTTTCTCCTAATATAAGATTTTCTATTCCTTTTAACTGACCTTTCACGAGATGCATTTCTGTTTACTCATCAGGAAGGGACCTAATAGTTTGGTGTCCGAAGGACAGGGGACTCAGCCCGCCCGGCTGCCTCTGTCTTTCAGTCAGGGGGCTGGGACCGTGAGCCTTAACAGTAATAAAAAATTACAGTCATGTATCTGAGGTCTTCTTGCAAATGTGTTCTAACATAGCTGGTAATGCCTGAAGAAACAAATCAATTAAATTCAAATCTTAGCAACTTGATCTCATATTCTGTCTCAGATGTTAAGGAGAAGAGACATTTATGTTGTTGATTCCAGGTTTATGAGCATATGATAAGCAATTTTGTGTTCCTTGTAAAAAATAAGTCTCTCTAAATAAGTACCAAGCTAAATTTCCATGATGTAAACTGTTAAGACAATCCACAGAGTAGAGAAGAAATTAGTGGGCAAAAAAATAAGGTCAAAGGTAGAAGACAAGTTACAATACCAAGTTGTATCACCATAGGAACCAGCTCAAAATCTGAAGCATGCAGTAGCTTCCCAGAGGCATGTGCCTCTGACATGTTCAAGAAGTGGGGAGGACACCAAAGAATGGTTTGACTGGGGCAAGAATGGTTGGACTGCTTCATGCAGAAAACTGATTAGCAGGTATGAGAGACTGTGAGGAAGCAAAATCCAAATAGCTGGATTAATTACCACCATCATCCAGAAACCAACTGATTTAGAGAGTAGGGAGTACCTGGTTTCCACTCCAAATTCATAAATAAAATGGGAAAAAAGTAGCAGGTTGGAAAGAAATAATTGCGATTCAATTTAGTCTGAATATATTATAGGCCCAGGCATGTTACAACTGGGGTATCTCACCCAGAAAAGACTGAGGGAGATAACAGTCTAGAACAGTGATGACGAACTTTTTAGAGACAAATACTCAAACTGCAACCCCACGCCCACTGACTTATCACAGAATGCCAACACTGCAATTAAACCTAAACACTGCGGTTTTAGTTTAGAGAAAACAATGCACACATCAACATCTTTTGTCTTAAATGAAAAACAAATAACATGCATGCCGTAGGTTTGCCACCACGGGCCTAGAACAATATTTTCCAAATTTCCACAATATTGTCAGATTAAGGTTCTCATCTCTGTCTTCAGAAGAGGTAAGGAAAAGATTCTAAAGGGAAGTAGGAAGGACATTATTAAGCATGAGTGCAGAATACAATAGAAAATAATATTTTTATGTTACTGCTTTAAAGAGGCCCATGTTTCACAAAGCAAAGTTACTGACCTTTATCTGTCAATTTCATTTTGAAGAATAAGGAGAATCTCAAGTGTACCACCCTGACCACCACTACCCTACAACAGACCCTGTTGCTACCAAGTTCTGCTAGTATTTCAACAATCCTCCTTTGTGCAGCATGACACAGTAAAAGAAAACAAAGACATACATACACCATTTATGCTGTGTGTTCCCAAGCAGAATTAGTAAGAAACATGGGGATGACTCTTTCCTTGTCCATTGCAATATTCTGGTTTCACCTTCAGACACATATATTTGTCAATAACCACAACTGAGATAAACACGTAACATCTAAGAGACGGTTTTTTCTTAAGCACACCACTCTGTGTCAGGTATCTGCTACGCCCATTACAGGAAATGCATCCTCACAGGTATTGATACCAAAGGGCATGGAGGTGAGAAAGCTGTTCATGGTCCAACAGCTGTTTGATATCCAAGTAGGTATTCCAAATTCTTGTTCCTGACAATAAATCTACCACATGGAGAGACCCAGTATTCTGATAAATTCCCTCAATCAAGGGAATTCCAGATAAAGTCCTGGAGTACAACAGGATCCTGGACACATGCTAATAAACACTTGCCTCTTTTCTATATTCCCCCAAATAATCCTTCTTTAGAAAAAAAAAAAAAAAGCAAGGCAGCAAGCACATGACATGTTTTACTAGTCAGTGGTCAAGGGGGAGACAGGTGCTAATCTCTTGCTGTTGCTGTCACTGGGCATGGGACGCAGAGCCATGTGAGGCACATACTCTGCCACTGAGCCACGCCCCAGCAGAGGGTTCTACTCTCAACTCTTTCCGGTATTGGTTAGAGGACCTTGGAAATCTTCCTGCATTTCTTATGGCCTCTGCTGTACCTCTGGTTCAGGAAACCTTGAAGAAAATTCCTCCCACAAAAACACTAAATGCACAGTCAGAGAATGTCTGCCAGTCATGGTGAAGACCACCGGGACCGGGCTGTTGCTTCATCCTGCTGTGATATGTGCCTGTAAACTTTTTACTACTGCAAGAAGAAGAGATGATAAAGCAACATTTATTGGGAAAATGAAGCTTAGAAACTCACTGTCACCTACTGCTACATATCTGGGTCAAATTTGGCTTTTATGGATAAATGAAGATTGAAAAAAGAATTATAAATTAGAAAAGTTTAATTAGACTATAAAGATGCTGTCAGGAGAGCTGAACTGCATCTTTTGACAGAAACTAGACTGGAAAAATAATTAAAATTGGGCATTTAAAAGCCTATTTTGGGTTATGTTGAAGAGGTGAATATTTCAATGGGAAGTATTTCCAATTCTTTGAAGATCTGCACATTAATCAGTCTAAATGTATGTACATGTCTTCAAGGCAGGCAGTTTACTTAAATGAGGCAAGCAAATGCAAAACAGGAATGAGAGGCCGACAGCTCTACCTGACTCTCAGAGGCTAGGCTTCAAAACTTATTTTTTAAAACTCTAAATAGCTTTGGAGAGCAATAACATACGGCAGGGATACTGAGAGAAAGAACAGCTAAAAAATATGTACTAGGATCCTACAATGTGTGTGACAGCACGGAGGTGTGGTGACAGAGGAAGTTTGTGACCACGAAGTCATACTCATGCCTTTATTAATTTAAAATCAAGTGCTAATCTAGATCTAGCATGAGCAAGAAGCAGATTTCAAAGGCACAGCACAACTAAGAATCTCTTCTCACATGTGGTAAAGCTCTACTTTAATAGCAACTTCACCACCTACCTATGATAATATCCACTAGGAGATGACTGCAGATTTTTCACTGCCAGTGTATCTTATGAAAGGATGAGCAGATGATGCATAGTGGAAGCGTGGTATTTACACTGAATGAGTGTCTCCATCTCCTCCAAGAGAGCTGGTGAGCAATCAGAAGGCTATGAGCACACAGTAGGCTGAGGTTTCCAGATCTGAGGATGGGAGGCAGAGGCATGTGGCCAGCGCCTCCAGAGACAGATTTATTAGGCCGAAGGAGGAGGGTTTCTGGGCTGGGCTGCCCAGGTTGATCCAGTCCTTTGTGAGGGTGGTTACTAGGTGCACCATAAGGAATAATTTCATGCCTCCTCCACTGATGGAGACTACAAAGCGGCTCTGAACAGGATTTATGATTAACCCACTGGCTTTCCATGTTTACTTATGAGTATCCCAGGCCTAGGCAACTTGCCGGGAGAGCGGCAGTGGGTATATAGTAAGTGAACCTCTACGTACCACTGGTCTCAGCAGAGGCCCGTATTGGCCTTTGATGCTGTGACACCTCAGAGGGCATGATAAGGTTGCAGCTGAATACACCTGGCTATGACTCCAATTTACAAGATAAAGACGGCAGCTGCAGTCATTTGGCTCCTGCTGCAAATGTCAACCTAGAGATAAGACAGTTCTCTTGCTGGGCAAAATTTACTGCTTGAAAAAAGTCTTTGAACTGACTTTCCAAGGTCATGCTCAGTTCTCGCATTTGCCTCAGTATCCCCTTCCTTTGTTTGAAAACCAAAGATATATGGGCTGCCTGGAGAAGTTCTTTGTTTCGACTCCCTGAACAAGTTTTGACCTTTCTGGGGCCCCCAAAATTATACCACTTGTCTCTTTCGTTTAAGACATTCACCGTCAACTCTTTTAGGAGATTGTGGGCCTGGTCAGTCCATGATATTCCAGTAGAGGACTAAGGTGATAGAAGAATCCAAGACCATACAGGCTAATTCCCTCTTCAGTTTAATACTCACTGACTTCAACTGGACACTGTCTAAGCCTGGCTTTTGATTTGAGCTTCCTCAACCCTCCCTCATCTGTTAGTACACAAATATCCACAGTTCATGTTGTATTTGCCAGTATTTGTCTGGTTTTCTTTTCCAGTCTCCCTATGAGATTTTATAAAGACTAAATAGAACTGTCTTACTTCCTCTATTCTGTGACTAAAGCCTTTACTTCTAACATTTTGACATCAGAATCCTTCTTGAAAGGATAGCTTCTTTTACTAAAGTGGGTTTTGTTGCTGAACCATCATTATTAAAACAGTGGTCTGTCTTACTGCAGCTGGGGTTCTAGGAAAAGAAATACACTCTACTCCTTTTGTTTAGGTCCTGACATCAATAGTGTTGACACTAATACTAACTGCACACCACTGTTCCTCCTCTTCCTCCCCTGTATGGTATCTCTACAGGACTTCAGGCTTTGTGTAAAATTAAAACTGCAGAGATTGACAGGTCCCACAATTCTGTCTTCTGTGCACTTGATCTTCAAGAATCCTTCAGTGGAATACAAAAGCAAATGATAACTCATTTAAAACCACCAGTGAATGATCTCTCTTAGGAACTCTTTTGTCACTGATAAAAAGAGGCCTATCCATCCATCTGGAATAATCTTGTAATTCACTTACACATTTCTACACAATGCCTCAATCTCTATAATATACAATAATGAGGGAATTCAGCCCAGTAGGGCTGGAGAGGAAGAGGCAAACGAGGGAGATAAAACTCAATTTATCTCTTTTTGTTCAGAAACCTGATTATCTTCTTGATGACTCCATTTCTGTTCACAGGAACAAGGATTCTTTGCAATCCCAATGATCCCCCAGGGATGGACTCCAGTTATCAGTGTCCCTCCTAAGATGTGGGATAATTCCTCGCAACTGCTGTTCTCCGAGACCACTCAATGCTCTCCTGTCACTTGGGGAAGTGTTTAAGAATGTGGAAGGTAGTTTAAAATTGCCTGCATTCAGTGTACTAGGGTTACCATACACTCACTCTGAAAAAAGATTAATAATAATGCCTTATAGTACAGTCATCCACAAAGACATATAAGAACTTGGCATATCATAAGAGCTCAGTGATTATCAGCCATTACTAACAACACCATTAGCACTACTGTTGCTTTGAGAGATGGGTCCAAATGAACTGCTCCAGGACAAGAACGGATAGAGAAGTGACAAGAGCTTTCCTGGCCTTTATGATTTAGCCCCTTCATACCTAGCTGAGTATCTTCCTTACCATTCACATTTTTCCAGTCTTAACAATCTCATCACTGTCCTCGTCTGTTGAGCCATTACCCTCAAAGGCCTTCCTCCGGGTCCACCCCTCAAACGCTTCTGCCTTCAGGTCTTTTCTCACCTTGACTACACAAGGTCTCCCAGCTACAGTCACTTCTCACTGCTGCTGCTTTCAGTCAATCATTTCACACCTGTGCAAGTGTTATTCTAGTTTTAAATGCAATGTCATATAACATTACTGCGACTTTACTTTGTCTTTCCAATGACAGGCGTAGTTTCCCATTTTTATTTGGTGTTTGCCTTCTTGCACTTACCATCAGCCTGGGAAATAAGGATAATATCTACTTAGTCTTATGGAGTGACTCACATCTACATTCTAAGTATGGTAAATGTGCCCACAAGTAACACTGGGGCTCTGAGAAAGTATTTTATCTGTCATCTTGATTGGAAAAAGGGCAGCCCAGGTGTTCTGTAAAAATATGACTCCTACAGTTGTCGGAGAGGGTCTTTCTAGAAGAAAGTAGCATTTGAACAAGCAGACTGAGTGAATGGGATAGTCCTCACTGTTGCCAGCGGGCATCAGCCAATCCTTTGAGGGTCTGGAAAGAATGAAAGGTAGAGGAGAGAAGGATGAGCTCCCTCCACCTGACTGTTCAGCCAGATCTCTGCCTTCTGTCCTTGGCACTCCCAGTTCTCAGGGGTGCAGATGTGAGCTGGAAGCCACACCACAGGCTTCCTGCCTCTCAGGACTTCAAACAGCACCACGAGACTTCCTGGGTCTGCAGCCTACAGAGAGCAGAGTGCAGACTGCTCAGCCTCCATTATTGTGTGAACCAACACCTTCCAATCCATCTTCGTATCTCCTATTTGTTCTGTTTCTCTAGAGAACCATGACTGATACAAAAGCTGGGGTAAATCTCTACTGGACATCACGGTGTACCACTTACTGTGGCTAGTGAGGTTTCCAGCAGCCTCAAACAAAAGAAACTTTATATCAAATGAAGATCTGTAAAATAGTTCCATAAGCTCAGAAGTTTAATGTATTGTGCGAGAAAAATTCCAGCTCAAGAAACTCCTGCTTTGACATAATAGAAAACATAACACAATTACTAAGTGTCTCACTTAAAATACTTAAGACACAACTATTATGAAAAAGAGTCCATTTCTGAGGGTAGTTCAGGTGATGGAAGGAACGTATTTTAATCTTTTAAAATATTCACTTCTAGGCTGGGGGTGTAGCTTAGTTTGTAGAGCTCTTGTCTAACATATATCTCCAACACAGCAAAGAAATGGACTAGGTTAGAACTGAATAGAGTAAATAAAATATTTCTTTTTGAGCTAAAAACTATAAACCAAATATGAACAAGCAAGCAGCCTGTTAAACAATACCAAACCCCAGAATCTCTATTATTTCATTACACATTGTATTAGGACTTAAGGTCTTCAAGATTAACATGCACAATTACCAAAAATTATTTGAGAGTGAATAAAAATACACCTACAAAGAAGAACATGTTGACTGAAAAACCGCTCTGATTATTTTTCAAAATACTAATAATGTCTCTTTGCACAGCAAAAATCCTCATTTCAAATCCCATTTTTTAAAAATGTAAATAGGACTTATTTGAAATTCACTTTTGCACTATTTATAAAAAAATGTGCTGAGTAAAAAAAGACATTATAAAATGTATGTTTACAGAAACACACTTTTCTCTAACATAGAACCATTTCACTTATAAATAACTGATTCCTTAATAACAAGGCATTCCTTTTTGTTAATTAAAAGAGTTGGCAAAAGACATTTTGACTACATATCCTTTCCTATGTTAAGTACATAGAATAAAAATGACACTAAGTGCAACTTACAATAGGCTCTCTTCCTGTTTTGGGTCTTATTATAAGACTGAACAAAAGGTTTTGGGGGATTATAAGATAAAATAGTTTTTCTCTAAATAATACTCTGCTAATTAGTAATGGTTCCAATCGCCTGAAATAGTCATAGATATGTGTTCTTTGTTATTATCACACTTTCCTTTTTAGCAAAACTTACTTTCCCTGAGAAGTAGCCCACCAATTCCCATGCAAATTTCAATCTATTGCTGCAACAGACTGCAAGATCAGATTCTAAAATAACTTCAAGAAGAGGCCCTTGGCAAGAGGGTTAACAACATAAATCAGGTCACAACACAAGACCAGACTTAACTTATATGCACAGACATAACACTGGGTTTTAGAAGGACACTGTTATCAAGGAAGCTACTGAACAACATTTTTATGGGCAAATCGTAGCTGAATCCCATTATACAGCAAATCCAGAAGCAGTGTAGACAACTGACTTTCCTACCGAGTCAGTAAGAAAAGTCAAGTCAAGCTTCACACCATGATTAAACACACACAAGTAATAACCATTTAGGTGCTGGAATCTCATGCGGCTTTACTCATGTTTGCTCTCCCTGAGTAGGATATGGAAGGGGAATGAACTTAAGAATAGCAGGGAGGCAATGAAGGATGGTCCACTTACATTCTGCATCCCAAATGCATTTTTCAGCTATCAAAAGATAGATACTAGAGCATGAGTCAAACTTAACAAAGGAAGACCACCTGGGGGACTAAAGACACACCCAAGTACACTTCTCAGAGAACAATAAGCATGCGTATTTTCAAATCCAGCAACAATGGGATGCTAGGCACTGTTTTGCGGGTTTATTAATCTTGTTTCAAAAATAATAGCCAAGTAACTGGTTGCATTACATGTTAGAGCACCTCAGAGGCAGCAATTAGTCTGAGTAAATGCTGTATTCAGAATGTCTCTGACAGTGCTAGAGGTGATAATATTAACTTGATAATCATAGAGGCCTTTCAAGACCAACTTCAATGAAATGCTAAAACTCTGGAGCAAATAGCTGCGAAAGATACTTTCTGCGGTCAGCAGTGAATGTTCCAACTACGCAATACTATTCATGTATTCCAAATGTGTCATTTATTTTTATATCTTTTATTCATTCATAGGCCTAAAGTTGCCTTCCTCTTTTGGAAACCGCATCAAGCAAAGTTGCCCAGGCTGAGCCTCCTGCCTCAGCCTCCCAGGTGGCTTGGTTTACAGGCACGTTCCATCATAGCTGGCTGTAGTTTCCTTTCTCTTTATGCTGGTCAAGTCCTGCTTACCCGTAAAGGCATCCTTTATGATTCTCCTTGTAACCTCTCTAGATATAGTACCCCTCATATTCATCCAACATGGTGAGCTCTACTAGGTTTTAAGCCTCCAGTTTTTATAACACTCACACGACAACCTTCTGTTTTTCAGATCCCTCTGGTTCCGCCCTCGGAATACATTTAGAAAGTTATCAAATAATCACATTATATGACAACCTTCCAGCTTTTGAATTTCCTGAGGACAGAAACAGAACTCTTCCACTAGAAGGTCCTTTCTACACTACCAAAGTTAGCGTTTTAAAAGGACCAGGAGGCTCTGTGGGTACAGTTTAGTGGCAGAGTACATGCCTACCATGCACAAGGGCCCCTTCCCCTGTGCACAAAATAAAAGGAATAAGGGCTCTGCACACATTTATTGAACTGAATTAGGGGAATGACCAATGTCTCCCGAGCTTTCTTATCTTCTTAAAACCCTGAATAGGTAAGTAATTAAGTTGAGATATTTTGTCGCACTGCACCGCTGCACCCTAAGTTAGAGGAGAGTCTGCCCTTTTCAGTGTATGTACTTCAGGGTCAGGGAGGAGAGCAGTTGCTATTGCCAGCCACTACCTCCAGCAGAAGTCCAAAAATACCACGTCTATAAGAGCTACCCATAGAAAACATTACCTTATCACTATATTAAAAATCTTAAAGTTAACCTCTAAGAGAAACCGCTCATGTGGCTTCCCTAAACCCTGTCTTACAAGTTTTAAAATACTTCGCTGAATTTTACTTTATCTTCTCACCCTATTTACCAGGGGTGACCTAATCTGGGGCTAAAATTGGCCAAAAGGACCGATTTTGTTCAGGTAAAGTTCCGGACAGAAAGCAGGATGCTCATTCAGCAATAAAATGATGGTGAAGTAATGGGCGGGGTGGGGGGAGGGGTGGAGGCGGTCCTTTCTAGTTGTAGAGAAGGGGCCAGGTTCAAGCTACTGAGCGGCCTTTCTCTTTTTAAATTGCTATGTGGGTAAGAAAAGCTCTTTCTTCCCAAAGAGAACTGAAAAGTGAGGTCAGAACTGCAAGGCATGGCAGAGCGGGCCTGCCACAGTAGCTGATGAAGCAAGCAGCGCACTCAGTTTGTCCCAGAGGGACAGGAAGACCCTGGGGGCATCAATAATTGATCCAGGATTGGGCAACTTAAATTTGGTCTGAAGACTGAACTACAGTCTTTAAGCACAAGGCCCCAGGAGGTGCAAGATTTAGTGATAAGTGAATTTACTTGCATGGAAATGTTTAAGTCAGTCTAGCTCCATGAAAAAATGTAAAAAACACAGCCTTCTGACTGTCTACTTGCTGGTTTAATTACTAGTTTTATTTCCGATCTCAAAAGAGAACTGTAACAAAGAAACCTTTTCTGCCTGTGGGAAGTGTGTCTAATTAAGCTATGACTAAGATGTTACCATACAGATCTAGAGGCTGAAGAAGGACATAGGAAGAAATGGGTCTCAAGTATTCAGATCTTGCAATTCCAAATAATTGCTGTGTAACAAACTGCTCTGTTTATGAAGTTAGCAAATGAAATGATCATTTAAAAAATCTCCTTAAAAAGCAAAATAGTACCCATACATACATATATGGAAAAGATAATGAGAATTACTCACGGGATGCAGCAAAGTTCAATTTAAAATTGCACATAGGGTACCGAACAGTCTTAGATACTTTCTTGTCATTGAGACACAATACTTAGCACCCACGACTAAAAGAAGGAGACATTTACTTCAGCTTAGTTTTAGAGAGCTCAGTCCTTGCCTGATCTGTCAGTTACTAAGCAGGAAGAGCAGCGAAAAAAAGCCTGGGCAAAGAAGATGCTCAAGTCACCTCTGCCAGGAGGTGGTGAGAAAAGGGAGCTGGGGAGGGAGGTACAGCCTTCCAGGTCAGGCCCTCAGCGACACCTCCGCACAGGGCCACCTGCTAACAGCAAGTCAGCTGCGAACCAACTCATCCATGGACGAGTCCGTCCACGAGGATAACATACCCATAGTCTGAGCACCTTCCACACACTTGAGGTTCTTTAGGGGGGTCACCCCTAATCTAAAGCATAACAATGTAATTAAAATTTTATTTTTCAACATAGGATGGGAAAAGAGAAAAGACCACAGTGATTTCTACACTGGCTGGGGGATGGAGTAGATGGTCATCAAATTTAAATACAGAGCACATGCTTCATTTAAAATTTTTTTTTCATTCATACATATCTATAGTACACAATGATCACACTCCTTGTGTCAGCACATGCACATGACACGTCTTAGTTCTTTTTGTATCCTCTCCTCCTCTCCTCTTTCTCCTTTTCTCTCCATCTCTTGGTTCTTTCTCTTTTGCAAAAGACTCATCCCTCTATGACCTATTATCTATCTTTCATTTTGCTCTTTATATTTTGAGTTCCTCATATAAGAGAGAGCATAAAATGATAGATGATAAAATGCTTCATTTAAAAAACAGATTTATAGCAGTCAAAGGGAGGGGAGAGGAATGGGAAAGAAAAGAATCAAGTTACATCATGTACAGATACAAATTCTCTATGATGAATGTGATCACTATGTATGTCTAAAATGTACCAATAAAATCTGACTGAAGAAAAACATTTCTTTCATTAGTTTTTGTGTAACATGGACATGCCTACCACACAGTAACGTGAGAAGCAAAGGATTCATTTATTTCCTTTTTCCATTCCAAATAAGAAAGAGAACGATAGCTAACAGAGGCTGGATCAAGCCCAACGTCATGTATTACATGGGTTTTCAAACTTGTACTTTCCTGTCAGTTGCTGTGGGTCCTTTAGGAGTAGCTGTGAATCTGTGAACAATTTGCTTGTGTTTCTCAATGAAGTGAAAAAGACTCAACAATATCCTGCCAGTCACATTTCTACACATCTGCTGGAGTGGGCGAACCACAGCCTCTTCCACTGGGTGGTGTAGCTACCGCTGACCACTATTTCCACCCTCAGGAGTCCCAGGTACACTTGCAGGAGTGCAGCTGCCTACCTGTAACACTGAATGAGACCCAAGCAACGTGCTTTCAGGGTCCTTTAGCAATTATTTTCCTTTTGAACAAAACAGACAGAGAATAATCTTAAAAGGTTATTGCTTCAATCCTCTCTTCAATGTAGGCTGCTCTGGAATGAAGTAGAAAATATGTATTATTAACACTAGCTGTTGTTAATGGTAGTAATGATAATACGTTATCTCCACCACACAGCGATAATGGGCTTTTTATTATTAAAGTAAGTTGTAGCCTTTATTTATGGACATCAGCTAAGTCAAAGAAAATGAAAATGCAAAATGACTGCACAGCTCAAACGGCAGCAGCTCTCAAGACTCAGTGGGGAGGACGTGCAAGCAATATCTTATAGATTAGAAAGAGCACACATTATTTTAGCCGACGCTGCATCGCATGTATGGAGGAGGTTTGCAGGAATAGAAAGCCAGTCAAAGAAAAGAAAACATTTTTTTGTGCTATGACTTTTTTTAAAAGACAAAATGGACGCTAAAAGCAGTTTTTTTAACTAACCCACTGCAGGCAAGAAAACATTATAAGCTCTTCTCAATTATGATTTTTTATGTTAAATAACTTCACTTAGGAACAAATGTGCATACAGTCAAATAGAATTTGCAATAACATTTTAATATGGTTCAATGCTCTTTTCCTCTTGAAATTTAGACTGTGGCTCTATTAATATTGTCTGGAACAAAACAGTATGTCCCAAAAGTGGCCCCTGAAATCATATTTGCTGTCAGAAGAGACGCACATGTTCCAGTAGTAAATTTGGCACTTGGGAGACTATTCCATTTGGCTTGATCATTGTAAAAAAATATATTAAAAAAATGAACCTTAATTGTGAGCACTATAGAAAGACATGGAATGAATTCAAGTATTAGGTAACTCCTTCAGGTAACTTTAAAAACAAAAGGCATGAAGGTGGAAAAAACAATTTACTTTTTCTCAACAGGGTACTACTACTAATAACAAAAGAATGTGAAAATTAACAAATACTTGGTTTGTGGGAGAAAAAGTAGTCTCAGACAACCAGAAGAAATTGAAATGGTCCCGCTCACCAGTCCTTTGGTAGACGCCCACATCACAGAGAACCAGTGGACTCCAGACAGGAGCCCTACAGGAGATGGATCAGTAATCAGGGAAGGAACCCCTGTGGATACAACAGAATGGACTGGAAGAAGGAGACTGAACCAACACTGAGAAGGCCAGAGAGGAAAGTATCCTTGCATGCCATTCATGAAAACGCTATCACTAAGCAATGCCAGCAACACATGAGTATTTGCTGGTTGTAGGACTCAGATTTTGGGAAAATGAACCAACCATGATGTGTTAGTAAAATCTCTTGCCTAAATTACTGTAAGACTTCATACTAAATGGTCACTAATTATCATCAGTAATATTACTAGGGATTTACATGGTGCAAGTGCTAGGTTAAAAAAAAATTACCAGTATTTCTCTTTAAACATATCAGATGATGCTTTTTAAAATTTTGTGATATATGACCATATGCAAATTTTAAATATTACACAATCTTGGATCCAAATCATGTATTGCCTTTGCATATAACTACAAATGCACAACTGCAGCTTTTTTTTCACTGAACAATCAAACATTTCTCAAATGCTAAATGTATTTAAACATCTACATGCCCTATATCTTTTTCTTTGTTTTTTCTTCTTTTCTCTTTTTCCTTCAAGTATTTCTCCACTGTAAAATAATATATAATCACAACACAGAACAGAAAACCATAGAAAGTAGAACAAATTATATACAGACCTAACACTCAAAAACACCAAGTGTCATTACTTTGTAAATTTTCTTCTAGTGTATTTCTGGTAAAGATTTTGGTAGGAGTAGTTAAAAATATTTATTCTACGATGAAAATGAGGCAATAGCCTTAAGGCAGAAGCTGCAGTCATTTTATAATCCAGTATTCCATATCTTTTTGCTGTGAGTCATTAGCATAAGAACACATACAAAGAGGGGATTACACAGGAGTGTGAGTGTCAGCAGATGTGGGTCAATCATTAAAAGTCATGTTAGAGGCTGCTGACTGCAAATACTATTCTATGTTAAATGTTTTCTTGCATCAAAAATATTGATATTGTTCTCTTAGGACAAAATCTAAGAGATAGGCTAGAGGGCTAAATGTCTGATAATTTTTTAAAGGAACCTGACAGAATCATCATCCTTATATATTAAAGGTATACATCTACTTTGTAATGCAGCTTATTTTCTTAATAGTTGCTCAATCTGAGTCAATAATTAATTATAATGGTATCTGTCTTTAACCTCTCTAGTCATAGAGACTGGTCATTCAGGCCTTTACTGAAAAAGAAGATGGGGCTTTTATAATATATGACAGTTTATAAAATACAAGTTTGTGGAAAAGTACCACGGGCAGAAAATTTGGGTGAGTATAAAGTTGTTATGGGATAATGATCATTGTAATGAAAGATTATCATAACTGACTAGCTACCATTATTAAGTCATATCAAATCTTACTTTCCCATTTTACGGATGGAGACATTGATGCTAACAAAGTCTGCTGGCTTTAAGGGTAGGTTTAACAATTCTGAGATACTGTTTTCAAGAGATGAACTTATCTCTGCATCTTTTGATCTGGTCTTAGTGACTCACTTCCTGAGAACAGAATGTGCACAGGTGATGCACCCTCCCTCCTGAGATTAGGCTAAAAAGACAGTGGCTTTGATTCTATTTGCAGTAGCTTGTTAGGTCATGCGCAGCCCAATGGAGGGGTTCACCGGCAAGAACACACAAGTGCATGAACTTAATATAAATTCCAAGAACTACAGAGACTGGATCCCTACTCAGCAGCTGACTACACTTGGGCAAGATCTCTGGTCAGAACAAGGCAGCTAAATTGCTCCTCAAGAAAGGACTCTCAGAAACCTCAAGTGATAAAATATTTTTTGTAAGCAGGTAGGTTTTTAGAGTCTGTTATAAAGCAATAGAAGTCTAACATTTAAATAATTTGCACAAGATGACAGAGCTGAAAGTGAGAACTCAAGCTGTGGACCACTACAATGTACTTTCTGTTAGGGAAAGTGGTGTGACATGAAAGCTAGAAAAATAACTTTCAAAAATAGTTGCCCCTGATCCAATGAGAAGAGCATAAAGGAACAAATACACTGATTTTTATCTGCTCCTCCTCCCAAATCTTACAGAAAATATTTTGCCATTTCTTTGCCCATTGTCTTGCTATGAAGTACTCAATGTTTTTGGCAGATGGGAGTCTTTTTTAAGGCTTGACTTAAAAACAAAGACACACACAATAGGTAAGACCAATCAGGCTGTCTACCTTAAATCACCACTGAATTCTGCAATAAGGTGATTCTGAAAGTATGGTACCTGGACTAAGCAGAGGTGGTTAGAAAAGTACATTTTTGGTTCCACATCAGACTACTAAATTAGAATCTGAATTTTTGCATTGCAAATGTCATTGCTCTGACAGCCCTTCCAAGGGATCGGAGCAGTTTTCGGTGTACTGCTCTACACCTAAGACTCCTGTGAAAATGACAGTGGCCACCCTACAGCTTTGTGCCTACTACGATCTCCAAGTATTTTCCAGATGAGAACAACGTCTTTGGGTGGTTTTCTAATTAATTACATTGTTTTAAGAGATTTAATTACCAAATGCCAACCCATACAAATGTAAAAGATCTCTCCTACAGACTTTGTGATGAGTTGAATGCAGTTTTTAATCAACTGCTTGGCAAGCACTATGGGCTATATATAAACAGCTATACCAAAGCTAAACATATTTATTCACAAATTGACAAGAAATATTACTCTGTCATTAATCATTTTCCAGTTCTAAAACAAAATATAAAAACACACCCAAAATATGAATGTCCTCTTAGTCACACAAGTAATCATTAGATCTATCTATCTACATATGTGCAAGTCATTTTAGGCAAAACAATGCCAGCTACTTAAAGTATGCTGGTCATAAAAAGGGTATTACATTTTTTAAAAATATGTAACTGAGAAAATTACTATTCATTTTGAGTATCTTCAGTTGTGATTTATTAAAACTAAGTAATCTAGGGGCTGGGGATTTAGCTCAGCAGCAAAGTGCCTGCCTGGCAAGCGCAAGGTCGTGAGTTCGGTTCCTGGTACCGGAGAAAAACCAAAACCAAAAAAAAAAAAACAAAAAACTAAGTAATGTATTCATTGAATACTTCCATTAAAGGATTTTTAAGTAAGATGCAAATTCTTTAATAATCATCTTTACTTGAGAAAGAAAATGGTTAAAAATCAAAAGGGTTAGCATTAGTTTTTTTTAAAGTTAAAAAACAATCATCACTTGCAATTAGCTCATGAAGATACTTGTAGTTAATAATGTAATTAATACTTGCTCTCCAGATCACTTGCTTTACCAAGTGAGTATTTGAAAGATGGGAATCTTAACAGAAATCATTCTCAATGGATAAAAAGCTAATATTCATGGTCAATAAAACCGAGTTAACTTTAAAAAAAAAAATCATTTACTTACCTGCTAAGATTTCTACTTTATTTCCCTAAAGTAATAATGCTAGAAATATCATAATACTTCAATTAAATATAAAATTCACTTTAAAGTGAACCCCAACAATGAATATAAATGTCATGTACTCATTATAAAAAAAGCTGTTTGAATATGAAAAATATGATTTCTTAAGTGTGTGGGAGGGTTTTCCCCCCACCATCTTTTCAATATTAATTGAACAATTATTGCACAGCAGGTACTGGGAAGTGAAACTGTCTACAGAAATCTTCAGCCTCTGGTTTGAATGCATCCACAACCTGGGGGGAAGGGGAAGATCACGTGTGTAGCGGGAAGGAATGGGGAGTCCAAAATAATGTGCAGATATGGGCAAAGCCCTGTGAGGGAACATGCAGACTCCCATCATAGGTCATTGGTGAGCCATCTTCCAAACCCACGTATTTGACAATGGAAAAGAACGTTCACACAAATGTGAGACAATTTGTTTTAAAAGTAAAAAAACAATGAAGACATTCATACACTGCTTTAGTAATTTTACTTTTAACAATTAGAAATACATGCCACATTTCTTAGAGACATGTAGTTAATAATGTTCACAGGAAGATTTAAAAAAAGAACTATGAATAGCCTAATGTTCTTCAAGACAGGAGCTGGGGAGTGGTAATAATTATGACATTCATTTTATGGAATGCTTTGCATGCTATACAAAAGAATAAAGTAGTTTCATGTACATTAAATTTAAAACATCTCTACGGCCTATTTTTAACTAAAAATAAAGCCACAGAAGAATACATATAGGATGGGTCCATTTACTTAAAGAACAAATTAAGTGGCACATGTGTACTATGTTACCATATGTAAACACAGTGAAAGGTGACAGGATTTGCACCTGCGATTCTAACTGATACTGGGAAACAACATCACTCACCTCTCACATTTGGAGGTGGGACAATTCTAGGAACCCTCTTATTAAATACCAAAATGTGAGGGTGCTGAAATCCCTGACATAGAATGGCACATTATTTGCATAGAACAGCAGTGATGAACCTATTGACATGTGTGTTATTGTGTTTTTCTTTTAAGAAAAAGATGTTAATGTGTGAGTTATTTTTTCTAAACTGAAACCTCAGTATTCAGATCTGATGGCAGTGTTGGCACTTTGTGATAAATGAGCGGGTTCGGGAGTTGCAGTTTGGGTACTTGGTCTGTAAAAGGTTCACCATCTCTGGCATAAAACCTACACATACCTGCCTGTAAATTTTAGATCACCTCTAGATTACTTCCGATACGTAAAACAGTTACCATACTGTATTATTTAGGGAATGACAGTGAAGAAAAAGTCAGTACATGTTCAGTACAGAAACCAATTTTGCCGCACTGTTTTGATCCTCAGTTGATTGACTCCGCAGACGCAGAGCTCACAGGTACAGAGAGCAACTGACTTCCAAGTGTTTACACATCAGAGCCCAGCATTCCTGCCCTGCGTGTTTAAACAAAAGGTTTCTTCTTTCAGTGAGTAAGCTCTAGTTATTCTGTTTGTCTCTGTTATTGCTGATTCTCATAATGGAAAAAATAAAAACTCTAAATTCTATCAACATAGTAAGGAACACAGAATCCTACCAATACAGACAGAAATAATATAAACATTGTCTAACTTGCAAATTTTTTGATTTCTGTTTTTAAGGAAACACATTCTTGTACATTTGCTTTACAGAAATGATAATACTTTATAGTGTTTTCTAAATTCAATGAAGAAAAACAATCTATAAAGAAAAAGTAAACATGACAGACATATTAAAATCCAATCCACGGACAGGACTGGCTTGGCAAACCATACTGGTTAAGTGGTTTTTATTATTTGTACTACTGGAACATATATATCCCCCTCTTCCCAAATATGTCAAAATTTTCCAAAGCCAAGGAAAGAATGCCACATATTAAGCACTACCAAAATAGTCCACTCTGTCTTGGACCTTAGCTTTTATAGGCCTTTGAAGAAAACTTGAATCTAGAGGCAAAAAATTGCTGCCAAAGATGGGGTTTTAACAGTGGCCAGAGGAAATTCAACAGCCAAAAACTCAACATTCATTTGGCATAGACGAGTCACTTAAATTCTGAAAACATTAACACAGTTGCTGTTATGGCTTGTGTCTAGATGTCCCCTCAAAGACTCATGTAATCACAGGTGGAACTTTTCAGAGGTAGCTGATCTATAATGTGTAATGCTAGGATCAAGGATGTATGAGTACTAAATTAGTCCATTGATCAGTTTGTAATATTTCTGAGTAGCATTAAGGGGATATAACCTATACACACATATAACTTTTTATCACATTCCATGTGGATACAATATAAGGGACAGAGTTGCTGCTTGCTGCCTTCTGCCTGCCATGAACTGTTTCTCTTTCTGTGATACCCCTCTGCCATGCCACCCTGCCTTGGGGACAGCTGATTATGTACTGAAACCTCTACAGACAATGAGCCAAAATAAACCTTTCCTCCTTAACTTTGCTTGTTAGGTATTTTGTCTCAGCAATGAAAAAGGTAACTAAGACAGTTCCTTTAAATTACTAAGTAAGCCCTGCTTCCTATAGGAGTTATGTATGCACAGCCTCTGTTCTTTTTTCCACACTAATGCATTATCAATTTCCCCTAATATTTTAAAACTTAAATACATTATTTGTAAAGAAAATTATATCACTATAAACAAGAGAAAAGTTACATATATTCCTACAAATCGAAGATAGCAGTTAAAGAATATAGTAGTTTAATTAAATTCTATCTAGATACACTCTGGCTGTTGTACTGAACCAAAGCAAACTGTGAAAGCCATTATTAGCCAAAACAAAACAAAACAAATCTTTGTTAAGGTTTTCAAAAACTAAAAAAGAGGGAATAGACTTTATTTTTCTTATTTCTATGCTGTAGTATAAAAAATTCAAGCAAAAAAGAGCAGGTAAAAAATGGAACATTATATAGACCAGTGATGGTGAATCTTTTAGAGACCAAGTGCCAAACTGCAACCAAAACCCCACTTATTTGTCACCAAAGGTCAACATTGCAATTAAACCTGAATACTGAGGCTTTAGTTTAGAAAAAACAACTCCTACATTAACATCTTTTGTCTTAAAAGAAAAACGCAATAACACGTGTGCCATAGGTTCTCCACCACTGATATAGGCTGTAGCAGGGAACGCTCATGTACCCATCACATAGATTGTACAAGCTGGGACTTGCAACACTTGCAGACAGTAGCACATTAATTATCTTCCCTCCATATTCTAGGAGTCTTTGCTTCTTAACTTAATATTTTACGTATATAACCACCTAGAAATAGTTCTCTCAAGAGGCACCAAATTCCAATCCACAATTTTGGAAAGCTGTTCTGAAGGAAAGATAATACTTATTATTATTTTAAAGAGAATTTCTTTAAAAACTCATAAAAACAATACAGAATTCAAAACAAGATGATGAGAAATTAACAATGGTTACTACATTGCATAGTGTTAAGGTAATATAATTATGCTAATTCCTCCACCCATCTCGGAAGGCCCGTTAATGGATCTGGCTCATGGGTATACTTCCTCATCAACACACAGCTGCACAAGGAACTGAAACAAACCACTTCCAATCTTCACTCCTTACAGTTCTACTGAAGTGTCAGAAAGCCAGCCTAAATGCACTGCTATCATCTCCTTACTCCAGCATCTAATTTTTGGTAGTGGCTAAAAAACAGACCAGAAGATCAATGGAATGGACTGGAAGACACAGACACAACCACAAACACACTCAGCCACCTAATCTTTGATAAACGGGCCAAACAAACTCACTGGAAGAAAGACAGCCTCTTTAATCAAAGGTGCTGGAAAAATTGGCTTGCCACCTGCCAAAGACTGAAAATAGACGCAAGTCTATCACTATGCACCAAACTCAAGTCAAAATGGTTCACAGATTTCAATATTAAAACAGAAACACAAAATCTACTGGAAGAGAAATTAGGCAAAAATCTTGAAGATACAGGAGTAGGCAGAGAGTTCGTGAACAAAAACCAAACTGCATGTGAAACACTTCAAAGAATCAACAATTGGGATCTCATCCTACTGAAAAGTTTCTGCACATCTAAAGAAATTACCAGCAGAGTCAAAGAAAACCCACAAATTGGGAAAAAATTTTACTTGACTGTCCCTTGGACAAAGGTCTTCTATCAAGAACATACAAAGAATTAAAAAACATCAGTCCCCCCAAATTCAAAGACCCAATCCAAAAATGGGCAGCTGAGATGAATACACACTTCTCAGATAAAGAAATACAAATGGCAAATACATACATGAGAAAATGTTCAACATCATTAGTCATTCGAGAAATGCAAATTAAAACAACACTGAGATTTCAACTCACCCTAGTAAGAATGGCTTTCATTAAGAAATCAACCACTAACAAATGTTGGTGAGGCTGTGGAGAAATAGGAACTCTTCTCCACTGTTGGTGGGAATGCAGACCGGTGAAACGACCGTAGAAATCAGTTTGGAGACTCCTCAGCAAACTAGGTCTAGAGGTCCCATTCAACCCAGCTATTCCCCTTCTGGGTATTTTCCCAGAAGAACTGAAAACATCGTATCACAGCGATATATGTGCACCCATGTTCATAGCAGCGCAATTTATAATTGCTAAATTGTGGAAGCAACCCAAATTTCTATCCACTGGGGAATGGATAAAAAAATTGTGCTACTTTTATTTAATGGAATATTACTCAGCTATAAAGAAAGATAAACTCGAAGCTTTTACAGGTAAATGGTCACAACTGGAGACCAACATGAAATGGTCACTTTCGTAAGTGAAATAAATCAGACCTACATGTGTAAGCATTGTATTGTCCCACTAGTGTAAGACCTGAAAGAGTGAATAAAAACTAGGAGGTATGATAGACATTGTGAAACAAAAGGAAAACACTCAAAAGTAAAGAGCAACTGGGGTGAGGGAAAAGAGAAAAGAAAGAAGGGGAAATTATGTATGTATGTATATACAGGATAGCTAACACAGTTGTACCACTGACTTCTATCACTTTATGGAAAGGAACAGTTAATACGATTACTTATTTGATCAGTCTTGCATGTCTCTATTTGTTTTCCTGAGAAACCACTCTGAGGATGCCAATACGTAATACAACAACCATGGTTAATTTCCTACCACTTTGTCTATAACTCTGTATTGTTTGTATTGTTCTTATGCTATTTTATAAATGGATGTCTGTTTGTTAATGTTTTCCTTCTTTTGTTTTTAAACTAAATTAAAAAAATAAATGTAATGCACTTAATAAAAAAAAAAAACAAAAAAAACTTGATCTATTCCAGGACTTAGGAGTTTTACTTGCTTATCTTAGAACCCTTGAACCAGCTCTACAAGGAAGATCTTCCTATTATTTATTTCACAATAGATGAAAAAACAAAAGGGAAATAAATTTTTAAACTGGCCCAAATCTTTATGATTGATTCAAGGTCCTACAATCAAACCAACCAAACCTATCTCAGTTTTGCACTGGTGTTTATTTAGCTCGTTCATGTTTCTTCTAACAAATTTCAAGATTCTATGCTTTTCAATCTGTGTTTTTTGGCTGTTTGAATACATTTCCTCCATTTTTATCCCAACCTTACTTTTTCTGTTTAAACCCAACTTAAATGTCATCTCTGTGAAATGCTCCAATGTTTTAATAAGAGTTAGAGAAATGAATCCACACAGCTGAGTCCTGACATGATTAACTTCAGATTGTTGATGTCACAATGGTGCAAAAACGTACGTATTCAGGAGGAAGTGGACTTGCACTTTTGAATTTTGAACTTTTCTCAGGTTATACAGTATGATCCTCTCTCCAAATGCTGGGCAGAGGAGGTGAATCTCAGCTTGAAAGCACAGGGAAAATAACCCATCCTCTACAGTGTGCTTTGTTGCTAAGCTAGGATTTTCAGCACACTGGATATATTAAATACATTTCTGACTTATGATATTTTCAATTTACTGTAGGTTTATGAGGACACAACCCCATCATAAGTCAAGACACATTTGTACACGCAAGGTAAACTTTCTATTTGACAAACTAAGTAAAATATTAAGTTTTTCTTTTTGTAAGCAATGACAACCAAGATAAAAATAGTTCTCACTCTAGAAAAACACTACAAAAATCTACCAGATGCTATATACTCTACAGTGTAGTATTGTCAACATTTTTAGAATAGGTATTAGCAAATTTAGATTGTTTTCCTAGCAGGCATCTCTTTTCTGTTATATTTCAATTCTTTTGCTTAACTATCAACAAAAGTATATCCTACTAAAATAACTAATTTGATAGACACATGCTTTGACCTTATTCTTTTTATTTTGGAGGCAGCAATAATGCAATGGGGTTACTGTAAAATGACAGTTACATTTCTAACAGTGTTTATGATGTAACATTCCCTTTAAAGTACCAGATCACAGATTCATAGCCCTAAAGTTTGAAAAGACTTAAAAGAGAGCCCAGTTTGTGATGTGTTGGTAAACTATGCAGAGGAAGGAGGGGTCATTTGCACTTTGCCAATTTCTAAGGTGTAAATACTTCCACCATGGCCAATTTCAAGTCATAAATTGTTTCACAATTTCCTAAATATTTAATAGCAGTTATATAGCCACCACTGCTGCCACCCCAATAAAAGGATGAAGGTTTTGAGGAGTAGTCTAAATAAATGGCTATTCAAACTCACAGAAAAAAAGAAGTTAAGTGTATGTGTCAGAAGCCAGGTTAACTCTTGGTCTAGCCTAGTTATTCTCAACTTCCTGGAATTACCCTGGAATTATGGAAAGATACTTGCTTGGTGTTGCTCTAGAGCAGTGATAGTGCATCTTTTACAGATCAAGAGCCAAATTGCAACCCCTAACCCACTTATTTATCACAAAGTGCCAACACTGCACTTAAACCTGAGTACTGAAGTTTTAGTTCAGAAAAAACAACTCATACATTAACATCTTTTGTCTTGAAAGAAAAACAAAATAACACTTGTGCCATAGAATTGCCACCACTGCTCTAGAGCAATTAAGAAAAAACATCTAAATATCTGGGCTTTACTTTGCAGGGGGTGGGGAGGGCGGAAATCTTCCACATAGGATTCATGCCTTGTAAACAAAGCTACTAATTGAATCATAATTTAGAAATGCAGTACTGAATAGCATTTCTAATACAACCAAGTTTAAGAACTGTAACTCTTCTCAATTTTATATTGCCTAGTAAGAAAATCTCACTCCTTTATATTAATTTAGTAAATTAATATATAGTAATAAAAAGCACAAATTATCACAGTATTTTAAAAGGTTGTTAGTTTTAAGTATATTCCATGTATGGCCATGAATTATACTTACTGGAATATTTTGTAAGTTTTGGGCCTTCTTTTACAAAGAAGGGACTAATAGATATACACTGATTTTACATAAATGAGTATTTCTGTGGCATTTAATGGGCAAGTAATGATTAATGCTCTTAATGGACTAAAATTATTTTTTCTTCCATTAGTTTCTTTATCAAACACTTCTCAATATAAAAGAAGTAACTTTCATATAGAAGTCCAAATGATCATAAGCTCCGACTTAGGCTGACTAAGTAATCCACAACCAGTTGAGTTCTCAGTCCATCTC
Organism: Chinchilla lanigera; assembly: GCF_000276665.1. Taxonomy (NCBI): domain Eukaryota; kingdom Metazoa; phylum Chordata; class Mammalia; order Rodentia; family Chinchillidae; genus Chinchilla; species Chinchilla lanigera. The sequence goes on along the minus strand of NW_004955421.1, from coordinate 20,284,273 downwards.
CTGCCCTTACTTTGCCCTTTCTCTCCCTTCATTCAAATATTTATTAAGTTTTCAACAAGTATAAATTGATTACTAAATCCAGATCAAGGTACTCCTGGGCATCAGAAGTAACATCTAATTGTCATTCTGCAACTGAAATTCCACTCAAGAGTGTGTTTGCAAATTATAGTTCAATTAGTAGCTCTGTTTATCAGACACAAATACCATTCTAATTTAGCAGATCTTACAGATCACATGAGAGTCTTCTCATCCAAACGGTTGTACTTTGCAATGGCATAATGTAATATTTTATTTTTATTAGTACCTGTTTACAGTATAGTATGTTTTATTTTTTGTTTTTTTTGGTTTTTCTCCGGTACCGGGAACCGAACTCACGACCTTGCACTTGCCAGGCAGGCGCTTTGCCGCTGAGCTAAATCCCCAGCCCAGTATAGTATGTTTTAAAGGAAACATCGAGCATTTTTTTTCCAACTGGAGGTATAGAGTTAGACTGTTAAGGTATAGAGTAGACCTTCTATTACAATTTGTGTCTAGATGTTCCCACAAAGCCTCTTGTGGTCATAGGTGGGGCTTTTTCAGAAGTGGCTGAATCCACAGTGTGAGATGCTGGGATTAAAGGTGGGTCATGACTAAATCAGTCCACTGACTGGTTTGGCAGCACCCTCATCTGGGTAGCCTAGGTAGAGGATAAAAGGTGCAGAAAGTGGCTGGTAAACCTACTTATTGCTTTGCTACTTTCTGTCTGCCATGAACTCTTTCTCCTCTGTGACACCACCCTGCCTTGGAGCCAGCCAATGGTGGACTGAAACCTCTTCAAACTGTGAGCTAAATAAACCTTTCCTTCTGTAAATTTAAGTGTTGAGTATTTTGTCTCAGCAATGAGAAAAGTAACTAAGACACCTTCCTATTCACTTTCTGTTCTTAAGGTTCTTTAAATCTTAACAGAAACCTTTTTTTCTTCCCACCTAACTTTTTTTTTCCTTTTTTTTTTTTTTTTTGGTTTTTCTCTGGTACCGGGAACCGAACTCACGACCTTGCGCTTGCCAGGCAGGCGCTTTGCCGCTGAGCTAAATCCCCAGCCCCCCTTTTTTTTTTTTTTGCCTTGCTGGTTACCTGGCTAAAGGCTTCAGTCTTAACTGGCTACCAACTAGGAAGAAAAAATCATTCAATGCAGTTGTTTTCAGGTAGTGGGAAACTTTTTATTTCTTTGATGGACAAGTAACTGCAGTGTGTCCTTTGGGTACATGCATATTACAAGAGTGACTATCAATGCAAACATAATCCTAGCTGTACGTCAGAAACACATCTAGCTATAGCCAGAAGGCTATGACGAACCTGACCAAACCCCAAGTTTGTCACTGTCTTGTTTCCTGTGCATGCAAACCTTACACATAACTACTACTACCTACTGTTCTTTCACAAAACTTACTGAGAAAATCACATTAAAAGACTGACGGTTGACAGCCACAGATCAAAACAGATTGCTGAAAAAATTTCTTAGGCCTAAGCAGATATAAACATTACCTTCATTCTGAAGATTTGATAAGAATCATACAAAAATTGCAAAAGAAACACTCTAAATCATGAGCTTTTTTTTATTTTACAGAGAGTGGTAAAGGAAAAACAAACAAAGAAATAGAACAGTAGCAGCATACCAGCATCACAAACATAAACAAATCAAAGCAAGAACATTCAAAGTGGTACAGGTACAGTATCTTATGCATGTATATATCTTCAGCACTTGGGACAACACTTGTACATACACATAGATAGTACATCACAATAAAACCTCAGTTTTGAAACAATGAAGAGGGGAAATGAAGCCTGTGGTTGTTTAAAAAGATATAGAGCAATATTTTTCCATCTTTTTAAATGGTCCATCTGCCCACTAATGGCTAAATGAGTAAAACAATATGATAAACACACACACACACACACACACACACACACACACACACACACACAATCGAGTACTACTCAGCCATAAAAGATAAATTTGAGTCATTTATAGGAAAATGTATGTTTCTTGGGGCCATAATGCTAAGTGAAATATGTCAGACACAGGAGGTTAAATATATGGTTTCCCTAATAGGAGAAATCCAAAATAAAATTTCAAGAGCAAAATAAAAGAGAGATGACAGGAAATTGTGAGGCAGACTCTGTAGAGATAGAAAGGAATATTACAGTCTCACAGGAAGGTGAGTGGGGAGGGTGAGAGGAGGAGGGAATAAAAATGATCAAGATGCTATTCCCCAAGATGAATATAATTATGTACAGCAAACACATACTAATAAAAAAAGACTTATTTTAAGTTTATGTCCTTACAATGTATCCACAGTCCATTTGCCTCTCACTGTAGAAAGTATGTTAACATCCAGAACTGGAACCTGAGCTCTGTGGATTAAGAAGGACGTGGCAGCCACAGTTGGGTCACCCTCCGCCCTGGGGTGAGCAGAGGTCACCTGGCCCATTCTCCTGAGGCTTAGGCATCACTTCCTTCTTGACGTAGGCTTGGAACTTGAGGCATAAATATCTTCATGTTTGTCAAACCAAGTCATTTTAAATCGTCTGGCTAAAAACGGAGACTGGTTTCCAGAACTGGATTGGAAAAAGGGAGATTTTAAATTTCTTCCTGCTTCTAAAATGGAATGCTAAAAAGTGATATATATTGGCAATGTAAAGTACTTTTGATGGGGAGATAATGCAGAAATTAACTCTCTAACTTGGACAAGTTCAATTTTGTAATTCTCACTGTTAGGTTAATCCCTGTAATTAAAATACACTATACTGTATATTTGGGTACTTTAGGTCATGGGTGAAGAAAAGCCACCATCAGGACAGATGTCTTATTAGGGAGTGTGGTGGAGAAAGTAGAAATCTGTGACAGGGTGGACCTTTCTTTGCACGTGTGTCCTATTACCCAGTGTTTCAATCCCACTGCGGGTATCACAGCACCCCAGTCCTCACCATCTCTCCCTCACACTGTTCTGGGAATCCAGGTGGGGAAGGGGCCTTGTTGTTCCCAGTGGTCTTCAAACTTAAGGTGTCATTTCCACTGCTCTTTCTACCCCCGGAAGTAATAAGACCCAAATCAGGGATGATCTAATCAAAGGGTATTACATACTATATAAGACAAAAGCTGCAGGGATTCAACTGTTCCTTCTTCATTTCCTCTGTAGTCACAGAATCAGAAGGACATCAATTCTGTTATATTGTCACCAAGCCTTCCAACCTGGAACCACATGACTGCTGTCTGGCTAGTAAGCCGCAAACAAAACATAGCATGAGACTTCGGTGTCTAACCTGGCCTGATGCCTTCTTGATACCTGAATACCTTAAACTTACTGACAAAGGATTCCTCCTTTATTACCAATCAAATCAACAATTAAGCTGGTTTAAGATATATGGCCCATTACACACAAGGGTCACAGCACAGGCAGGACTGCAGGAGTAGCACAGAAGCCAAAGGCAAAACAGGTTCCTCTATAGAGGAAATTAATGGTCCTTCCATGTTACCGAACAAGATGTTGCCTACTCTGTCCCCGTACAAACCGCCATCCAAAGGTTTAGTGGAAAAGCCGACTGAATACAGGTGGTGGAGGAGGACACCGCTCGTCATAGGAGAGAAGCTATTGTGTCCATGGTGTGCAAGGATATAGGATAAAACTCACTGAACTCAAAGTGCGGTCATTTCAGGCTTCCTGAGGAATGCAGGGAGATGAAATCAATTGCAAGCCAGAGGGGAAAGAATCAAAATCAGTTAGGAAAGAAATTTTAACTTCAAGTTTCTCAGGAGAAACTATAAATAAAGCAAAGTTTAAAACATATTAGCAAAAATATATCATGTTATCTTTTTCAAGCAAAAGAGCTAAACTTGAAAGTTTTATGAAGACATTCAGTTCTGAATATTTAAAAGCAAATGTACATATTTGCCAGAAAAGAAAAAATGCTTAGAGCCAAAGATTAAAATGAAAATTCTTGGTTGATGCACACCAAAGTATCAGTGTGGACACGAATGACACCAGTAATTTTCCCTTTCTTCTTGATACACTTATATGCCTTTTGTTTTTCTGGCGATATGGAGGATTGAACCCTAGCCTTCACACTAGACTGTCTCCCCAACCCTCTTTTTTCACACAGCATGTCACCAAGTTGTTAAGTTGCCCAGGCTGGGCTTAAATTTGAGATCCCCCTGTCTCAGCCTCCCAGAATTCTGGGATTATAGGGATACACTACCATGCTTAGCTCTTGATGTAACTGTTGAAGAGTGGAAATTGTGAAGTATAAAATTTGTAATTATAAAGACTGAGAGCTTTTAAAGATTGAAAAACATTAAAATAGTCACACAGTATCACTGTATAAACATTCAACATGGAAGGCTAATCAAATCCAAACTCTTCCTAAATATCCTCCACAAAGCAATCTGAAGACTTGTTCTAAATGAAAGAATGGTGTTTTTCAGTGATCTGTCTTTTGGATGGTGTTGATGACTGTGACCAGGACCTCTAACCTACAGACTTACAGCTAAAATCCTCCTTCTCAAAGCCTGGGTCTTCAGACAGCAGCATTATAATCACTTAAAAACAGGAGAGGAATTAGACTGGAAAAAAAGAGATTTTTAGTCTTACTCTCCTAAAAGTGCATGTTCTAAGTGATACATGTTGGAAATGTAAAGTACTTTTAATGGGCAAATATGCAGAAATTCATTTTCTAACTTGAACAATTTTATGATTCTCCATGTTACACTTATTAACAATGCAAAATCTCTGGCCCCAATTTAGATTTGCTTGAATTGGAGAATTTACTGAGGAACTACTGAAAGAGAGAATTTATACTACATCTTATTGACAGCAGTTGTCCCAGGAAAACAGTGGATAGTGGTGTTATTTAAGCTAAGAGACAAAGATAAAATTATTTAATCTTTCAAAATTTCTGTGTGATCGGTTTTCCATCTATATCTACTTACACAGCAATAATAAAATAATAAAGTCAGCTGTTATACTATGAATACTATATCAAAAGAGGCAACGGAGAATTACTGGAACTCTACCACGTATGAGATACAGTGTTCATGATGGGGGAAGTTTGTTGTATCAGTGTGTCTTGGTTCCTTTTCTCTTGTTGCTAAGACAAAATACCCAATGCCCCAAATTAAGGAAGGAGAGGTTTATTTAGCTCTGTGGAGGATTCAGTCCATACTCAGCTGGTTCCAAGGCACAGTGGCACGTGGCAGAGGGCAACAGTGCATGGCAGGGAAAACAGCAAAAGAAACAAGAGCAAAAAGGAAGGAGTGGTAGCAAGCAGCCTCTTTCTTTCTCTTATGCTGTATACAAGCTACCCACCCAGGGCGGGTGCAGCACTCACACCCATAATCCCAGCATTGGACCATGCATGAATCAATCATAAACTCCAGAAGCCTGCCCTATGACTGCATGAGGCTTTGGGGGGACTTCCAGACATAAATCATAACAGTGGGAACATCTGAATCACATCCAAATTTTGAATGCATCCCCCACCCCGCCAAAAAAAATCCTGGGTGAAGCTACCACTTGCTTGAGCCTCTCGAATGCAGCAGACAAGATATTACGCTGGTTGTAGGTCAATGCCTTGCAAAGGCCTGGCAGGCTCTCTGCTTTCCCCTCTTGGGAGTGTTAGGTGCTGGCTAGGAAACTGAGCTATTCTACTGGTAAGGCCATGTGCAGGGACCCTGTGCTGAGATCACTTGGAGAAGGAGGGGATTCAAAGAACATGGGGACAGGGAAGAGTTCAGCCGTCAGCTAAGTACAGTCAAGTGTGTGAACACGAGCAGGGAAGGTGAAATAGTTGCCCACCTGATCCCAGCACAGACTGCAGAAGTATACGGCAAATATGTACTAATAAAAAAGAAAAAGGAAAAAAGGAAAATAAAGTAGCTAGTGCTTAAGCCACTAAGTCTTCAGGAGCTTTGCTATGTAGCAATAATTACCAAATCAGAGCTCTATAGTTGTATCTTATTCCCATCTTCCAACAACCCTAAGAAATAGGCATTAACAGCACCCTCTTTCTACCATTATCTGATTTGAATGTGGCCACGTCCACAGCATATAGGGGCTGGGGCTGGGCTGCACAAGAATAGTTCTGTAAATGACCCGACGCCTATCAGCTCAGTCTGATCCGAGGGCAGGACACTTCTCATCCTGGCCTTGTGTTTCTCCATCTCTGAAGTAGAGACAGGGAACTAACTCACCAAGCACCTAAGATTCTTTTCAGCTCCGAAATTCCATGACTCTGCCTAACTTAGCACTTATAGCACAGTCTTCAGCATAGTAGATCATATGCACAGACAGGCACATAGTATGAAGTCAAGGTCAGAAGGGCAGCAGGCTCTTTGCGAGCAGCCCATCCATGCTGCCCCAGTGACTGCAATCTCAGGAACCACCCCAACAGGGAGGCAGGCAAGGCTGGACGCACATACCACCGCACACGAACACATTCTGAGCATGCTGTTCTCTGGAAAGTCTTCCAGTAACCCGGTGTGCCATGGGGGCCTCTGAGCCCTCCAACGAGCAAACACAGCATATGTCAATATTACCATCTTCTTTCTACTCTGCTCATTTGTGTTTAGGAAAGTTTTCCAACAAGAAAAACACATGGTTAATCACCTTTTAATCCCAATACAACAAAGTAGCCTAGAAGAAAAGGGGCTTTTAAACAATGATTTAACATTGTTTTGTGGATAATCAAGTCGAATCTCTTCCTATTTATTCACACAGAAGCTCAATTATCCAAACACTCTTAATTCAGTTTCCACCTGATCTTGGTGGCCAGTGACCCATACAAATGGTAGCTGGTTTGTGTGTATTTTAATATGAATTAGAATCACATTCTTACCATTTCTTTTCTACTATTTAAGCTAGCTTGGCCTGCTTGGCAAAATACACCTAAGCAGAGGGAAAAGCATTCAGAGTTTTTTGTATTCTGGAAGAACCCACATTTTCTGTGGCTTTTTTCTACTCAATGTATATGAAAAATCCAGCAGGTTCATGCTACTGCCATCTATTTGAAGGGAAGTAGGACAGTAGCTTTAAGTAAATATTGCACTACCAGTATTTAGCATGGAAGAAGCCCATGCTGAAGAGTAGACACATGTCAAGCACTCGGAAGAGCTGTAAACCGGCATCAGCCACAGATCAGCAACTGGACAAAGAGCAACGTGCTGACGGAACGCAGCGGGGAACCCACACCACAGGCCAAGCGCTCCTTTCCCTGATACCATTTCATCTTCAGGTCAGCCTAAAATGCACATCAAGGAATGACGTCTCCTTGTCTGTACACTTTTTATGCAGATTTTTCCTTCCAGCGAACTAACATAAATTAGTAGTACAATTATCTTAGCTATTATCTATCTTTCTTTCTTCTTTTCTCCTTTCCCCCATCCCAGCTGTTCTTTCCTTTTGAGCAGTTTCTTTCCCTGTCACAGTATCTTTGTACCTTCTGGATCTTATTTACTCTTTCAGGTTCTTACACTAGTGAGATAATACAATGTTTACACGTGTGAATCTGATTTATTTCACTTATGAGTATGATCTTTAGTTGCATCCATTTACCAATAAAAGCCTCGAGTTTATCTTTCTTTATAGCTGAGTAATACTGGAATAAGGAAATCTTGCTATTCTTCTTGGTTTTGTACTTAACAGATTTTGACTTGACTGTAAAAATAATCTATGCGCACTGGAAAAGAAAATTTAAACAAGAAAAGTAAAAGTCAGACGCAAATACTCTTGGTTAAGATTATACACCCAGGAACACTGTGGTGAGCATGCTCTGCGGCTTTTCTAACCGTGATTGGTGGATGGGTAAGGGGACAAGGAGGGGGAGGGGAAGGGGACAAGGAGCGGGAGGGGAAGAGACTGCCTAATGGCCCTGAGCTTGACAGCCGAGACCCTGGTTCTCTTGCCCAAGTCCTCAGTGTAGTTTTGGACCCAGGAAAATCACTGAGTCTTCCCCCTCCTGCTGAAAGACATTCCATAAATACGTATGTTTTAAAATACTATAATAAAGAGACTGCCTTTTCTCTTAATGGGCTTTCAAGAGAATATCTTTTTATTTCTCTTCCAAGCACTAAGACGAAAAGAACTAAAATATGACCATTAACAAATTATCCACACCATGCAGGAATTTAACACTCCATCTCAGACTCAGGATTTCGTACATCAACAATGCATGAGCGCTCACTCAGTTCTCATTTCCTCTTGCCAACTCCATAAATCTGCTTGAAATCCTAAGTGCAGATTATATATTTAAGTAACTCGGGAATTCTGGCAAGTAAAAACATAAAATGTAATTAGGTTTTCATATAACTATAACAGAGGAAGAACAAAGATGGCATTTTGAAGTAGGGGCCTCTACAATCATTTCAGTACATTTTAAAAATCATATAGAATACATCAGCTACAAGGAACAGTGAGGTCAATCAGCAAACAGGATATTCCTTCTCTTCAGCTTCAACGTCACTGTCAAACTGTGCTGTACAACTCCTTATTGTTATCAGCTGTCCTGTACACTATTCAGCAGCGTCTCTGGCTTCCTCCCATTGGAAATCAATAGCACACCCACCCCACAGTGACAATCCAGTGGGCCTCCAGACCTTGCCAAATGTACCTGGGGGACCAACATGCTCCCTAGTTGAGAACCACGGATCTGAAAGATGCTCACAAGTTTACAGAAGTTGGAAAGATTTCCAAAGAAACAGAGGTGAGCAAAGCGGGAGGTGGTGAGAGAAGAGACCAGGCAAGGATTCCTGCAACACTCGGCAGAGCCTGAGCCAGTAGCAGAAAGCAAGATGGTCTCAGGTCAGATGACGCATACTTCTGAATTTCTGCCTCGAGAGTTTAGCATTCAGTCTGCAGAAGATGGGGATCAACCCGAGTAATAATGCGGGTAAGTGCAAAAAGGCAAGTAAGTCTAGGAGGAAGGCCTGAGGGTATGCAGCTGGGGCCGCTGCTATCCTGGTTTCTTAAGACTGCTCTGAAATTGTCTACTTAACAGAATGATCAGTCACCACCGAAAACACTCTAATTTTAAAAATAGGAATATTTTATACACTGCCATCAGTGTTAATTCTTCACTGTGATCACTCTTGCTATGCTAAATAAAGACAGGGCACTGACCACCACTGTCGGCACTTTTCCAGTATGTCCCCATGAAACCCTCACGTCTGGGAAGTGTTAATAATATCTACAAATGCATACAGATATGCGTACAGATAGAATTATTTTCTTTCCAGAATTTATCTTTAGAAAGGAAAAAAGATGAAGGATGTAGAATATGATATTTTATCTTCAAATATTTTGACATTAATACTTACACTCCCTAGTTTATTTCCTTGCGGAATAAGGAGAAATACACCTAAATTAAATTTTTACTTTTTCCTCAAAATAACTTGTTTAAGAGGCCACCCTTTCCTTTGTCCTCTCATACACGTTCAGACTGGTGCCCTACCCACGTTTATCTGAGGTCTGACCAGTCTGGAAACACTGTCCTGATCTGGTTCGGTGAGACTCTATGGAACAGACCCTGGCTGTGGTGCCCAGAAGTTTGCCGGGGTCGGGGCCATACTGAAAAAAGGGAAAAGGAAGTGTCATGCTATGGAGAGGTCAGAAGGAAGCCACCTGCCCAGCTGCCTGCAGACACCAGCCCAAGGCAACCGAGTGACCGCGTGTTATAACCTCAGGTAGGAATGCAAACCGTGAGGAGCAGGAGGACACACCCTCCGACCCCAGAAGCGGGGCTCCACTGTTGAAGAGTTGGAGGGCCATCCCTTCCTGTGTATTTGAGGCAATTTTCTCCTGCGACACACCATGTTTTGTCTTCTTGAACATTTAACTTCGGGGTTTAAACAGCAGAGCCCCGGTCGAGGCCTATTCCTTTAGAGAGTGCTGGAATTGTTACTAAAAGTGACACTTTTCTAATTATTCTGTCAAGCATCAATCTGGGAAGTTCTTAGTTCCTGGGCACTCTGACTGACAGGCAATCAGTGAGCTGTAGCACAATACGGTCCTACCTGCACCGAGCGCCAGTGCCCAAGGACGGGAGGTGCACGGCGGGGGAAGGCCTGGTACCCACAGGCTGGGCACGCAGCCTGTGCACACACCCTTCTCAAGCACAGCACTCTCCCCCGGAAGCCCTCTGAAGCGCAGACACTGCCAAAGCTGACGTGAAACCTCCGCATTTCTACCATCACACCCAGGATTTACGAGACATCCACACTTGCTGCTGAAAACTCAATCCAAAGGCACAGCACCAAAGCCACGCTCAGAGGATCCCTAGCTCACGGCAGACAGGGTACTCAGCGGGGAGGCAGGGGTCCTGAAACCTACTACAAATCGAAACTCGTACTTCCACTTGCTTACGTGTGTGGTTTGTGAGACAAAAAGGAAAATAGGAGAAGCAAGAGAACTGTTACAACCAGAGCTGGTACATGTTTAGGAAGAGTTCACTCACTTTTCTCTGTAACTTACTCCATACACATGTATGACCGGAAAATAGGGTGCACGCTTAAGAAAAATTTATTACAGTAGATTTATTGCCCCAAGTTCCCCTTAAAACACTCCCCCTCACCTTCAGCACACTTATCCACCATTCTCGCCACTTTCTGGAGCAATTTTGGATGTCCTCCTTCTTTAGTCGTGGGGTTGTGGTTGCCAGGATGTACTGAATTGATTCAAAGCATTTACCTTTCATGGGTATTTTGACTTTGAAAAAGAGCAACAAACCACCTGGTGCCGGGCAGGAGGAACAGGGTGGGCAAGGGCGCGCTGTGATGTTTTCCCGAGCCTGCCTTTCTGTTGGGTGTCCCTTCACAGCAGCATTCGCAGAATGTTTAATCACACCTCGTAGAGACACAACAGAAGACTTCTAGAACTGCTTCAGAAAGTGTTAAGAAGAAAGGGAAAGGTGTGTTCAAAGCTGGGGGGAGGGTGCTTTCAGGGGATCCATAATAAGATGTGTCTTTTATTGTAACACGTTTTGAAAAAGTTAACATTTTCTGTATATTTTGCAAACCTTTATATTAACAGATGCTCTGCTTTAGATTTGCCCTTCCATCAGGTTGCACGTAATTCCTGTGACGATACACAGGAAATAAAATGAGATTGATGGATCAGTCTTTCTGCTAGTCTGTGATAAAACAGGGCTGTGAAAGCTGCCTTAAAATGTGTGGCCGCGTGCATGGCTGGTGTTCAAAATCAAAGAGGGTGCAGCGTAGGGACACAGGTTCCATGGTAAGTGACAGCCACCAGGGGATGTGGGAAGAGGGCCTCAATGGAACAGGGCCCAAAATACAAAGCAAGGGGGGCACCTGCGGTTATTTACCTAAGACGACCCACTACCTTCCCGGGATCCCAGAGGCTTGCAAAAGCTACAAGTAATTCAAAAGCCGGTGATTTTGAGGCATCTTGACTGATACCAACCAGTCTCCTAAATGGTCTGTACTTCTGTCCTTATCCAAGATGGCACCACTCTGATGGCAAGGCCCTTCCAAGGCCTCTCACCTTATTTGGAGTAAAATGCAGACTTGCTAATGTGGCCCACAGATCCCTCCCCAGCTGGGCTCCACTTGCAGCTCCCCTTCCTCAGTCCCCGCCCTGACACCTGCCTTCCAGCCTTCCAGCCTCTGTACTTCCAGTCCTTTGTCTTCTTTTAACTCAGCCTCATCAAAGCTCAGTGCTAGACATCAGCTCTCAGCTTACATGTTACCGCCTTGGAGAAGCCTTGCTCAGCCCCTCCACCCACAGGGAAAGAGCATACACTGCCGCCTGACACGGACTAGGCACGCGGGCCCATGCGGGCGGGTCCATTACCGTGAAACATGGACCTCTCTTCTGGCTCAAGGACTTACATAGTCCACCAGACCTTCCTCAGCCCATACGTGAGTTTAGGACACCTCCCCTGCATACCTTCCTCCCGCCCGCCTTCATTCAGGGCCACACTCACAGCAGTTTAGTGGCTAAGCCAGCTTCTCTCAGCTCCTCTCTCACTTTCATTAATGCATCCCGCCTAATGAAAACCTTTAGGCATTTAACCCTGCCTTACTGGAGGGTGGGGCTCTGAGTAACACACCCACTGCCACCTGACCTTGTTTTCCTAGCAGGAGCAAGGTTATCTAGAGTGGCACCCAGCGACCTGCAGTGCGCCTAGGCCTCCAGGTCGTTCCTGGGCACACTCAGCCTTGAGAAACAGTGATCTGATATTACTGGCTCATTACAGTTGGAATAAGAAGAAGGACTGAGCCTGATGAACCCCCAGTTAATTTCTAGACAAGTAGCACTGAATAACACACATAGCCCTTAGGCTGTATCTCTGCTCATTTACTCTACGAGATGAATTTATCCTGGTTATTTTTTAACATCCATTAAAAAAAGATGGACTTCATAAAATGGGTATTAACATACCAGGTAAATGGAAGGAATTTCTAGAACATTGATTAGATCATGGCTGACTGCCTCCGTGTATCTAACTGGCCCTGTAGCTTTTTAGGCAGTAAAAATAAACTTCTCAGTTTATATCCCTCTCTCTCGAGGGCAGTGTAATCTGATGTTCTGCCATTACTAACATGGAAAAGTGGTCGTACTATCAAGATGGCATCTAGCAAGATGAAATGGCGCTGAAGTTTGTTGCTATCGATTTCTATGTGGCAAAACCTGGGTCTTATTTATTTATTTTTTTAAAATCAGATCAAGTACTCTGATCTCCAGGAAGAAATGCTACAGTGTGGTGCATAGCAACTGCCCAGCTACAGTGCAAGTATGACAACAATGAAATGGATTGATCACAATCAGGAAACAACAGACAGTATGTATGAAATATTACCCAGCTGGACATCCAGGAATCAAAGATGTAACATGCTTTACTGCTTAGAATGGGAGGGAGCAGAAAGTCTCCCTTCCAACAGAAATCCCTAACTATCTTTTCAGGGAGGGAGAAATATATTAAATCTAGTCCATGAGAACATTTAAAAACAAGTCAAGATTCTGACAAGAACAAATATTTAATATTTTGAGGAATTGAGAAAAGGGACTTCCACAGTGGTACCCATTCAGAAACCAAGACCTTCATTACTAATTAATGGCCTCTGGCCTACAGAGTCATCTCTAGAATTTCTAAATGTTCTCCACAACTCTTGTGTGTGTGCGCGCGCGTGTGTGTGTGTGTGTGTGTGTGTGTGTGTGTTTCTCTCACCTCTGAGGGTTGCCACTACAAGTACACTTAACTATGTAATACTTACCCCTATCACATAGGTGTTTACTCTCTTAGGTAGACTATCTTACATATAAAAATAGTAACTCTGATATATTCTTTTCTCATCTTAAGAACTGAGAAATAAGAAGTTACTCAGCTTCTCATAATTTCTTCCCCAATGCAAAGGTCTGCTTAAAGCACACAACACACCTGCTGAGGCTTCAGAGAGTGACTGACAGGTGAAGGGACAAAAACAGCTCTACAGCCTTCCTTGAAGGCCGGGAGAAAGAAGGGAGAAAGAAGAACTGGAAAGGCCCAGGATGACTGACTTTTCAAACAGGGTTTTGCCCTTGGAAACTCAAGCTGCAGATTTACCACAAACAAGTTACAGGATGGAATATTCTTTATAGGGGCTTATTTGAAAATAATAAAATGCTTACTCACTCAACAAATATCTATTCAATGAGTATCATAATAACCAAGAGTCAAGGGTTACTGGAAATGAACAGTAACTAGTCATATAATGTGCTAAGGGAGTTTCAATTCTCATGATGTTATTAAATACTCGGAACAACCCTGAAGAGTTGCTTCTATTACTATTCTCATATTGTTGTCAGGGGAAAAAAATGTCACAGAGGAATATACATACTTGCTGAAGTCACCAGGTAAGGAGGGGACAGAACTGAAATTCTAACTCAGGCTGACATATCAGCTGGCTCAGGTCTTCAGCTACCTTACTAGATGATCTAACATTGAACTAAGGACCTGGAAGAATCTAAGACATGCATTTAGAAACATTTGTTGGCGAAAACAGACAAAAGCAGAAATAACTACAACAGAGTCAATCAAGGGCTACAAGTGAGTGAAATGAAAGTGTGTTGGTGTTGACAGATTTCAAAGCTATGGGGGTGAGGCACATACAGTTTAACCAAGGATGAGGACAAAGACCCAACTGTGGCCGATATTACATTTATCTAAGCTTTACCCCGGAGTTATTTAATTATTTATTTGTTCAAAAATACACAATCAGCATGTAGAGGCGTGGCCCACAACTTCATGAAGGTCCCTGGTGATCATCAGCAGGGGTCTTTTCTCTCCCCTGCCCTACTCCTTCTCCTGGGGAGTGAACTCAGTCAGGGTCTTTGCCCTGAACTACATTCCCAGCACTTTTTATTTTTTGCTTTGAAACAGGATCTTGCTAAGTTGCCCAGGCTAAGCTTAAACTTGCCAGGCCACTGCAGCCTGGCCATATCCTGCAAGGCAAATGCAACAGAAGTGAGCTGCTGCTCTCCGAGCGTGGTTGTGCAGACCTAACACAGCCCACTCCTCTGCCCCGAGTGAAGGACAGCACGCCGCCCGAGACAAGAGGCCACAGCGATGCTGTGGAGAGAAAAACTGGGCAAGGACACAGCACGTTAGACCCTAACAGCGTCAGGAGTGCTTTTCATTTCTGCTTTGATTGGTTTTGTGTGTTTTTCTAAGATAAGCACGAACTGCTTGAACAATAATGATTCAGTCACAGTGCTGGTATAGTATTAAGACAGTATTCATGACATTTGGCCAGAGTACTCAGAGAAGGTGGAAGCCCTCAGCCATTCCGATGAGGCCACTGTGGGAAATAAATGAGCCACCAAAGTGAATGAAGGCTATGCGGGCTTCAGGATGAGCTGAGGGAGAGCTGCCGAACCGCAGGTTAACAGAAAGGCTGTGCTGAGGGTCCTTATCCAAGTCAAGTTAAAGGCACTGGAACATCACAATGGGTCTGTGACTTCTGTGCCCCAACTCCAACACCCCAAATCCAAGAGACTTCCTTTGCCATTCCACTGTAACCTGAAAACTAAGCACCTCCACAGTTACACAAAAAATAGTCAGAAAGACAGACAGAAAACAAGCCTGAGTTCATATATGGCTTCAACTGGTCTGGTGTAGGCCAGCCCAGCCCTCTCTGCAGCAGAATACAAAGTGGGGTGGGATAAATGATGATGATAAAGAAGAAGAGAAAGAAATCAACCTGACTTGGCCACGTTTATAGGAGGACCTTACAGACCCCTCAGCCAAGACCTGTGAAAAGGACCATAACACACCTGGGTTGTGACCCTTTAAGTGAGCAAGATGACTCCATTAGAGAAGTCCAACCAGATGTGCTTTAAAGAAACAAACCACACTTACGGCACTCATGTTCCTCTAACAACTGAGCTCAGAATGAGGAGCAAAGAGATCAAAGGTCACAGGAAGAAGAAAGCCCTCACACACACAGAGGTACAAATATTAACGCTTACCAATCAAAAATGCTCCAAAATCTCTCATGTTTAGAGGGCTTTATGGCCTCTGTTTAAGACATGCAAAATGAATAAAAGTAATTTGATGGTACAACATAAGTTGATAACATTACTGAAAGAATCAAATCTAGTTTCATCTCTGTTACTTTGTCCACCCATGAACATACATAAAATGACTCCAGCAAGAATATAGCAAACAAACTCTTTCTTGGACTCTTATTTAATGCAATGTTAAAGGAGTATTATTTAACTATTTTGTTGTTATTGTGTTTGTTTTGTTTTGTTTTTTGAGAGAGGGTCTCACTAGCCAATTCAGGCTGGCCTTAAGCTCACTATGTAGCTCAGGCTGGCCTCAAACTCATGGTGATCCTGGCATGTACCACCACACTTGGCTATTCAACTCTTCATTATGGTAAAGTCTAAAAAATTTCCATGTGCAAATTTAACTATTGACTTATACGCTTAAAAAACAGCTAGGCATGGTAATGTATGCCTGTAATCCAAGTACTCAGAAGGCTGAGGCAGGAGGATTTCTATAAGCTTGAGGTCAGCCTAGTCTACAAAGTGAGTTCAAGGACAGCCTGAATACAGAGTAAGACCCTGTCTAAAAATAAAATAAATAAAAAGAATTTTTTAAAAGCTCATGTTTCTGTTCTTGCTGGATTTGAGTAAGTACAAAGTATCATATTTTAGTTCCAAATTCAAAAATCTGATAAGCACAAATTTATTATAAGATATATGGGATTCTCACCATGTGACTTGCATTTTATCACAAATTATGTTTACTGGGTTTTCTTATAATGAAATATCCTTTTTGATAATAATTTGTTTTTATCCACTTGTCACTATTACATTCAGATTGCCCTAACTATACACCAATCCTCTGGAGCTATCTGATAATGTCCAGGTATCTATTTGTTAATAATTTTCACTGATTTGGGATCATTTAGCAAAACGTTTTGTTTAGGGAATCAAAGAAGCCAATCAACTTCAATTAACTAAATGGTCACCAAAGGGCCATTTTAGGGGGGAAGCAAAATTCTCCCAACTTTAGGTTCAGGGTTAAAAGGGGAACATTTAAGATAATTCCGTGTCTCCAAGGGGAAAAAACGAGACAACATACTTTAAATTCTACTTATGAACATATGCCACAGAGTATCGAGATAATTGTACTATGCTACCAGGAAGCCAGTTAAATATCTTAACCATGGAGAAATGACAGAAAATACAAGGATATGATCTATACAATGGCACTTGAAATGGCTACTAAAATTCTTGGTGCAGAAAAATATTTAATGATTTCAGTATATCGTTAAATGGAAAAAACAGTAGGATCCAGATTTTAATGTAAAATACATATGTATTTAGACAGAAATAAGAAGGAAACATTGGAAGCAGAGACCAAATCTTAATAATCATTACATCTGAGTTAAGGAATTATAAGTGATTTTATTTTTTTCACTGGGCTTTTCTGTATTCTAAATCCTCTATCATCTATAATGCATTACATTACAGAACTAAATTCTTTAGAAAATAAACAAATGACACAGACAAATAACTCTGAAATTTGCAATTTTTTAAAGAAAAGAATTAGTGATGAATAAAAATCAATTTAGAATCCCCAAAACAATGAATGATAAATATGTTTTAGCGATTGCTTTTAAAAAAATAATGCCTTCTCTACAAAGTTCCCAGGCAATGACTGAGAATTTTCTAACTTCAGTACAAAGCCCGTAAGAATTGAAATGGCACTGTTTTTGGATGAGTTTTAAGTGCTGACCCAGCTCTCTTTTAAAACAGCTTTGGAAAAGACATGGACTATTGTGCACAGATAATTTTTAAGTATCACTACCACCAATCTCGAACTCCTCAAAGCTTGCCAAGCACAGCGATAAAGATATGAACTGTGTTTAATTGACATCCTTCACCTCAAGCAAAGGAAGCAAAGGTTTACCACTGACAAGCATCTCTTGCGGCCTCTTGTCCGAGCATGCCCTGCTCCGCGAAGCAGGCACTGCTGGAATCCGTGGTGATGGAAAATGGGCACCAAGTCAGCAGTAACTTCCTGTGGTCAGTGAGTTCTAACAACGCCCTCCCCATACAAGTGTGTGAGACTCAGGCGAAGTACTGACAGATGAGACCTCTCAGAACTTACATTTCTATACACTGAAGAGCTGAATGGGACTGTTAAAAAGCCCCCAAATGAAGCTTATCTTGGTCTCATTCCTCAGACTTCTGGGGTGATACCGAGTAGATGACAGAGATGAGACAGGACGTGGTCTGACTGCTGACTATAAAGGACTTGGCCCCCTTTCAGAAGCCCATTCCAAGTCTTCCTATACTGGTTCAGATTTAACTTGCCTTATGATACCGGTTTCTTTCATATTTAGAAGGTCTTACCCAACTCTAAAATACTGTTGCATATAAAGTTTTTAAATAGCTTTTTTAAAAAAAGCTCCACTTAGCATTAGATTTTAACACATACGCTACTTGCTGAATTCAGCCTCCTTTAATGTATCTTAGTGAGAGTTTGTTTGGTTTGGTTTTTGTTTTGGTTTTAATGCCATATATGTGTCCAGCTCGTTTGGAGCGCTCAGCGGTCTTTTTTCCCCGGAGAGTTCTCCCTCTGGATAAGCCATATTCCAGGTTGACAAAGAAGGGACACAGGGCATGGCTTGTGAGTTCGCTTCCCAGCAATAAACACAGCAGTCCCCCAAGCCCAAACGCAACCGGCCTGCCTCCGCCGGCCCCCTCCAAAAGGTTCACTCATGACATCGAGTCACACTCAATGTCACAAGACTTGGGCTGCCGCTCGGAAAAGATGAGAAGAAAAAACATACACTACCCAGCAACAAATAAACTATTACGTAAATGGTACAGTGAGGAACAGAGTGTAACGAAAGGTCACCCAGCACGTGACTCTCAGCTCCCAAGTCACAAGCTGCAGCCCTTAAGTGGTATGAGGATTTAGTTAATTCTACTTAGTAGGAGCAAAGTAGGAAGAGTAAAAATGATATAAGCCCTAACTAACTCAAATGAGACATTAAGGACTCACCAATAAGAAAAGTTTTCTTTTTTTTCCCTTTTGTGAGAAAACTGAATTCTTTCTCCTCACTGCAGCAATAGATCCCGGAGTTTCTCCTCCAAGAACAAAGGGTAGAGGTGCGCTGCTGAGAAGTTTTCATTCCAGGTGGATGTGCCACAGTATAGAGGGTGCGCCCGACCCGGCAGGTCAGGGGAACCGTATCTGAGGAAAAGTAGGAGCTAAACAATTTTAAGGAGACCCCGAAACTAGCCTACCTGCTGTAATTTGTCCTCTTGTACAGTTGCAATGAAAAGATACACCTGCACCCCTGAACTGAAATAATCCTTAAAAACATTTCTTTCTCTTTGCTTATCTGCTTAATAAAATTTCAATAGCATTCAACTGAGTGTAAATGACTCATAATTTTAACAATTTTGTAAGTTGACTCTGAGAAGCCAAGAGTCCAGCCCACATTCACAGAAAGACAGAGAGCACATCTGCCTCACTGTACACTCCTAAGAGCACCGCCCCCAAGCGAGGCTACTCAGTAAGTTGGAGCCATCTTCCACATGTCCAGGAACCGAAAAGGAAGTCAGGAACAGTAAACATTAAAACTAAAACTGAAGGATATTTTTAACCAGAGGTATTTACATGTTTCCATACTAAGCAAAATCAGAGACAGGTGATTCCACCCTTGGCTTTGGGTCTTAGGGAAAGCTATCAGCGTTTTCTTACCATTACTTTGATATTCCTAAAACCAGAATAACTACTCGTAATGTCCCCTGAACAGATATTATTCTGAAACCTAAGATACACGCAAAGCCTCCTGTACCTCCCTGTGCTGCGCGTGCACCTTCTGGGGGCACTGCCTCCTGCACTGCTCCTTCTTGAGCTGGGTGCGCTGCAGGACCCCAGGGGAGCTCCACGGTCCTCCACTTCCCCGCACCTCAGACACTGCTGCAGTAGGTCTGGAGTGCACCCTGGCTGTGTGCAGCAAGCAAACTTGCTAGGTGCTCCTATTGTGTAGTCGAGCAAGAGACCCTAAGCCTGTTCACGTGGCTGATTCTGACCCCAGCGTTGAAGTAAAGGAGTTATTCATCTTTTTTATATTTATTTATTTATTTATTTGTTTGTTTGTTTGTCTTTTTGAGACAGGATCTCAGTTCAGGCTGGCCTTGAGCTCACACTGCAGCCCAGGCTGGTGTCCAACTTGCAACGATCCTCCTGCCTCAGCCTCCCGAGTGCTGGGATTACAGGCATGCGTCACCACATCTGGCTTTATTTATTTATTTTTAAAATTTACAATAATCAGGATTGAATCCAGGGCTTTTGCACTAAGGCACATCCCCATCCCCTTTGTAAGATATTCTATTTTGAGAAATGGTGTTGCTAACTTACTAAGTCGTCTAGGCTGGGCTGGAATTTGTAATCGCCCTGCCTCAGCCTCCCGAGTGCTGGGGTAACAGGTCTGGGCCACATGCTCAGTCCTGGTTCATCTCTTCCCTCTGTGCGCTCCCCAGGCACTTTTTACACTCTCCGACCTTTCCGCAACCTGCTGAGAGGTTTACAGTTTGGCCCAGGGCACTGCGGGCGCCGTGCAAGGGCTGGTGGTCCCTGCTCTGCTCACCTCATCGCCCCCCATATCCCAGACAGCAGCAGAAACACGGCACAGAGTACTTACCTAGGTACTATGCACCAGGAACTATTATAAAGGTTCCACAAATACTATCTTATTAATCACCACAAGCTTTATTGGAAGAACTATTACCATGGTGATTTTATAAGTGAAGAAACTGAGGCACAGACAGATTAAGTAAATTGCCCAAGGCCAGTAGCTCAGCCTGAGAGATTTTTTTATCAGCTGGAGTACACATACAGCGCCACGCCTGTAGGAGAGGCCACTTAGCTACCCCCATGACATAAATGCCCACGACAACTCTGCCTGAAGACAGCCACCACTGTCGCTGCTATGCCAGGACTACGAAACACAAGACACTGCTGAGAACATGTGTTACTTCACTGAAGGCTTTAAGTTATTAATTTCATTTTGCAGATCAAATCAATGAGGGTATTCAACTTGCCCAAGGTCTGAGAAATCAACTGAACTCTGAGTACAGGCAAGGATTTCCTGGCCCTTCCCACTTTCATTAGCCTGTTATTTAGTTTCATCTCACTTGTCAAAGTCACGTGACACATTTATGTGAGTCCAACTAGACAGACACAGAGACAACACAGACAGTGAGAAAGAGTCAGACTTAAGGAGTAAAATCTAGTGGATGACCCCCCCTCTTCTGGCCAAAGTGCAGAAATTCTTGAGCGTCATGGGAAGGGATGAGCTCTACATACCCCTGAGAAGGCAGCAGCTCACCACAGTACTGAGACTTTATCCATACCTTAACAATTTTAAATTCTAATTGGTTATAACAATATCTCGCTTTAGGTTTTGAGCTTCACCCTCCTATGAGACATGTCTGCACTGTGTGGGTGGCGCGGTGAAGCAGCGCTGCACAGGGCTCGCAAGCAGGAGTGCAAAGCAGGTCACAGCCTGGTTCTTTTCTACCCCGCCACGAAAGACAGACATGAACACACGAAACAACCCTAAAGGTGGAAGAAACAGCACAAAGGTCTCCTTTTGATACTGAGCACAGGAAAGAAAAACTAAGCACGTACATGAGAGATGACAAGAAGATTTGTTCAGCAACAAGAGAATATTTCATGCTGATTCTCTACAACAACCAGAAAAGGAGTGTGGCCACAAACATCCACCAAAGTAAAGAAACACTAAATTGTTTTTTAAAAAGTGATTTTTGCATTGCTTCCACTTACCAACGGAAAATTCAGCAAAGACTTCATGTCACAGAGTGTTATAAATCAATTTTCTTGACCCAACATAAAAGTTGATTCAATATCTCCATCTTAAAACTCTCTATCATCATGACAGTTGTCAAACACTGAAAGACCTGACCACTTCCCTTTCCCCAAACATCACAGAGAAACCAGATAACAAATGAAGGTTGTGCTCTGCGACAAGAAGAGACGCGAGACTGAATCATAGCAGAACACTTACAAATCAAGAGGGAAGAAGAGAAGCCCTGGGAGAGATTAAATGCACGACGAACAATAATAGGAAAGAAACCTCTTGTGAAAAGAAGCAGTTGATGTTAACTTAATAGAGACAAAAATGAATTAGATCTACTTCAAAGACTGAGCTCAAGACGAGGTAATTTTATAAAGTTCATAGAAAGTTACTTGAAAATTACACAACTTGTTGGCATAGTCTACTCTCAGAGACAAGGAAAGCAGAAGTTCTCCGTGAGGGAGCTGATCAGAAAACATACTTACAAACCCAACTGACGGTTAACTAGAAGATTATCCTGAGTTCTCATTTGGACAGAAAGGTCCCTACAGAACTGCCAAGGTGTGCCATTTCAGGGAGAGATTCTGACACAGAGATAGATGACAATAAAACTCTGAAAACACAGAGAGGTGCCGCGGCCTGCGGAGAAAGGGACAGCGATGTGTTGAGAGTCGAGCCCCGCACTGCTGTGTGGTGCAACAATAGCGCAGCCAGGGCAAATTCACTTGGCAGGAGCAGAACTCAGAGCACTGAGCAGCAGCTCCCGGGCCGTCGGCGACAAAGTGGACTCCGACCTTGCTAGCAGAGGAAGAGCGAGCTGCTTTACCCGTGTGAAGGGGCTGAAACA
Organism: Chinchilla lanigera; assembly: GCF_000276665.1. Classification (NCBI taxonomy): domain Eukaryota; kingdom Metazoa; phylum Chordata; class Mammalia; order Rodentia; family Chinchillidae; genus Chinchilla; species Chinchilla lanigera. The sequence goes on along the minus strand of NW_004955421.1, from coordinate 20,262,047 downwards.
CTTCACCTTCATTCGCAAGCCTGAGCAAGTCTGAGAGTCTCCCGGAGGGCCTGACCTACATAACCAGATTCCAGGTGATGCTGCTGAGCCAGCCACACCTGTGAGATCCTTTGGGTCACATGAAAGGTGGGCTGTGGGAGCTGAGCCCGCCGACATCACAGCGAGGCCACATCACACAGCCCGGCTCTGGATCCCACACAGGCTTTCACACGGTGTTTGGGAGCACAGCGTCCACGGCTACGTCGTTCGTGATCCCAGAGGCGGATGGTCCCTTCCCTGAGTTTCAGGAGGAGCCTCTGGGGAATTTCTGCAGACTCTGAGGGGTTTCTGACAGGAGACCAGCCTTGCGATGGGGAATGCCCAAGGGGCATGTGCAGAAAGAACTCAAATTTCCTCACCAAGATGACAGGAAATGGAAAAGGTACTTAGAAAGAGACAAAAGGAGTCAGGAGAAAGCGCGATGGGTAAAGAACAAAAGGACAACATGACTGTCACAGGCCATACTAAAGCTCACTTTGGCATCAAGGTATTTACTCAGATTCACTTAGGATACTGCCCCTTACAAGCATATCATGTGTCTATGCTCACAGAGGCGCGTTTCTTACGTAATCTGTGGTGAAGGATGAATTTTCTAAAAATTCCTGAATAGTCAGTCACTGATATTCTTATAAAATACAGCAATCCATCATTAAAAACTCGATCTCCTATTTGTACAGCACAGTTATGGCAATTTACAGTAAAAGTCTCTAAGTGCCTCTCTTCAGTTTCTGTACTCATTGCAAACCTAAAACAAACTACTGACAGACCGGGCCTGGGTCACACACTGGCACTGGTCAGTACCAACTGCTCTAGACCGTGGCTAGCGCCAGGAGGTCTCGGTCACATCTACTCAGTTCACAAGAACGTAAGTGAGCAAATCTATGCTCCACAAAATCTATGTGTATAAAACCTGCACCAGGCGAACTGGGCTGTAGCGTACAACTTGCCTACATGGCCAGAGACCAATGTTTCACAAACTCTTGCCTGTGTAGGAATCACTTGGGGTTCCTGAGAAAACTCTCAGCACCTCGCATTTCTAGAGAATTTTGCATTTGTAAAGAAATTTGCATTCCTCTCACGGAGAGATGAACCCGAACTGTCCCACAGCTCCCATTTTGAGTAAAAGGCCCCACAGATGATTCCTGTGAACACAGACCCTAGCACGTAGCTGAGCATGAGAGGTACCTCAGTGAGGGTCTTTACTTAGCTTTAAACAGACTGCAGAGAAGAGTATACTGGCATTCCTCAATTATAAAGGGATGAAAAAAATAAAAGTGAATGAATGAATGAGGATAGCTCTACTAGAAATGATAATATAAAATATTGGATGATTCGATGCTTTCCTGGATAGCCTAGACTTGACAAACAGTTGGTGATCCAGAAATATTTGCTGACTGCTGGCTAGATGCAGTAATACCAAGTTATGTTGACTAGGGTGCACACAGCAAATCTACACTGGTGGTGGTGATGTCCCCGGTATTGTGATTTCTGTCCCCAGTATTGTACACTGTTTGACAAATGGTGCAACCATCAGTAGGTGGTCCTCTTAAGGTTGTGCCTGTGTGGAAGAGGTGAACCATAGAATTCGTTCCTTCAGTATGAGGTGTTTTTTTTTAAATATATATTTATTTACTTTTGTGTTTTTTACTTATGCTTCTTTTACTCGCCTCATCTGAATATAAAATACCTCTTTTCTCTGGAATTTGGCTAGCAAGGGTAGCATTTGAATGAACCATCTGTTGGGTTGGCTTAACAGAGAATCAGCTACACTCCTAAAACCTGATCACAAGTTATAAAACACAGATAAATATCAGAAATCATCACGTAAGTACAGTACCAAGCCAGCATTTCTTCCCCTACCTGCTACCCAAACTCCAACATTCTTGGGTCACCATGACATGCTGATTTTTGAAGTCACTTTCATCTCTGAGAGAAATGTACTCTTACGATGAAAAAACAAGCAAAATCTAGACTCAAGGGTTAAAGCTCCAAGAGGATTATCTGTTCACTGTTTATGATCCTAAGACCTCCGAGTATTAGAGCAGACACCTAAATGTTTGCTTAGAAAGACTCTACAGAGTTCTAATTGCAAAAAAGGGATGTGTCAAGAACGCTTACAGATAACGATTAATGAAAGAACAGATAAGCTGAAGAAAAATAATTAACTCGGATTTGTGCCCGCTGGCCCTTGGGAATGCTAATATGTATGTTCGATGTGCTGCATTTCATAAGACCTCAAAGGTAGTAAGAGCGCATCCTCGGGAGAGGGTGTTGGATATGCAGATAAAATAGCCAGGCATGTTCAGAAAAGTCCTCTAATTACAAAAGAGATGGCATCCAAATTAGGGAAAAGTTGCAGCATCAACTATTCGAATGGACAAACCTTTTTTCTTTCTCACTAAGAGGCTATTAATAAAGTAAGCTGTAATGTCATATTGCTTTGGAGATTCTGATAAAGAAGTATTAAAACAAAGACTAGGGAAAGGGGGCAACTTCTGTCTCACAGGTAGCAATCATGTACGACCACAAAGCCCAAGTTCAAACCATGTAAGAGCTATGAAATTTCTGCAAGGTCACCTATCAGAGAGATCTGCTGGAATAAATCTTTCAGAGATAACAAACTATATACATTCTGAAGCCCCCTTTCATTTTTTGTTTTTTTTTTGGTACTGGGACTTGAACTCAGCACCTCGTGTTCACCAGGCAGGCACTGTGCCACTGCGCTATATCCCAGCCCACTTTTGTTTTTCAGCCTAGCAAGTACAATATTACTATTTAACACCCAGCATTAGCTATTTGTTTCACATTATGTATCTGTTTACTTATCAGCTTTATGGCCTATCTTCTTCCTCTGAAATAGCCCCAGAAAAAAAGGACTCTATTTTATTTATGATTTTACTGTGAACACTTACCAGAGTGGTCAGGATATATAGATACATCACACACTCCTGCTGGGCTGATGGTTCTGGATGGTTTCCTGGAGTTTAGTCATTTTGGGTCTGGAGGACTCCTCCTGATCTCCAACATGCTGGAGACTGCTGCTACCCCAAAAGGTCAGTCTTAATGTGGGTTTACCTTGACCTCATGGCTGACACCAGATTTGTTCCATGATTGAGTTCCTGCCTTAATACCTGCCTAGTGTTCCAGTCTCCCTAGAACTAAGCTTCTGCTTGCAAGAAGCCGGGCTGCTGCACCCAGCCAGATGGGGGTATAGGCTAGTTTTTTTTTTCCTCCAAGCTACTTGTTAAGAGAATTCCTTAAAGGCTGTTTGGGAATTGTCTCCCTACGCTAGTGCCTCTTGGCATCTTATTTTCCAACATGTTGCTCCAGGTAAGGCCCCTTTATTACATCTACGCTTCTTCCTATATAACTATAATTTGTACCTATTGTCTCTGCCTGGTAAATGGGACTTTCATCTTGGTAAAAACACCCTGCCCTCCCTTGCTTGCTTGACCTTGAGGGAAGAGGGTATTTCTAGACTATGCTCCCTACCAGGCTGTTCCATCACATTACAGAGTCTTGCCAGACACACAGTACTGACTTCCAGCCTGGGAGTAGAACTGTTTCAGCAGGACAACTTATTAACTTAGGATGCCTTACATCCTGGCTGAGAATATCCAGCTAGATGACTGATGTGGCAATAAAGAAATATGAACTGACAATACAAATTGTTCTGAGAAAACATTCTAAAGAACTTACCTACTTCTGTCCACGAGTATACGGATAAGAGATAAGAAAGTATACAAGAAGAATGGAATAGACCAAAAGATGAGTGAGAGGGGAAAATCTCAAGAAAGAACTACACCTTAAGTTATTTTTAAAGAATACAGAACAAATTAAAATTGTATTGAAAAAGCAAGAAGAAGAATTTAGCAGGGGGCAAAGAAAGTAATACTTTTGAGCAAATTTACAGAATTTGGAAAGTGAGGGACTACAAGAGACAGTGAAGCTATGAGGACTGCAAAGTGTAAATAACACATGGAAAAGAAAAGGCAGATCAGCACAAATCATCACTACGGTGACATCTGATGAGGGCTATAGACATAAAAACGGTACATGTTAGAAGTTCACATGGAATGTCTTGTCGCTTTATAGACAGAAAAGTTTGGAGAGAATGCACAAAAAAACTCTACTTATATGAGGTCCTTTTGTTTAAAAAAAAAAAAAAAATCACTTGAAAATCCTAGCAAGAGAGAGCACGGAAAAATAGAGGGAAGCTTCTCTCCCTGCCTGCATTAAGTCTCACTCTGAACTCTCTTCATCCCACTGAACTGATCGATAACTGAACAATCAGGACATGAACATTAGGCCGCGTGATGGATTTGATCTCAATGTCCTCCAAATTTCTCATGTATTCACAGGCAGGGCTTTTGGAAAGTGAATGGAACACGGAGCTCTGCACTCACCAGTGGGTTAACACACTGATGCGTTCATAGCCCAGTACGCTTAGGAGGTCGGGCCCTATGGAAGAGGTAGGTCACCGGGGTGGGCCTCACTTTGGCTCTTCCCTGTCTTGCCCCTTCAGGCTGCCACAGCTTGGGCAGCTCTTCTTCTCCAGGCATTTCTGCACTGCCACCTCTGCCTTGGAGCCAGCTGACCATGAACAGAACCCTGAAACTATGAGTTAAATTAGCCTCTCTTTCTTAGGTTGTGGGTATCAGGTATTGTGTCACAAAGACGGGAAAATCTCATAAAAACCACCTCTGAAATTCTTAGGCAGCTCAACATTTAGGCAACTCAGTGATTGTACCATACATAAATGAACAACTCACTATAAATCCTGAGGTAATTCAGACAAACTCAAATACATAGGCCATGGAGGGAAATGTATAAAAGAGTCAAGAAGTATCTAGCTTTGTCCTAGATTACACTGCTTTTCTGTTTTTACTGTGACTGAAATAGCCTGCGTGTCCACCATGCTTTCCACACCTGTTACTACTGCATTCGATTGTGAACTGTACTGCACTGCACTATAAGAAAGTTTAGCTGTGCTTTCTTCAAACAATGAGATGCCCTTAAGACTATTTCATGCTGCCAAAAACAGTGATGGTCACAGAGACCAATCAATAATAACACTGGGAATGTTTCTCTTGCAATAACAGATAATCCTGAAAGAAAATCCCAACAAAATTATAATACTGGTTTTACTATGGGAATAAAATCAGGAACTTGTTTTATCTCATATTTTTAGTAGGAACTGTAAATCTACAACAGATAATGACCTTTAAAAAAGATTTATTTATATTTATATATGTGCATATATATATACATATAAAAGTATGAATGCATGAAAATTTATAAGAAAATCATTTTTAATTCAAAAGTAAAAAAACTAAGAAAAACATCCTCAAACTTCATTCACTTAATCAGAAGGTATGAGAAGAAAATGTGTAAAAGCATTATGGGCACATTATTAGGTTGTCATAATCAATCTTTCATTTTGGCAACCAAATAAACATACATCACAAAAGGGAAAGATTTTCACTTTACATTCAGGCTCAGAGTTCCTACCTTTTCATGAAAAGAGAAAACAGAATCTCTGTATCGTGACACCTCTGAAGAGGTACATATACTTATCCAAAACACTGTCCAAGCAGTTCTCATTATCCACAGTACACATGATCTATAAACACTGAGTTAGTGAATACTGAATCATTGCTCTTAGGTGAAATATAGGGCCAGGATCCTGTGAGCTTCCTGTCACAACCTGTTTGTCAACTGATCACCTCATGATCAGTGTTTTATGTGTGTTCGTACTTAAGCACACCCTAACACACGTTAACTCATTACCACTGAACTCACGACCAACAGTACTAGAACTCGTGCCAGAGCAAAGATTACCTGACATCTGTATTTTCTTTGAAATTACTAGGAACACTAGTCTGCATGTGAGCACTAGGCTTGTATGCCAACAATACAATCACATACATACAAAAATGTGGAAAATTAGACACTACAGAGACTGTGAAAAAGGAGATTTGTTTACTCTCACGAAGCAAAACAAGAAGGTAGAGAACTGTCTTGTTGACCTCTGCTGTGAATGCGTGCACTAGACAGAATTTCTCATCACTCCGTGCACTGCGAGTGACCCTGACAGTGCTATGGAATTATAAATAACTTTTCACCACACAGGCCACTTTCTAAATATGGAATCAGTGAATAATGAGGATCAGTTGTACTATGAACACTAGCAGAAAAATTTCATGTTATGTTACAATGACATTCCTTCATTACTTCCCAAAACATTCTTTGACCATAATAAAGAATCTTACTACTATCTAGAGGAACATGCCATTTCAAGTCACAATATTCCTCACGCTCCAAATCAGATTCAGAAAAATGTTTCCTTAGTGGAAAGAGTGGGAAGAATACCATCTTCTATCTTGATATTCTAAAATAATATGTTGGTTCATTAAAAAAAATTAATTCTTAATAAAAATTGTATAAGAAACTGAAAGTAATCATAAAAAAATGTACAAAAAGTGTCTCAATACACGCTATATAGCAGTACTTTAGCTACATATAATTTATATGAGACATCAAACATTTGTATAAAAGGTAAGAAACCATGAAAAAAGTGATATATATATATATACAGAGAGAGAGAGAGAGAGAGACAGAGAGAGAGAGAGCCTATTCCTTCAAAGCTGCACTCCTCCTGTATTAAAAATCATGTGAAGGAGAATGACATAACAATGAATTCTTGCTCATAACTGGACTGACATGAATACGCAGATCATAAAAGAAGCAACAAAAATGCAGAATTAAAGAAAAATAATCACTTTGGTAAAGAATAACGGTAATGATGGCCAATACAAATGATGGAAAATGGGGACAGCCCTCTGCAGTCCTTTTCTGTAATTATTAAATCCCAGCCAAACAATCCTCTATATTATCTGCATTGAGATAATTCAGAAGTATGGAAACCTTAAAATCTTATTTGCTTTAACTCTTGTCTTTCCAAGAATTTATCTAACATGAGTAATATGAACAGTACCCATAATATCAAATAACAAAACAAAGTTAACTTGTATATCCACACAAGCTTCTAAAAAGAGAACTATATAAAGTCCAAAAAAATGAAAAAACATTATATAATATTATCAACTACGATACCAGTTCTCTTAAAATTATTGTCTTCATTCTTCAAAAGATATATATGTAATGTGATCTCCTTTTATATACTTTCCTATATTTCCATTCCCTAATTTAATAATTACACAAAAGGGGATACTGTTTATTTATAAAATACCCTAAAACACAGAAAAATGACTATTTAGCAAATTACCGAATCAAGCCAATTTCTCAGACAAGCCCATATGGATATGTTGTTCATTTCAGAACAAGACAATCTTTCCTAATTCCTAGTTCCCTGGCAGTGAGGCATGACACACAGTTATCTCCAGTTTCCTGGACATGTGAGGGCTCATCCCCATAGATTACAGCTAGCCTTCAGGGCACAGTAGAAAACCAGAGCCTTTCATAGTCATCTGTGCGTCTGAAACAAGTTTCAGGGTGTCTGAAATGCAAGTTTATAGCCTTATTCTTCTGAATAATTTTCTAAGTAACACCTCAAAAGTAAGAATAGTGAAACTTTCAGATGTTCTGCCATTATGTTATCCATAAGAGTCAGAATTCCTGACATTATTCCAGGCCATTATTTGACTGTCTTGCTAGAAAATGCTCTGTTTTCTAATGGTTGCATTCAACCACTTTTTTCTCAATGCAATAACACTTTTAAAACCCCAAACCTTAGCTTTTCTATTAATGATATATTTCTATCCCATTTGACAGTGTAATTTGATGAGTGGCTATTTCTCCTTCACGGTCTAGAAAGGCTTCTACATATATGATTCATTATCAATTACTGAGGAGGTGGGACTAATGACAAAGTCTGTCAAATTCTTTCAATCACTCACCAGGAAACAAAGTAAGGCTCATTAAGAGCTGAATTTTGTGAGGCAAAGTAGAGAGCACAACCTTGTCTTTGATTGTTTCTGAAAGTATGTCAGCAAAGTGCTGAAAACAGATTTAGAGTATTCCATTAGGGATGGTTTGAAAATGCTGTAGCTATCAGACACACTCGTTTTGGGAAACAGGAACCGAACGGCAGGACTTAGCTACTACTGAGAAGTATTGGCAAGTAACATGGGAACACGTATGAGGTGGACATGGAGAGCTAGCCATTCTTGGAAACTTTAATCAGCTAGACATCTGGAAAAGAAATACAAAACGTACAATTACAGATTCACAGCAGTAAGGAAATCACTTCAGCCAGTGAAGGGAAAGAGGGCAAGTCTGACAGTTCTTCCATTCTCCAGTTTATGCAGAATGGTGGTCCTACATAAGGGGCCATTCCTTCCTGATCTAGCCGCTACAGACCATATACATGCAGAAAAGTACCACAACGTACCCTATAAATTTGTGATTATATGCGTCAATTCAAAATGAGAACATGCTTTGAAATAACAGGGGCTCTTCTAAGTGGAAGGGGAGATTAAAGAATGGTTTACAAGTTCATAAACATACAGTCAGTTTTATTCTTCTTAGACTAGGCTATCAGACAGATTATCACAGTAAAGAATGGCTGCCTGGACTTCTACTCTTTTCGACTCCACATGAAATTAAAATCTGATTTCAACCAACCTGGAAAATTAAGAATGTGAGGTAGTCATTTCAAAAATAACATTCCTGTTGTATACAGTATTAACACTATATTTGAAAATAAACTCCTACAAGAACTCCATCATCCTACAAAGTAAATATTCACTTGCAGAAAAGGTATTTCAGCAAATACATGTACGATATAGCAAAATGGGTTCTGCTTTGTTAAAACAAATTAAAGCAGAGGCTGGACCTGAAGAACACTTGTCTACATAAAGCTAGTAAGGCCTCATGAGAGTCTTAACCTTGTCTAGTTTCCTTAATTTCATTTATTTCTTATAAATACCTGCAAGAGCCACCAAATAATTTACCATTTTATAGCTAGGAACTTCAATCAGGATAGACCACATAAGGCAACTGTATGACTGCCATTGATCAAGTATTTTCTTTGCCATACTTCAGCATTCATACTTGAAAAGCTTTCTCTTTACATCTTCTTCCTGGAGCCTCAGAATTACTTCTGGTCTGTAACTGCCTAATTCGTGAATTGCTGTTCAAATAAACTTTAAAATGTGAAGGTACCTTGGTTTACTTTGAAATAGCTCCATACCTCTGATATAAATATGAATTAAGATAAAAAGATACTCTGGTTTGTATTTAAATATACTCTAAACATACAATAATTTAAAAATGAGACATATATCAAATATAATTGCCAAAATAAATTTCTTAAAACTTAAAGTATTTGCATAAACCTCACAATGTAAACATGGCCTGTGATTTTACTTCTCTCGTCTCAAATTCTAAAGACTCTGAAGGATACACGAGAGAGCTATGAGGGCTAGTGTCTTCTCCAGTTTAAACTGAATGATATTTTGTGGTTCTTTCAAACCTGAATTTACCTTCCCCCATCATTAAATTGCATTTTCTGGTCATCTGCTTAGGGAATAATTTTAACAGAACCATTTTAACCTTCCAGCAATTTTAGAACAATATATGCAGTAACACTGAACATCAGTGATCCTGTTTCAGACACCTGCCACTTCTGTGGATGTACATTTAACCTAAGTCTAAGTTGCAGAGATGATAAAGAAATAAGTCCTTGATATTTTAGATGTAAGCCATTATAAAATGTTCCAAAGCAGAAGAAATCAAGAATTGCTGTGTGTGAAGTGACAGATATGTTAATTAGCCTGACTGTAGGAGTCATTTCATAATATGTATGTAATTCCAAACATGGTTATATGCCTTAAATATATGTCTATTATACTCAATAAAAGGGAAAAAAATATCAAGCACTAACAAAAGATAACACAAACTGTAGTTTCCACTATGTGTTAAAAATGTTTGCTGAGGTGACAACACTTTGGGGTATTACTTTCATGTACCCTCTACCAATGAGTCAAGAGAAGCTGGAAGGTTATCTCCAAATGACTAATGAATACATGAAATACACTCAACCTCATATTTATGAAGGGAGGACAGTGAAACACAATGAGATAGCACCACATGCTTACCAGGATGACTAAGATTAAACAGAGTGACCCACACAAGAACTGAAGTTAAGTGAAAACAAAGCACAAATGAGGGAACAGTGTAGGATTCCAATTATATTAAGTTAAAAATAGGTAAAAATAAATCTATACTATTAGAAATTAGGTTGGTGGTTGATGCTGGGAAGAAAGCGGAATAATGGAAGGATGTGTGGTGAATACAGAAGGAGGCATTTAGGAGCTGGTCCTGTTCTATCTACTGAACTAGCTGAAGGTTACATTGGTATATTCCCTACACATGCTCTTCTGTATGTGGGCTATATGTAAATTTTAAAAATGATTCTGTCATATAAAATTATTGCCCCTTTTAATGGCAAACTTGTATATATGTGATTCAACTCATGTAACTAAACAACCCACTGAAGTGAGGGCAATTATTGTCATTTTATAAATGAGTAGAAAGTGAGGCATATGCAAGTCAAATAACATGCCCAGGGCCCTACCACTCTAAGTGGTGAGGACAGGAACGGACCCATAGTCAAGATCCAAAGCCCACTGAGAATCCTCTCACCCTTACACTAATCTTTGGGGCTTAGGTAGCATGTTTCTTTATGGGCATCTAAAGACATGACTCTAAGTTGGGTGTAAACCAGGAAGACCAGTTAAGTCGAGCAGGGTACCTTCTTTAATGCCACTTATTTACTATTGCTTTTCAAAATCAGGCCTGCAGAGAGCAATAGATTTGCTATGAATTTAGCTAACGGAGTAGAGGGTACTGGTGAGATACATGTTAACTGCCCTTTGTGTTTATTCACATACAGAAGATACCCCTGATGTTTTTTGTACTAATTTTGTATACTTCAGGAATTCTAAGTTGAAAATTAAAAACACAAGCCTAAGCATAACCTAACAAGAGAAAGACCTGAGGATAAGATTCTATGCAGTTTTTCCTTTGAACGTGTTCAAATTCCTACCAGACCACAACAAAACCCTACTTGTATTTCTTTCTTATTTTATGCCATTTTTACTCCCTGTGAGTTTAAGAATGTTAGTATTTATAATTCTGTAAATCAAAATGAAGTAGATCAGATCTGTTCTACCACCAGCAGAACAAACTTTATTACCTTTCTCTCATATCAAGCCCAGCTGGAAAATAAGAGAATTATAAAATATTTAATGATACACTTTATGTGAATCCAGTTTAGTAAGTGAGCTCTCTTGAAAAGACACTCATTTTAGTGTGGTAGAGGAACTTTGCTTTATATATTATAAACAAGAAACACATTCATTATAAGGATGTTTGTGTTAGATTCAAACGGAAGTCAGCATTTGGGCTGTATACACATGCAAAGAAAATACAAATTTCAGCTCTTTGACAAACATAAGTGGAAGTATACATCAGTAGGAAATATTATTCTTGAATGATTCAGTGTTTATTACCTGATCAATAGAATTATGCTGTATATATGACAATTAGTTGTTAGTATCAGGTGATTTAAGTTTACCACTAACAGGCCTTCTGTAATTTTGAGTTTCAGTATATTCAACTAATTCTTATCTCTAACAAGAAAATCAATACCTTTGAAATAATTAGCTCTAAGCTCTTGGGAACCTCTATCTCTGGGCAGGCAGACAGGGTTCGACTTAATGTAATTACTGCCAGAACTACAAGCAGTTTCCTTGCAAAACCAAAGCAACTCATCTGTACTATTTTTTAGATTCTATGCTCTAAATTGTATGAAACAATGCCAGCATTGAAAATACCCATTACATTTCCATGCTTTTTAACTGGCTATGAAATTTCAAGGTTTGGAAAATGTACTGTGAGATGAGCTATGCATTCATTTTCCTGATATAGCACGAGAAAAATAACTCCCACATACCTTTATCTACCCAAATGACAGCCAATCTCAAAAAAGTTTAAATACGCCAAGCACTTGAAAATATTCCATAAGGTAAAGCCAAAATTTCTGAAGTGGATGTTTAAAAAACAATAACAAAAACAGCTCTGCAAGGGAAATTTCATCCCACCGCAGCCTGTACTTCTACAAAATTAAAATTCAAGATCAACCACGAAGAAAATATATTTCACAGAAAACCCTATGATTGCCCTGGTAGATTTAATCCCTTGATGACTCTCTATTATTAGTGAATTTCAGCAGATGCTAAAAATTAAGTATTTTATTGTAACCATCTGTCCTCTGGGTACTTTGTGGTTCAAGCGACCAGAGAAGCTGTGTGTCATGTGCACGGTATTTACAGGTTTCAATTAGTTTGGGAATCTCTGGGAGGAAAATGATTTTTCTCTTAGAAAGAAGTAGGAAGAAAGCATAAATGAATTAATAAATGATGTGGCAGCGACTGATAATGGTTCTAATGAAAGGATGAAATGTGCTTATTTAAAGAAAAAGATCTTCGGCAAATACATTTTTTTATGGCTGTAGATAAGTAGCTAATAATATATTACGGTTTATTTTGTAAAACAGAATAAAAGAGTAAGCATAAACATAAGATAAATCACACTTAGACAGTAAAAACTCTTAAGAAATAGACAAGCATACCACCAACACAGATCAAAATTTTATCCATGTGTACCAAAATAGATTATTCTCAGTATATTTATTAATGGACAGCTTCCAAATTAAGTTCAGACTATATTTGGGGGGTGGCGACTCTGGCATGATATTCATTCATGATTTTCTGACCAACAGTTCAGATTTCCCATGTCTTCAAATATTTTAGGAACCAAGAAATATTTTTAGATTCTCTAACCTTGATTCTCAAAGTTTAGTATCAAATTGATAAGAAGATAATTGTTAAGAAGATGTATACGAAGCAATTTTTAACATATCTACCTCATAGATGTGTTAAAAAAAATTAAATGAGAACCATGTACATCACCTTTTTGAAAAACTATAGATTTTCCATGTAGTAAGCATCCATTTAAACCTTGTTATAGACAACTAAGTGGAGTTGAAACAAAGCAAAGCAGTATTTAGCAAACTTGGTTACCCTACTGACCAAATACTTCTTTTTTTTGTTTTGTTTTTTTTTCCAATACTGGGAATTGAACTCACGACCTACTGCTTGCCAGGCAGGCGCTGTGCTGCTGAGCTAAATCCCCAGCCCCTTGACCAGATACTTCTTGAATGCCTATGATGTACGTACCATGGGTGTGGTAGCTAAATTCTAGTCAGCTACATTCTAGTTAAGAAGATGTATATGAAGCAAGAACGGAAAATATAAAACTGTATAGTTATTTACTACTTAGTGTGTATGTTACAAACTGTAATGGTCAAAGATGAAAATTAAACAGCGTACAGAAGCAGGTGAGCCCATTATTTCACTCATTTATTACAAGAAGACCCTAAAATCCGACAGTTTTCCAGTTGTACAGTAATACCTTTAGCATTGTTATGGAAGGAATATAAGGCTGAGTCCTACAACTCAAGTAGACATAGGACTAGCACAGTCAGTGTAAAGTATCCATATTATATTCATGCCAACCAGTGCTTCATTGTTTGACCTACTGTATCTTTTTCATGTCCTTCTACCTCCCAAGCCTTTGTAAGCTCAGCTTCTGAAATGAGATCTTGGTGGCTGCTTACAAGCCTTTCACCCAAGATGATCACTGTGTGCTACAAGAGCAGATGGCAGGATGTCCACCTAGGGCTCCAAAGCACACGTGTCAGTTTATTCATTTTCAGGAGTAGGACACAGGCAGCTCTTACTGGTGAGGAATCAGAACACAACCAATCTTCCTACAAAAAGAGAGGTTACCTTAGGATCAGAGGTGAGCAATTTGAATGCTTGATACACTTGAGATTCCTTTACACCGCCTCCCAGATCCAAGAAGTTGGCTGGCTTCCCACCATTTAGGAAAATGATATCACAAGTAGCCATGGCTAGTCCCGCACCATTCACTATGGAATGCAAATAGCACACAAGACAAGGTAAACTTAGCAATAAGAAAGGATACATAGACATTCTCCCTCCCCACTATTACCAAAGAGAGCCTTATTATTAGCAGGCCAAGTCCTCCCTGTTTGCAATTTAGTTGAACCAGGTAAGTGCACACATTTTTATTACAAAGAATCAGGAAATGTGCATACAAAGAATCAACAATTAAAAAATGGAAATGAGAAGGATTTATTGAGATGTTAAATCAACACAGAAAACAAAAAGAAAAGAGTTGAAAGACTTAAGTTAGCAATTTGGGCCAATAGTAAAGAGCAAGTTTTAGGTTCTGGAAAGCCTAAGTTTAAGAAAATTCAAAAACAGGGGCTGGGGATTTAGCTCAGCGGCAAAAGCGCCTGCCTGGCAAGTGCAAGGTCGTGAGTTCGGTTCCCGGTACCGGAGAAAAACCAAAAAAAAAAAAAAAAAAAAAAAATTAGATATCAAGAAAATTCAAAAACAGAGGAAAAAGCTATGGGAAGTTGCTAGGACTATAAGAGACTTCAATAGAAAGGAGAATTTAAAATTTTTTTTGCTTGCTGAAAATCTGCACCTTTGAATGCGGCATCCCTCTGAGACTGAACCACAGGATCCCAACTTCAGTAGGGGTCTCTACTATTTGGCACTTGGTGCAGCTCTGCACATTTATGTGATGTTATCCAGATAAACTCAGAATCAAATCAACCAGTGATACCACCATTTCCCTGTCCCTTTCTGCCTCTTCAACGTGAGAAAGGTTTATTAGCAGCCCAATTATGAAACTAGAACCAAAAAATACCAACATCATTACAGTTTTTCTTAAGAACTCAAATAAGGATGTTTAACATTGAAATTCTCATTCTCTAAAGCTAAGTTTTATTGATCAATTGTATTTTTTTGCTTCTTACGCCTAATTATATGGAATTACTTTCCTCAGCTTGGAAGGACAAAAAACAAACAAAAAAATCTCCTTAATACAGCAGAAATTCGCTAGGTAAAATACCCTTTATTTTTTCTGACTCTTGAATTTTTTAGTCAAGCGTATGAACTGTGATTAAATTAATTATGTCTGAACCACCTAAAATAAAAATGGCTTACATAGGATCTTAAAGCAATGTGAAATGCATTAATCATAATTTCTGAAAATGCTACATGGTCAAATCATGCACAGTCCAGCAGAGGCTACAAAGAATCTGAATTTAATTTCTTCTCAACACACCATTATATCTTTTTTGCTTTCCAAATGCCTACAAATATTGAGAGTGCATTAGCATATCAGGATCAGAATGATATGCGTGATCTGGTACATTACAGTTATTGCACCAATACAAAGCAAGAGCTTCTGGTGTCACTTGTAATTGGATGTCATTTTCTATTGTATTAAACAGCAAGCTGTTGGATGAGGTCTCTTCAGTTCTAAATATAATGATACTATTGGCTTAATGAGTAACAAGTCTTTTTTATTTTAATTCCATTAAGATGAAGACCTTAGTTTCTAGTGCAATGAATTGTTTCTAGCAGAAACACAGTATTAGGCAATTAAGTCAGGAGCATATAAATCTCAGCACTATAAGCTGTGGACAGTAACTGAAATTGTATTGCCTCTATAGACCCATTCCTATCTCGGCTGAATAAGCCATTTTCACAAATTTAGGTGAGTAGGATGGAATCAATTGTTTTATTAATAAACTGGTATAATGAATGAAGCATTTTGTCATTTGAACTATAAAATCTGAAAACATTAGTAAAATGATTAAAGTTTATGTCTTCTCCTTGGTGTGAAAAAGCAATTTTATTTTAAACTCAAATTTCACAGCAGTTCCTATCATATTAACACTGATTTGGGTAGTAAAGATCCTGAGATTTACTAAGCAAAATTTAAAACAGATGTGTTAAATCAGTGGTTCCCAACTGGGGTAATTCTATGTACCACAAACATCTGGAAATGTTTGGAAACTTGTTTTATTTTCAAAATTGGTAGTATCAATAGCATCCAGAAACCAGCAATGCTGGTAAATATAACGTCCAGGACAGCCTCCTACAGCAAAGGATTGTCCCACCTACAAATCTCAATAGTATCAGAGTCGAGAAAGTGCTTTCAAGCAGTGACCACTGATAAAAATGAACTTTCAGAAGAAACTCTGGACTCTTCTCTAGAACTGTTCAGCTATAAAAATCTCATGTTTATTTGCTACTGTTAAATAGCATTTCAGTAATCCAGTGTTGATAAATTCTGTAAAAACCCCTTTCAATATGAATGCTTACCAAAGCACGCAATGTTCCCATCCAGTCCTATGTATTTTAGATCGTATCTGGCAGCTTCATTTTCAATGGGCTCATTCTCTGATTTGTCATCCATAGCAAATATCTCCTTTTGTCGGAATTCAGCATTGTCATCAAAGTTTATCTTGGCATCAAAACAGACAACTAAATAAACAAAAAAAGGAACATACTGAAATATATCTTTAGGTTCTCCAGGGTGGTAGATACAGGAAAGAGGCCAGATATTTTATTCCTTCTCATGCTACAGGCAGGAGAAATTACTGTTTTCTTGACCTTTGAACTTCAAGGTTAGAGAGACAAATATAACACGGCTCCTATTCTCAAGGGAGAAAACGTAAGCCGTTTTTATTTTAGGTAGTTCTTTATTCTAGTAAAGAGCACAGTGATTTATATCTTTTGGCTTGTATTCACAAGAATAGAATAGAAGTTGTCATTACCCACATTAAAAGCTACAGATTGGCATAACTACACATGGCTTTGATTAGCTATTGTTACCATATACTTTATTTTCAGTACTTAACTGCTGAGTATGGATTTTCTCTTCTATGTAAAGAGACATTAACACTATTCCTTTAGTCCTCTTCTGTCCTTCCGACATTGAAAAATCAGATTTTAGCAGTGTCATCTTAATATTTCTAAAAGATATAGTTGAAAGAATGCTGAGCTAGAATCCATATTTTTTAAATCCTTAACTCTGCAACCTTTTTTATTTAAAATATTTTTAAAATAAAGCTTTAATATACTTGAGGAATACAACGTGTTTTGCTGTACATATATTTTGGAACCATTACTCTAGTGAGACAAATCAACATGATCTGCCTTCTCAATTTCTTCTCTTGTCCTTTTCCTTCCTTTTCCTTTTCTCATCCTCCCTCCCTTGAGCACTTAAAATCTAGCCTTTCAGCATTTTTTTTGTACCAGAAATTGAACTCAGAACCTTATGCTTGCCAGTAGGTGCTGTGCCACTGAGCTATAGCTTTATCCCCAGCCCAGCATTCTTTAGTATGCATTACTAATTCTGCAACCTGGGGGCTGGGGATTTAGCTCAGCGGCACAGCTCCTGCCTGGCAAGCACAAGGTTGTGAGTTCGATTCCCAGTACTGGAAAACAAAAACAAAAACAAAAAATTCTGTAACCTGGTTTTTAAAAAAACTAAAAAAACTACTTTGTCCATGACTTTTGTTTTTTTCTATTTGAAAACAGTGGGAATAACAATCCCTAGTCTACTGATTTACAAGATTAAGAATTTGCTAAAGTTAGAGCCAGAACTTCAATTTATACAGATCTATCTTATGAGTCCTTTGATTCAAGTTACAAAGCACTAAGATCAAGACTGGCTGGTTCAGTGCTAAGATACCTGGCACCTCGCACTATTGTCGTCATCCTGCTGGTGAGACTCTTCACATTTACTGCAAGAGCCCCAGATCCAGCAAACCTAGTTCCACAACAGGGATGAATGACAGGGCACCATCCTGAATTTAAAGGAGCTCTTCTACAGGGATAAACAGGAAATGACAGCGGGGGAGATGGCTATGCTGGTGTCCGGGTTCCAGCCCATCTATTGTCTCCCTTAAAATAGAACCCGGTGCTCTGTGATGCCATGCCAACGTGACGTTCCTTTATTTACCTAGGGGTACAGATAGGCAAGCATTTGACCAAGATTTACTAAGATTAATTTCCAGCATGGCTGACAGGCACCGAAGTCTAGAAACAGAACAAAGACCTTGGATGAACAGCTCACTGAAAGTAACGGCCACAATATGCTAATTCTACTTGCTTCCTAGAAAAAGAAAGTATCTTTGCATTATGGCAACCTATCTAGGTAGAGTGTTCTCTAAACTTTTTCCTACAAAAGAAATCAAACATTTTACTATAAATCTGCATAGAACTACATATAACATTTAAGAAGACTTGGAGTAAATATAAATCCAGACCACAGTTACTTTTAAACACTCACTGACTGGCAAGAGAGAATCTTGTATGTAAGTTAATATTAGCTTGAATCTTTAATTTTGCCACAAACTGCCCAACCACTCTGCCCACAGAGTGAATACACAGAGTGAGTAAGTAATTACCTTCCAGAATATTGAAATCATAATGATGGAATCCTACAATTACCAAAGGAACTGGCCAATATTCTCTGCTTGCTACAATGGCATTTTCTCAGCAGTTAATGACCGGTATAATAATCAATAGAAAAGCAACTTCATTCTTGGCTTTTCACTAGGTTTATAAATACATTCTAATTAATTTATTAGTAATTTTAGGTCCTCCATTACTCACTGGCAAGAGCACTTGTAACTGACACTTTCAAAATGAATGGGTAAGGGCTATCAAATTGACTTTCTAAGAGAAGTTTCAAATAAAAGAATTCTTGGTCAAGATCAATAAGCCAGTAAATCAAAATAGTTCCAAGTTAATCTTTGCCCTTACAAAGACTACAGTTACAAGCAGCTTGAGAGGGAAGATAATTCATGGATATGTATGCAAAGTTCGGAAAGCAGTCTCTGCTAAATGCTTGCGAAGCTCGATTTTCAGAAGATGCTTTCGTGCTGTAAGTTGTATATGCCAAAACCAGAAATTAGCTCACTATCTGATGACCACCTTGAGAGAATCCAGCAGTTAGCCCAGACCTCGAGGAGGGTGACAGTGGGATAAAAGGGCTGTGTATCTACAGTCGTTCCTAGGCAACTCCTCTCTTTCTTCAGAGAAAAACTGAAAAACATAGGTCAGTGAATGCAGCTCCAAAGGCTTTGGCAAGATAAAGATACTGCATAAAAGTGAGGTCATGGAAGGAGACCTAGGAGTTAATAAAAGTTAATAAAACAAAACCAAACTGCCATTTTCAAAACCTCACTTTTTTGTTTGAGGGAAGAAAAAAAAGCACTTTAAAAACATTAGGGTTTCTCTTAGATGAATATTTATTATGCTACTTAATATTTTAGTATGTGAGATTGCAATTTGTGATAAAAATATTTATCTTGGTGCTCACCTTTATCTCTTGGGATAGAGATCCTAAAACCTGACATTTCCTGAGCCATAGGAGTACTAGATCAACCTTTTGTTCTAATATTTGGTCTTCAATTGTGATTTCTGACACAGAACTCCTAATTCCCTGGAATTTCCTAAGAGACAAGAGGCTCTTTCATTCTGATGAAATGGCTCTTAGTGGGCTCCTAAACGAGAGCTGGTCAGTTGACAAACAAAGTTACAGTCAGAAGCTTAGAACCCCTGTCCTCTAGGAAGCAGAGAGGGTGTGGAGAAGGAATGAACAATGAATTATTCCTATGTGACAAAGCCTCCAGCACAGTCCCTAAACTACAGGGTTCAAACAGCTTCTAAGATACTACACGTGAAGGTGCTGGAAAGCTGGCTTGCCTGGGGAGGGCACAGAAGTGCCACACCCACTCATATACCTCCTATGGCCATTCATTTCTATCCTTTAAAAGAGCTTTTGTAGTAAGTGGCAATAGGAAGCAAAGTGTTTCCCTCAGTACTAGTAAGTGGTAAAGGGGGTTTGGGGAACTCATAACCGATTAGTCAGAAGTACCACACTTAGGGGATTCTTATAGGACTGAGCTCGCAGCAAGTGGGATGTGACTCTAATTATATATAGGGTAAAAATTGAATTTAATCACAGGACACCTCGCTGTTTGCAGAAAACTGCTCAATGAGGGAAAAATTCACACAACTAGTCACAGAAATGTGTTTAGAGTATAATATGAGAAAAAAACCTTTGTTTTTTTCTATTACACACAGCTCAGGAAAGCTTTCCTGCCTTTCTGCTGCAGTCTACAATGCTGCATTGCCTAAACAGCTTTCCTTGAACTTGACCACTTAATATGGATTCTGGCATCAAAACACTTGGGCATGAATTACAACTCTGGCACTTCCTAGCCAGCTAGCCTGGGCATATAATTGCTCTTAAACCCAACGACCTTGTCTACAAATTGGGGGTCAGAGTATTGTGTATGGAATGACATTGGTGAAAGGACAGATTGTCTGCAAAGCACTTGGCCTCATGAAGAAGCAGCACTCACTGGTTATTACTTTTATCATCACCATGCTCCTACCCACGTGTTCTTGTTTCATACTTGGAGCTGCCCTGTATTACAGGTCAGTCTGTAGAACTCTCTTCCTATCACTGAAAATTGCCTACGGTTTCTCTCATTCCTTTAATAATGCTAGACTTTTGTTTAGACTAAATATTAAAGAATGTCTACAGGAGTTTTCATAAATACAGATTTACTTACAGCATTTGGTAAAGCCATTTTCCAAACACATAAGAATTGTCTCAAGAGAAAAATTTTAATGGCTGGCATTTTCAGAAAAATAATTGATGGAAAAGGAAATTTTTTGTCTAAAGAATGAGGTAAAACACATCATACATCACACTTTCCCATAAGGCCAGAGTGGCTAAAGATTGGTACAAAACAAACCACACAGGAGAATCTGAGCCAAGGATGAAAAGTATATCCATCCAGCCAGCTCATCGCCTCTTCCTTTGAAATGCAACCACATTCAGGACTGACATATCAGCTGTGCTATCTGCCCAAGACAACAGCAAGGGTGAGTAGTTTCAACAGACTGCAAGGGCAAGACTCACAAAATAGTTATTAACTGGCCCTTTACTTAAAAATTTTTCCCACCCCTGCCAAGTCCCAACTGCGGCCACAGTTTTTATCCTGTTTAACCAACGGAAAGATAAAATAGTCATAGGTAATATATGTTTTTATAGGGAAGGAGATGATTAGAAAAAGTTCATTCCCAAAAACATGTAACAAACAAAATAAAAGCTACACAAAAGAGTAGGAAATCTTTGCATACTGACTTATATTTCTCCTCTGTAATACCCTTTCAATGCACTTCAGAACTGACGTGTTAAAAATGGATTGATGTGTATGCCAACAGCAGAATAATAAAATAAACTTGCTTGCTCAAACTTCAGCTTTCTCATTTAATAAAACAGCTATACTAAAATATGTATTTTTGGAGGTGCTCAGCTTGGTTTAGACATTAAGATTTTCAATGTCATATTAATGAAACCCCAATTTTACAGAAAATTCATCTTCAACAAAGGCTATTCTGTGTATAAAGTGGGAGAAAAAAAATATCTATTAATATTTATAAAACAATTTTCACCATCAAAAGCACATTGTTACATGCTTGATAGATTATACAAATGAACTTTCCTTCTGAACAAATATCAAAGAAAGCTATGGTACTTATATTCATAGGGTGTTTTTTTGTTTTGTTTAGTGGTGTGAGATTCTGTGAGCTGCTAATTCAACCACTTCGATGCAGAACATGCCTGGCAGTTAGAGGCCTCTGACCCAAGAGTTTTAACAGAAGAATGTGCCACAGAGTTAAACAAAAGAAAAATCCATTTCCGAGGGGAGACTTACAAATAAAAGAAGCATAAAAACAGCAGGAAATAAGACTGTCATAATTAGTTTGAAAAATAATCTGTCTTCAAGCAATGTGCTGCGTTTGATTTGTGACAAATAACCATAATGTGCTATTGAAACACGCCTTGCTCAGATGGCCTTAAATGCTGAAACTTTAAAATCAGTCCCACTTTCCATTAAATATTGATGTTCCAAAAGTTGTATACTTTTTTAAAAAAGTTTTCTGGAGTTGCTAGGAAAAGAGAAAATAGATGTGAGGCAGGCAGAAGATGGGGGGAGGGAGAGATCTGAAAATGTTCTTCAAAATAGTCTTCAGTATAAAGAGAGAAACAGAGAAACACCCACCACCAACATGGGCACTTACGAACACGAAGTAACGGTGGTTATTTAGAGAATTCAATCTGAGAAAGAAAGGAGTCTGATGTGCCAGTTAGCTCTGGATCACTCAGACTCAATTCTCAAGGAATCATGGCTACACAGTCACAGCTGCAAACTGGGTCTCTTTTCTTTAGCTCAATGAATGGATCGGAGCTCCAGCGATAAAGACGCCTTAAGGCAGGAATTCTTAATCCCTGGACTACAGACCCTTTGTATAAACTCACTCTTCGCTGCCAAGGATCACGTTGTGCGCTCTCCGGCCTCTACTCACTGGGTGCCAATAGCACGAACCACAAGTAACAATTAAAAATGTCCTCAGGTTGCCTAGTTCCCCTGGCAGACAATGCTTCTCCTCTAGGAACTTCTTGCTTTAAAGATACCCCAAAAAGGAGTCTGTGCAGGCAGGTAGGATCACAGTAGGAAGAAATGAAATACATATGTAAAAATCCCACGGCAGCTTGCAGAATGAATGAGTGAGTACATGAATGAATGAATAGGTAGGCAGACAGACAAAATCTACAGTGCTAAAACACTGTGTCTCACTTGGCCACAAGTTTAATGAGTTAATTTGGCGTTGTGATTGGACAGGCAAGGAAAACACAGCTAACCCCCTTGATTGTTCCCCTCCCGGTTTATCTTTCTTTCTGTAAAAGTTGGGTTACCCTGCTAGTCACGTTCGGCCCGGGGCTCTTTATTCCCGTGGGAGACAGTTCTCTCCTATACCGTGTGGTCCCTGCTCAGGAATGGCGCAGGCATGGACACGGGACTCGGGCGTGGCAGATAAAAACAGTGCAAAGGGGTTTCCGTGCTTGCAGGGGGGAAGGGTCCGAACTAGGACCCATCTGTGCTAACTCTCCAGGGGCTGGTTGAGGGAGGGTAATCAGTCGCAGGCAGGGCCAGGAGACCACAGACTCCCCGCTGTCCTCAGGCCCAGCCCATACTCAGGCTTCTCCGTCTTATAAGTAAAACAAGTGCCCTGCCCCACCTCCTGGAACTTCACAACAAAAATTAAGCCAAGGGTAGCAGGTTTCTGTCACCCTAATCCTAGCTGTGAGTTACTGCGTCACAGCGAGTAATGTCAAATCACTTCATAGACTGTAGTTCTTTCTCCCTGCCAAATATTCCCCAAGGGTGACTCGGCAGTTTAGATATTATCAAGGCCACCGCTTTTCATTCAAGCTGTTCCGGAAATATATGGCCAAAATGCTGGATTTTTTAAAAAAAAATGTTCCTCACTGAAACAGAAGACTGAAGAAACTCCAAGGAGCGGGTGCAAGGAGCAGCCGTTAAGTAAAAAAGTTTGGTGGGACGCAGAGCTCCTTATAGTTCTCAATCATAAGCATAATTATTAGGGTTTCGATATGGAAGTTTTAATAAAAATGGTTTGCTACCGGTGATCTAAAGGGAAATAATTTAAATGTCCAGATTATAAATATAAAGATTATCAATATTTCTAAGATATAAAAGACTTTTACTAGCTCCTAAATAAGGAATCGCTTTAGGGGTCTGTGACAATGCTGAAGATCAATTTGTACATTTGGACATTAATCACCATTTCCTCACCGGGTTTAATTTGACTACTGCTCATTAGAGTTATAAACCAACACACTCATTTAATTGTGATTATAATTCAATAGCTGAACTTTTATGGTACAATGAACAAATTAATAGCTAGAGATAATTTTGCTCTTAAAAATATCATGTTAGACTTCTGTTTTAATGAACTGTATATATAGAACGTGCTTTGTGATGATTCCTTCAAAAACATCAAGAATTATCCTCTCCCTTTGTAATTAAAAAGCAAACTTCAGGATGCATGAGATTTTTAAGCACCTTCCCAGGAAAGGGTCCTTCACCCTGTTCTCTGCTGCTAGACGACAGCTTGTGACTGATTACTTCCCAAAGGGTTGAATAAACATAATACTGCAGCCTGATTTTTAACCCACTTTACTGCTGATTTTCCTTTTATTTTAAAATATGAAACAGCCAGGCTGTACATGCATACTGGCTTGAAAAGCAACGTATGACCTTTAAGAACTCTTATATTGAACTTGTCATTCATTTCTTGATTTAATTATCAGCCACTAAATGCAACATAAACTTTGACTGGTATTTCCAAACTGGAAGCCTCCTGGGTCACTCTGAAGAGAGAAAATTAACAGTTTAAAAGGGAAAAAGAAAAGGCAAGTTGCTTTAGGTCAGTGTCACACATCTGAACCAAATGGACTCAGAGAGACATGGGCTCAAATCTAGTTCCGGTGTCTAGCTGCCTGTGGAGGAGTCTCACTAAAAGTTCAATCCTCTGTGAAATGGGGACAATGACTCCTAACTTTAGTCAAGAATCCTGGCATCAGTTCAAAAAACATTTTCTATTTCTTTCTTTCTTCTCTATGTAAAATACTGAAAATTTTACAGCCACATCATTTTAAAAAATATTTAATATAGGCAGTTTGCACATGAATAACCTAGCACAGATTTTAATCTGATCATCATGTGTAAACCACAAAACATTAAATTATTTTCACCTAGGCAGATGCTGTGTCAATGAGCTACATCCCTGGCCCACAGGTATTGTTTTTGCTACTTTGCTTAGAAACAATAAAAGAAAAAAATCTGAGCTCTAGTCAGGCTAAGAGCATAGGTCACGACCAGAACATGATAAATTCAGAACTTGTACTCAGGCCTCTCTGGGTTCCAAAGACACAGTATTTTAGTTTTTCTGAGTGCAACTGCAGAATCTCTGCTAAGGATAAACACCGTACATTCACGCTGGCCCACAACTTGGTATGTCTGCTCACAAAGATTCACCCCATTTACCAATTCAATGGCAAATTCCAGTTTCCTGACTGCTCACAACATGATAGACACGGACAGAGTGCATTTAAAAAGAAAACATTCACAGAACATACATCCTGGTATCTCTCTACTACCCACTTCTTATTCGCTCCCTACAACTGCCCACCCCCCAAACACTCTTAAGCATTAAATTAGTAAGAACTTACTGAAGACAATCTGTGAGATAAGGCATAATGGTTGTTGGTGCTGAGATAAAAAACAGTTACTTATATTCAGTAAGTACTTAACAGATAGGAGAAAACTTCCCCACAAAAATGCCTCCTCCTCTTATCTGAAGCAGAAGCTGCTAAGCAAAGGAGGGGAGAATATTCAATCTTAAGGGCTTCAGCAAGATGATGTATGCCAAATATAGTACAGAAGATGGCACCAGACACAGATTTTAGGCAAATTAAAAAGCTTCAAAAAGTTCTGGTTCCATAAAATCAGGTGTATTCAATATATGCAAGTGCGGTCCCCACCCAAAACTTTTTATTATGTGCAGCAACAATAGACCTGCAATGATGATTCTGTGCATGTAGCTCTGTGTATATGTGTGTGCGTGTGTGTGTACACTGCAGGTGGAGGGGGGTGGATGTCTCAACATAAAACAAGAACTAGCTTCAACTACTTTCCTCTGAGGCCTGGCATTTGGCTGCAAACAAACCCAAGTGCTAAAATGTTCAACCACCATCATGGGAGCATTTGAAACTAAGACAGAAATGAAATTACTGACAGAAATCAATGCAAAGCTGCTACTGTAGTCTTTTGCACAACTTAATTTATAGTTTGCATAAATAACTATATATTCATTCACCCATCCCCCGCTCCTTCTCCCTCTTTCCCTCCCTCCTCCCCATTACATTTTACCTTGGCCTTCTGGAGTCTCACCAAAGGGATTCACTTCCACCTGAGTAGCATCAATTTTCAGGAAGAGATTATACAGCTTCTTAATTTGATCTGCAGCCTAAATGTGATCAAGCGAAACAGAATTACATCAAAGCAGTAAAAGAAAATTTATTTTGCTCGATTAATGAAACCTTAAAAACAGCAAATTATGTCTTTATTTTCAGTTACGTTTTCTGAAGGGAAAAACAGAAAGGCATAATTATTTTAATTTCCACTGCTATTCATTAGAAGGAATTGCTCAACTTTCCTCCAGATACCAGAAGAGACCATTATCAAGAAAACCAAATATTTTCAGTACAGCCTAAAAATGTTATTAATCATTTTGTAAATTATCAAGGCCCTATTAGCCAAGTTAGACTGCAATACCAGCTACAATCACTAATACAAACAAGCTCCATTTAAGCAAAAGGTAAACATGATTTTGAGAGTTTATAATGACTACATTTTCCTTATTATGCGGGAATAGAACACTTACTACATTCCATCAATCCAAACCCATAATCTGCAAGGCAAAACAATTACAGAGTGTCTAATGGAAACTGTTACAAGACAGAAAGATGGAAGTCTTAAACAGCAGAGTTCCAGAATGGTGCTTTACACTGAAAGCAGTTTTGTCCCAAAAGCATAAATCGCAAGGGTAAGACTATCCAAGGTTCCCCTGACGTGGTGAGACTCCATTTTTTTCAGCCTGCCTAAAATTCACTCATTCTTTTCAACCAACGTTTATTCACTGTGACTCAAAGCAGGGCAATATTGTGTGGGGGAGCTTGGGATGACAAAGGTGAATGACTCAGGGTACTCCCCGTGAAGTTTACACTTGTGAACAGGACAAGCCTGTGTGCCATTATGGTCGAACGGTGGGTATCAGCCTCACTCTCTGTTCAATCTGTTTCCCAGCTATACTTTTCCCACTGCCACCTTTTGTTCACTGTGCCAGCCCTGTCCTCCGGATCCTCAGGTCCACTGAGGCCCGGCCGCACTGTGCTCTGTACGCAGGAGTCTGACTTACGAGCTGAGTTCCCATGGCTGCTGCACCAGCTGGCTGCCAGCTCAGTTCAGCCAAGTGGAAGCAGAGACGAGAGACAGAAGCACGGCAGAAGGGAAAAGCCCGAGTATTTCTACTCTACTTTTCCTCTGGGGCAGCCTTGTCCAGCTAGAGCTCAGCTAGAGGCCCCCCAGGGCTCTGGCTTCAGTTTCCCAAGGCTCAGACACACAGCTGACTCTCTTTTCAGAGCACATGGAGAGTACCATTCCTTGTTGTTTAGCTCTACGCCTCCCAGTGCCTGGAAGCCCTGCAGCTCTTGCAGGACCTATGCAACACATTCCCTAAGAGAAATCCCAAATGGGGTCGACACCGGAAGCAGTTCCAGACTTGACAAAAGAACTTCTATAGATTTCCTTCACATTGCCTTAATGTATTTCATGTCTATTTGTAAACATCCTTAAATCCTAATTTGAAACCAAATATATGAATAAATACTCCAAATGAACACGTCTAAGTATGGAATATTAAATATTTTTATGGCTAGATAACACAGGGTGTAAAACTCTCTAAGTACACACGGTTTTCCTGTGAATGTACCTTCCCTCCCAGTCCGCCCCTTCGGACCCCACAGCAGCCGCATTACCAATATGTGCTTCATCTGAGAGGTATTCTACATATGTGCAAGTATGTATATTTTACCTTAAATAAACTTAATTCTATACCTTGCTTTTTACATAATAAATTTTAGATACCCTTCACTAGCAATGTAAATACATTGGTGTCTGCATCAATTTTATCATATGATTGTGCCATAATTTTAACTGTCACTTAAATAATGGTCACTTGGATTCTTTCTGATAGTTTGACAGTATTTAAAACGTGGCCTTATCTCTAATGGTGTATCATACATGTGACTGAATATTTGTAGGACAAATTATCCAGAGTAAAGAAAAAAAAGGGTTCAAGCATTTTTAAGTGTCAAAAGAGCCTATTAAATTACTCTTGGTGGAAGCGGCCCGTAATTCCTCTCCCACAAACCAGAGGCAGACAGTCTTTTTCCGCTTAGACCCATCAGCCTTCTGGACACTAGAGAGTGTAGCTGGTGAAAAAAAGTATCTCATACAGAGTTTGAATTCGAAAGTCCTAAAAGACATTTGTACTGCCTTTTCTATGAACTTTGTCCATTGTCTTATTGAGATTTCGGTCTTTTTCTTATTAAATTAAAGGAAGTATTTTTATGTGAAAGAAGTTTGCTGTTTATCTCATGTAAACTGCAAATATGTTTCCCCTTTAACATTCACCTTTCGGCCATGCTTTTGTAACTTCTGCCACATGGAAATTTGGTAAAAATCATGTCACTCTTTTCTTTCTGGCTTTGTGTCTTTTGCTTTTGTGTTAAACTTTCAAAAGGCCAATCTCATTCTGAAAGGTTTTTTTTTTTCTCTTTTTTAAAAGTCTCCAATCATTTTTAAAAATCCAAACAGGAATTGCAATAAAATACAAAGCCAGTCAAAAACTCATGATTGAATTCTTTTGCTTTGTTTTGGTTTTTTGAGGTGGGATCTTGTTATGTTGCCCAGGTTGGTTTTGAACTCCTGGTCTCAAGCCATGCTCCCCCCACAGCCCATTGAGTGGCTGAGACTATAGGTGAGCAGCACCACAGCTGCCATTCTAGGTATCACCGTGCCCTGTAATGTAGTTGTGGCAGGAGACACAGCCTGTCTGCCCTGACACTATGGCACTGCTACAGCTCCAGCACAATGTCAGCACTTAATAAACACTTCATGAATTGGTAATTAGCGTTATTAAAATAATAAGGGGAAACTACGTAACAGAATTAACTCTGGGGACATAAATATATATTATCCCAGCCACTTTAAAAGCACCTTTTAGAAAAACTGGTAAAATGCACAGAACATAAATGTCACCATCTCAAAGCCCCCTAAACGCCCATACAGTGTACGACTTGTCAGAGACGTTCACACTGTGGTGCAAGTTCTCTTCAGAACTCCCTCCTGTCCCCACACCGAAGCACTACACCTGTGGTGGAATGTTATGGTTTGAATGATTCAGCCCCTCAGATACTCACGGCACTCAGGAAAGTAATCTGACTGGTTAAAGTCATCAGAATGACACCCATGATCAAATACTAGTACCTTTCTAAGAGCAAGAGAGACCAGAACACACAGTTGCTCCCCATCTCTTGCCATTTCAACTCTGCCAGCAAGAAGGTCATCACCAGATGAGGCCTTAGACCCTAGACCAGAGCCATGAGCTGGTATAATCCTCTTTTCTTTATAAAGCTACCAAACTCCAGGTACTTCATTACAGTAACCCAAATGGACTGGTGCACCCACTAGAAATACTCCCCATCCCTTCTCTGGTCCTGACAATGCCCTGCTACTTTCTGTCCCTATGATTTAGACTCTCCTAGGCACCTCATATATGTGAAATCGTACTGTATTTGCATTTTGGTGACCGGATTATTTCAATTATCTTAATGCCCTCAAGGTTCTGTCTTTCTGAATCACGTGTCAGAACCTTCCTTTTCAAGTACATTAAGGTCACTGTAATTACACATTAGCATAGCATTTGGGGGAGGATGTTGGGTATTTTAATCTTTACTGTTGTGCAAAGATAAAGAAGTACAAACGTTTTGCAAGCAGGACTGAGGCATGATTAGCTCTGTATTGTAAAATCTACAAAGCTTCTCCCTTATAAAATGCCTTATTCCAGAAATTATAGCACAAATGGTTGTAAGGACTCAGCATGCAAAATGTGTCTGTCTGAGGAAATGTAATAATAAGGAATGGCAGGGCACGGGACAGGTTGAGATTAGCGCCTCTGTTTTCTAAGTGTGTTTAAATGCTAAAAAATAAACACAGGTGAAAGAAAACATTCTGCTGGTCAACTAGCAGTCCATTATTTACTCCTACAATCTCCTTTCTCAGTTTGGAAGCTCTATATACAGACAGAAATGCCTTTCCTTTTGCTATAAGTTCATGTTATTTTCAGATTGTTAGGGAATTTAAAACTTGAATTCTCTAAAATCAAATATATATATGAACCTTGACGAATTAAAAAGTAACTTCAAAAGAATCCCCCAATTTTTATTTTATTACTATCAGTTTTGCTGTTTGGTCAGCAGAAAATCCAGATAATAATGCATTACTAATAAAATCAGCATTTAAAATAAAAAATTGTTTAACAAGTTAAAATATTTCAAATAACTTTTATTACATTTCAAAAAGTATTAGCATTCAAATAGGGCTCTCAGCCTAGCTAGATATACAAACTACTCCTGAGATGTTAAGTATCTTGCACAAACTTGGCCATCAAGTCTTTTCATTGGCCTCAATGCTGGAGACACATACTGACCATCCATCGCATCTGCATTTTGAGAAATAGTACACGGTAGTCCCATCTTATCCTTGGGTTCACTGTCCATGGCTTCAGTATTAGAGGTCAACCCTAGGCTGAAAATACAGTCTAGAATACCAGGATATTTTAAAAGGCAGAGAAACCACATTCACATAACTCTTATTACACTACGTTGTTATAATTTATCTGTGGTATTACTACTTACTATATGTAATCTATAAATCAAACCTTATAGTAAGAATGTACATATCTAAGTATAGTATACATTGGGCTTAGTACTTTCCTCAGTTCCAGACATACACCCGGGTCTCGGTGTGCAACTTGCTTGGATAAGGGGACTCTGCTCTGGATGGTAATTAAGAGATACTTGAAAGACAGATCAATGTTTAGTCATGTTAAACTTTCCTATGGGTTTAGATTTTTTCAAAAACTCCTGCCAAATGAATTTTAGTCTGGAGCAAATACTTGGTAGTTTTTATGTAAGCTGAAATATCACCTTAGTTTTTATGAATATTAATAAATCACTGTTCAGAGACAAGAGGCATGAGTCTCAGGAAATATCTCAAGATAATCATTTGATGTTGTTCATTCATGAGTGAGATGTCTCCAAATGCCCAAAGCAATGCTAGCTGGAAATTAAATAACTTTCCAAGTCACACTGAATCTAAGGGACTTCTAAGATACCATTTCTTTATGAAAGGATCAGTGATTAATAATTTAATGTTTTCCTTTCTCAGATGCCTTCCCTGCTTCTGCACTCTGGCTCCCTGGCACATCTAGGTAATACCCATGGCTTGGGCAAGAGATTTCCAGATCTACAACTCCAGCCCCAGCACACGGCCTTCCTTGGGCTTCAATGCCATTCAGCCTTTCTGTTCTACAAATGCACCTGAGTGTCCTGCAAACAAATTCCAACGTGCCCACAGCTGAGCTCTCTCCATCTCCCACGTTTCCCTCATCACGTCTCTCTCCCCCTCCCCCTGTGCTCTCTACTGTCTAGGCCGCCTGCACTGGTCTCTGAGCCCCTGGAGGAAAGCCATAGTTCTCATCGTTTCTTTTCTCCAGGGTGCAGCAGAGTAAGCAGCTGAGCTAATAAAAACTTAGAGCCTTTCAAGGTATTAGCAATGAAAGAGAGAGAGACAGAGAGAGAGAGAGAGAGACAGAGAGAGAGAGATGAATTAATTTCCTTTCTTTTCTTTGATAAATTAAGTTAAAAATATAATGACACTATAGCTATTTAATAGCTCCTTTCATCTCTTGGTAATTCATTTAAAACTAAAGTGTTTCAGGCACTAGGAAAATACGATTATACCATGTAAGATCTACAAATAACTCAATTTCCACTTCTAATATGTAGGCAGTGGGGGTGTCTCATGATGTACGTAGCATTACTATTGCCTTCTCTAGAATTCCTGTTGTGCTCACCTCCTGAGGTTTCAAATAATGGGGTCAGCAGATTTTACCCACCCCAGATTTATTCTTCTGCCAGGTAAACCACCTACTGATAACTTCCTAGGAAATTCTTCAAAGAGAACAGCCTAGATGTCTTGTTTCCCTTATTTCCACACATGACAAATGTCTCCTGGGCAACTAATAGTGCCAAGCACTATGTGGGCTGCTGGCAAAACAGCAATGAACGAGATGGACAAAGTCCTTGCTGTGATGAAGATTAGGATCTAGTGAAGGTGAATACAAATAGATAAGAGAAATGCAGAAATGCAAAGTGATATAGAGGAGGTAGACAGGACTACACTCTGGTGCTGGTAGAAAACACAGCAGTTAGGACACAGTGACTGTATGGGAAGTGGCTGTCAGTGACCACCTTCCCTAAAGAAGAAGTCCTTAAATGTCAGATGAAGCCTGTGTGTGGTTAGTAACACCATTCTGAGATGGTAAAGCTGACCATTATAGGAGGTATCTAGGAACTTCTCTTTCAGCAGATGACTTCCTCCTCCCCGGCTACTCTCTCCCCTCCCCTCCCCTCTCTTTTCCTTCAAACACTCTACTTCTGTACTACCTCCTCAGCCCAATAACTGATCTTTACACAGTACTGTAATAAGCACTTTCACACATCATTATACTCAATCCCCATGACAAACCCCCTCAGTTAATGGTAATCATCCCCATCCTCCCAAAGCTAAAATTCAAGCTGGGATGGAGTAAATCACATAGGTGCGAGGTGGAAGCATCAACAACGCTACAGAAAAAATTAAAAAGATCACCCACCTATGCATCATAAAGTATAGGTACCAACATGCAACACATACATGTACACACACACACACATTATAAACATTCTCTCTTCAAACACCAGGAAACACTTTTCTTCATCATAAGCAATTAGGGAAAAAAACTGTAAAACAACAGGCCTGTTTCCTGGTAATCACAATATCAGAAGTGATTAAGCAAGTTCCCAAATATTTTCTGAAAGAAGTCAGACATGCTGTCCTGCAATGGCTTATGTACCTGATTTTTCAAAGGCCCAAGGAAGCCCAGATTTTCTGCCATCCGCTGAGCTTGGCTGTCCTTTATCCCTTCAAAAATGTCAATTGGCTCCTGGTAAAACAAATCAAACGAACAAAATTCATACAGTCAAGTGAGAAGATTTACAACCTCAAAAAGAAATGCTTAGTATTTATTTGCAAATGAGTAATTAAACTGTGGCACCTTTCCAGAGATCTCTGAACAGGGCTACTGCAGCTGCCTATAGGGTATGTTTTAATTAGCAGACCATCGATGAAACAGCCCTTCCAAAAACTATATAATTCTTCAAGGTGGCATGCTGACAAGACGATCTGATGCCAGTTTTCACTTTTAATTACTATACAGATGGCACTGATGAATATTTAGTCAGTTAATTTTTATGACATCTTTTGGAAGTCTTCCAAAGAAGGTTTTTCTGCCTGATATTGCTGTTAAGTTTAGAGTTGTCATACATAGGTTAAACATTATCCTATGATTTAAACACTCTACTGATGATATTATTAATAATACCTTAGCTCTACGAAGTACCATTCTCAAAACACTGAATGCTACTCACATACATTATACATTATATATATTGTACATTATATACTTACATTCTTTTAGCAAATAGAACTGTTTCAGATAATGGCATTCTGAAAACAGCTAGGAGTTACTGATAACCATATGTGCAGTCTCAAACTTCCAATGTAGTAACATTGGTATAACATTGATGACAATATTTTAAAAATTGTATAATCACCATTGTATAAGTACATTATCTAGACAAAGAGATTCAGGAAAATAAATTCCCCCTTTGCAAAAGCAAACAAAATCACTTTCTAAAAGAAATAATAAATGTTTCTGTTGGAAATTATAATTTTGGTATTTTAGAACACAGATTAGAAACTGAAATTATAGTCCTACTACAAATTTTACATTTTTTCTTGTATAGTTAAGGTAGGATAAGAAGGATTTTATATACATCACTTCATTTAATCCTCACATTTCTGAAGGATATAAATTACACCATTTTCATTTTTCCAATTTAAAAAAATGAGGCTTAGAGTCACCAAGAAACTTCCAAACTAGTCAGATCTGACTGCATACCTCTTTGACTAGAACTAGTCTTATAAATGGGCCAAGACCTCAAGATTAAAACAAATAGACAGAAGCTGGATCTTGAAAAGATTTTATTTTACTCAGGACAGTCTCTAGTTCAAATTCTACCTCTTCAGAGAGAATTCTTCAACCATACATCAACTTAAATGGGCAGAGTCAACCCAGAGGGAATGGAAATATCACAAGGCCTTTCCACTGGTTAACACTTGGGGCAGCCTAGATTAAAAGGAACAAGAGAGGCAGGAAAAGAGAAGGAAAGAAGGGGAAAGAGCAAAGAAAAAGCCCTTGAATATTAACACTTTGATTTTATCCAACTTTCTATTGGGTATCCTGCAAGAAAAAGGACCAACATCTGCTTTAAATCTCAGAAACAGATGTACTGCTCGCAGGCTTAGACTCCACATTAAGACTTTAACAGCTTCTACAGTAACAGTACCTTAAAAACAGCACAGCCAGATACTTAAGCATACCTTAAAAATAAGTTCTGGATTTGAAGCGGCCACCTCTTCAATGTCAACTCCACCCTGGGGGCTGCCCACCAGCACAGGGCCATTGTAGGCTCGGTCCATCAGAATCGCTAAGTAGGTTTCTCTGGAAATGTCCAGGGCTTCAGCAATCATCACCTAGCACATTAGTGGGAAAGTCAAATTAATTCAGCATCAAGCAAATTTCCACTTGGAAATCTATACAAACTCACTACACAAATCAAACGACTTCATTTTTAGCAAGTTAAACTAGTGAGTTACCTCCCAGAGACTTAAGGCTTCTCCTCCCATGGTGCACAATGCCCATTTTCACCTCCTAAATTGATCCTGTTAACTTATTCAAATGACAAGAATTTGGTTTGCCGCAAGGAACGTTTCCGCTTTAATCTTTTTTTTTTCTCCTTCCCTGAGAAACTCTGTTGCTTAAGAAAAACTCCAGGGAAGCAGCTGTTATTTTAATTTGACATATTAACATTACATATATATCACTACACTGACTTTTCTCAGATTTCATTGGAAAATCAAATTTGACTGCTAAGGCAGGGTGCTTTTACAGTGCATCTGCTGTTTTGCATGTTTGTATACTTCCATCTCTGGGATCACTGTATTTTATTTCAGTTTATACTCTCTTTTAGTTTACAAATGTAATACTTGCTTGTTCAAAAGTACATAAGCCAGGAGTGAGAGCAGCCAACTGATGCACGCCCCCCACACCCACTATGCTATCCAGGAAAAGGTGTGCAGCGCATCTTCCTGGCTTCCTTTGCAGAAGGCAACCACTGGCCAGGACCTTGGTTGGGCAAAAGGCAGCTGGGGTAGAAGGATTCATTAACCCCTCACTGTCTCAGCCAGGTTCCCCTCGCTCTCAAGAACTTGAGCAAATGTCGCCCCTTTTCTCGCTGTCTGCAAGCACTACAGGCATAGAATCATCCTGCACACAGAAGCGTGTTGTACACACTAGGAAGCTGCTTTTCTTAAAATCTTAACCCCGCATTGGGCATTTTTGTAAGTTCTCCTTTTCCCTTATGACTATTCAGTACATATATGTCAATATTTAATCATCTTTCTACTAATTGCTACTATGTGAATTTTCATCGTTTAAATATTCTACTGTAGTCTTTTTCTGGCATATATCTTTGCTCACTTTGCATTTCCCTGTAAAGTAAGAGCAAAAGTTTACTTCTTAGTAAAGGCTCATCTTAAGTTTACTTAAAGTAAAAGGAAAGTTTACTTCTGAATATTTAAGATTTTGGCAAGTACTATCAACTTGCCC
The DNA here is from genome assembly GCF_000276665.1 of Chinchilla lanigera. Classification (NCBI taxonomy): domain Eukaryota; kingdom Metazoa; phylum Chordata; class Mammalia; order Rodentia; family Chinchillidae; genus Chinchilla; species Chinchilla lanigera. The sequence goes on along the minus strand of NW_004955421.1, from coordinate 20,226,459 downwards.
TTGAACGAGGGGCTGTCTGAATTTATATGCCCAATAAGAACAGTGAAAGACATCTTACTTGATTCTGAAAAGAAAATAAGCACATTCTTAAGTGATCAGTAAGACATGAAAATAAAAGAAACATTTCCAAGCTTAGCATGGTGATGCACACCTGTAATCACAGCACTCATGAGCCTGAGGCAGGAGGATCGCTGCAAGTTCAAGGCCAGTCTGGACTACACAGAGTTCAAGGCCATCCTCAAAGACATAGTGAGACCCTGTCTCAACAAAACAAAACAAAACCAAAAAAATCCCCCCCAAATTTCTATTGTTTTGCCTAAAAGTAGTTTAATAAAAGGTTTCATTTGAAAAGTTACAAATTACACAACCTTAGGTTTCAGCTACTTAGATGCCTCAAAATAGTATGTTTGGTCACATCAAATGGGCTAAATAAATACACATCAAAAGAAATTTGAAAGTAATGAGTATACAATTCCTCCTTTTCAATCTTTTGTTGAATTCATCACCAGTTAAAAATAAAATATATGGGCTAGGAGTGTAGGTCAGCAGTAGAACATGTGCTTAACATGTAGTAGGCCCTAGATCAATTCCCGGCACCAAAAATAAGTAATAAAAAAGGCTCATCTTAAAATGGAATTGCTTCCTGGCACATGTTGCTAGGATCATCACAGAACTCTCCTGATTTCAAGGTGGTTGTCATTTCAAAAGTGAAAGTGAAACCATCTGTCCCTACAGAAGTCTCTCAGCTTTTAGGTAGCTTGATACATAGTCAGCTCTCAATCTCTGAGGAATGGCAAAGCACCAAAAGCAAAAATAGGCACTCTGCTGTTTTCTTATCAAATGTGATAACAACATACAGTTAAAAGAAATATCATGAAACATGCCTTTGTAAGCATCAGCAGTAATGCATACATTTGGAGAAACTGAGACAATCATTTCTCCTAAAGATTTCCTTAGCAGGACAGAGATATATTTTAAGGACTATGGCAAGCAAAATATACAAAATCAAGAATGTGGTTTTTTTGTACTTTATCTACACTGTCATAACTACTATTTACATTCTACTACAGCTCACCTACTGAATGAAATTTCATGACTCTCAGTAATTAAGAAAATGTCATCAGGAAAATGATTAGTAGATATAATTCAAGAAATTTTATAGGGAGACCAGAGTTTTCATGCTATTAAGCTATCCCCAGGATTGCAAATGTCAAGAGTATCTTAGGAACTGTCACAGAGAGATTTACTGGCCTCCACAAACTCCGGTTCCAGGAGAAGGGCAAGGAGGTACATTTCTAAAGAGCTTAACCTGTGAGCTGCACAAAGAAGATTATCAACACATCCTTTTTGTGGAGCCCTTCAATAGTACAAGTTTTTAATCTTTCTTTTTTTCATAAATGTTACTATTTTGTAAAAAAAAAAAAAAAAAAGAAACCCACAAAATTTCATAATAAAACAATAAGATAATAACAAATCATTATCTTCAAAATAGTTATTCAGTACAAGACCTCATCAAAAAATGACTCTTACAAACAGGAAACAAATTCATAATAGCACAAAGTATTTCTTTTCAGTGAACTAAGAGAAACTAGTAGTATAAACGAAACAAATTAGCATATATATTGAAGTATTTTTGGAAACAACACCATATGTAACTTGGGGAATTATCTCCCTACTTTCTCTTTGTCTATCTTCTATTTTGTTCTTTAATTGTATTAACATGCTGGTATTTTGAGTTTCTTATACAAGAGAAGCCATGCGATATTTAATCTTGTTTGTCTTATTTTACAACATTAGGTTCTCAAGTTGTATAATTTACCTATAAACACTTCAGATTTATCTTTATGGCACAGTAGTACTCTAGGATATATAAATGTCACATTTCCACATGCATTCATCTGTTGATGGTCATACGTACTGTTCCTAAGACCCAGCTATTCTAAGTTGTGCCGCTATAAATATGGACATGAGTGAATCCTTCTACTACGCTGATTTTAACACTTTGGGGAAAATACATAGAAGGAGGGAATACCTGGGCCTAATGGAATTCTAATGTTAGTTTTTTGAGGTCTCTCCACACTGATTTTGTTGCCTATTTTTTGAGTGGGTCTTTTATGTTGGGGAGTCTAATTCTTTCAGTTCTTTATATATACTACATGTTAGTCTGCCGTCTGAGAAATACCTGACAAAAATGTTTCCCCATTCTATAGGTTATCTCTTTACTCTGTTGATTGCTTCCTTTGTTGTGTAGAAGCTTTTTACTTTCATACGATCCCATTTGCTGATTACTGGGATTACTCCTTGTGCCACTGGGGCTCTTTTCAAAATTTCCTTGCCTATGCCTACGTATTCAAGAGTGAACCTATTTTATCATTCCAGTAGATTGTTTCTGTTTGAACATTTAGCTGTTTGATCCATTTTGATTTTGGTTTAGTTAGATGGAAAAATATCTGGATCTAGACTCAGTCTTCTGCGCGTGGATATTCTATTTTCTCAGCACCATTTATTAAAGAGGCTCTTTCATCTGGTGTATTTTTTGCCCCTTTGTCAAAGATCAAATAGCTCTATGTACCTGGGGTTGTTTCTGCTTCTTCTATCCTTTTCCATTATTCATCATGTCTGTTTTTGTGTCAGTACATGCTGTTTTAATCACTGTAGTTTTACAGTATAACTGCAGGTCTAAGATTGTGATACCACTTATTTTGCTTTGGTTACCTAGATTTCTTTTGCTATTCTGGGTTTCTTGTTTCTTATGAATTTTAGGATCATTTTCTTTAGATTTGTGAGAAATGTCACTGGTATTTTAATTGGGACTGCATTATATCTGCATATCAGTTTTGTAAATATAGCCCTTTTGATTACATTGGTTCTGCTATCCAGGAACAATGAATCCACAAGGTGATGGACTTTTTTTAGTTGGTACGCGTTTGCTTTGTTTTTTTTTATTGTTGTTTTCTTTTGCTTTGTTTTACCCCTTTAATTTCACTGCCTGTTATTGAACTGTTCAAGAACTTTAAGTCTTCTTGGTTCAGTTTTGGTAATTTCTATGTACCTCTTGATTTCTTCTGAGTTTTATAATTGTTTGGCATATATGTTTGTGAAGCAGTTGCTAATAATTTTCTGGATTTTGGCAGATTCCATTGTGATTTCATCTTTTTTTCCTTTGTAATTATATTGATTTGTATCTTTTCATTCATCTTTGGCGAGGATAGGATTGGCTAAATGCTTCTCTATTCTGCTTATTCTCACAAAGAATCAACTCTTTGATTCACTGATTCTTTGTACTGTTGTTTTACTCTTCATTTCACTGATTTCTGCTCTGATTTTTAAAAATTCCTTCAGTACATAAGCTCTGGGTTTGAATTGTTCTTGTCTTTCTAGGATCTTGAAATGTATCATTATGTTATTTATTTCAGAGTGTTTTGTTTTTCTGATGTGGGCATTCACACATCATTCTGTGTGAATACAGCTATAAACTTCTTTTGCAGCACTGCTTTCATGTGTCCTATAAGTTCTGTTATGCTGTACTGGCATTATCGTTTATTTCTAAGAATTGTTGCATTTTCCTTAATTTGCCCTGTAGTCCATTGATTATTCAAATTTCTGTGGTTTCTTTTGCTATTAATTTGTAGTTTCATTGCACTGGAGTCTGATAATACACATAGTAAAATTTTAAATCTTTAGTACTTACCTAGACATGTGTTATTAGCTAGTATGCTATTTTGCTGAAAATATGTGTATTCTTTTGTTGCTGGGTAGAAAACTCTCTATATATGTTAAGTCTATTTGTTCAGTGGTTTGGTTTAATGCTTATATTTATTTATTTTTAGTTCTATGTATCTGTGATAGTGGGGTATTGAGGTCTCCCATTATAATTACATCAATATTTATCTGACCTTTTATGTATACTAGTGTTTGTTTCCTGAAGGTGGATACACTATTACTTAGTGCATATCTACTTATAATTGTTATTTCTTCCTGTTGAATATTTCCATTAATGTAACATCTTTTGCCCCTTTTGATCAGCTTTGGCATGAAGTCCACTTTGTATGAAAATATGATACCTACTCTTGCTTGTTTTCAGGTTCCCATCACATGGAATATTATTTTCTGTCCTTTGATTTTTAGTCTATGAATTTCTTTTTTGGTGAAATGTTAATTATATACAGCATACTTTTGGATTTTGCTTTTTGATGCATTCTGCTAGTCTATTCTTTTGATTGGTGAACTGAATCTATTTACATTGATAATTATAATTGATTAGTATTGACTTATTCCTGTCATCATCTTATTTTCTTACTGCTGTTTTACTTACTTTTCCCTCTACTTAATTGTGAGCATGACTGATACATTCATTTTACTGGACCCTTTGGCATTGTTAGCTTCACTGGATATCCTTCTAGGGTATCTTTGAGAATTTTTGGAGCGCTGGTTTGGTGGTCATGAACGTCTTTAGGTTCTCTTCATCATGGAAATATCTCATTTTTCATCAATTTTGAAAGATAACTTTGCAAGATATAACAGTCTGGGCTGGAATTTGTTTTCTTTTAGAGCTTGAAACACTTCAAGCTCTTCTTGCCTTTAAGGTTTATTTTGGTAAGTCTGTTATAATTCTGATCGTTTTTCCTTTATAGCTGATTTTTCTCTAGTAGGCCTTAAGATCCAGCTTTTTTTTTTTTTTTTAATGGATTTCTAGTATTTTAATTATTATGTGGCATGGAGTTTTTAATTTTATTGTCATGGCTATTAGTGGTTCTAAATGCCTCAGTTATCTATATGATACACTCATTTTCCATGTCTGGAAAGTTTTCTGCTATTCTGTAAGCAGTTTTTTTTATGCCCTTTATGCCCTCTTCTGATTTTTCATTACTTCCAATTACTCTTACATTATTTTTCTTTGAGTCATTTAGCAGTTCTCAGATCCATTTTTTATATTCCCTTATTGTTTTTAAGGTAACTCTCATTAATTCATCATTGACCACAGCCCTGTCCTCTACATCTGACACTCCTTTTTCACATTGGTCATTTCTACCGCCCACATATTTTCATTGCATTTTTAGTCTCTTTGATTTCTGTTTGGAACTTTTGTATGGACTCTAATTCTTTCCATGCTGGGCACTCATGTTAGGCATCTCTTTCTTCTGCTCCATTAGATTTTTATTAGCGTGTTCTCTAGACTGCTCATCATTTGCTTCTTTAGGGCCATTATCTGACTAGTTATATCTCCTTTAAATTTGCTGGTCACCTTACTGAACTGTTTTACCTCCACTGATAACCGTTCAGACATTCTGCTGTGTGGCTGATGCATTCCTTCCCCTGAATGCCCCCTTGAACTGGTTCTGGGGGAATTTACAGTTAATAGAAGCTTTCTGTTGCCTTTTCATATTTCTGTTTTTTTGTTTGCTTGTTTTTTGTGCCAGTGTTTGCAGCTTTGTCCCAGTGCCTGGTTTTTGATAGCTTGCCACAGTATTGTTTATGATCTCCAGGTGGTCCAGATACTGGCATACACAGCAAGCAAAGTGACAGCCATAACAAAAGTAAGTTTCTGCGTTACAAGTGCTCAAGATGCACACATTCACAGGTGTACTGTATTTGATTCACTTTGTTGGATTAAGAATGAATCTGACTTGTGAACAATTCTCCTAGAAGGGAACTTGTCCATAAGTTGGTGACTTACTGAATGTCACCTTGGCTATAGTTGTAAAGCCAACAACAACGAAGGTATCAAATATCACCTGGAAACAGACAAACCCTAAGAACTGCTCTTAACCAGAGCGAAAGGTCTGTAATTTTTGTGACGACAGTAAGGCTACCCTGGTACTGATCTTAGTAATTCAGACTACTAATTTCTGCTACATGCAGAAAGAAGTGCAAGAGCTCAAGGATACTACTGGATTAGAAGCCATCTCCTCATATCCGTTCCCTCTGAAGATTATATCCACTACACACGGCCTCCCACCACAGGATACAGGTGCTATGATCTACCCGGCCCAGTTCCGACCTCCATGCAGCTCTCAGGAGGCTCCCATTCAGCTCTCACCCTCTCCAACCTGTCTCCCAACACTTCCATCACTTTGTCTCATCTTCAGTCAGGCCATCTTTCGGCTATCACCTCTGCCACTCTGTGCCACAGGAGGGGCGCAGTGCTGGTGCAGGCAGTGGGTGAAGAACCCTTCCTCACCCACAGGGCCCCGGAGGCATCAGTGTTGGTGCCGAGTCTCTCTTCTCACCTGCTGGGACTGTGAGGTTCAGGTCCCTGGGGTGGGGGCAAGGCGGGTCCTCATCCTCCACCTCGGCTTCCACGAGGCTCTGGTGTCTGAGGTGGGGGCAGGTGGGGCCTTTCTCCTTCCCGTGGGGGCGCGTGACTCTCTGGAGTCTGCAGGGAAGGGCCTCTCTCCTTAGCCTCAGGGCCAGCAAGGTCCAGTGTCTGCCACAGGGGTGACTCTATTTGACCACCGAACCTATTTATTTTTTTAACAATATCCTTCTAATCAAACTATTGTCTACTGACAAATGCCTGTGTGCAAACTATCTGTAAAGCCACTATGAAGGGATATGACTAAAAGAATACTACACATTTGTTAAACTTTACTGCAGAGCAGCAACCAGTGTTGTGACTCACGTGCCACACGACCAACAGCGCTGCCTCCACCCCCTCGACCAAGCCCGAGCAACGTGCAACACACTGCACAGTCAGAGAACAAGTATCTGCGGTGTCTGAGTGCATGCGTATGTTTAGCAATGCTTAGCATCTCAAGCAAACACAAAATTTAAGTTTCTGTAATTTTAGGACCTGAGTTTGAATAGATGGCGCAGACATACATTTTCCCTTAACATCTTAGTGTTAGTACTAATACAAACATAACCTTGGACAACTTATGATAGACAGATAAATAGATAAATAGATAAACTTAAAATGACTCTGAAAGTTATAAAGTAGAAGAAAGACTAGCTAGGAAGCTTGAAACCCAAGATAGGACATGGTGGGGGTGTCCCCAGGTCCCCTTTTGTCTCATCAATCTCAGATTTGCTGCCGGAGGAGCTGGCAAACTAGAAATGCCAACAAGAAGAGGTAAGGAAATCTCTAGGTCTACAAAGCTTCACTAGAAAAAGGTAGCAAGCATTTAGAAAGGAATTAATAACAACTTCAAGGAGCTTGCTGGAAATGACATTGAGACTCCAGTGCCACTTAAAACTGCTACTGAAAAAAATAATAATAATAGGTGCAAATCTAACAAAATCTATGCCATCTGTATACAGTACACTGAAAACTACTCACTACTGATGAAAGGAATCAAAGCTGCACTGAGAGAAGAGACACCCGGTATTAGCGGACTGCGAGACTTAACATAGCAAAGACATCAATTCTCTTCAAACTGATATAAAGGCTTAACACAAAAATTCTTAGCAAGATTTTTTATAGAAAAAGACAAGATTATTTTAAACTGTATATGGAAAAGCATAAGAACCAAAATAGGTTAAAATGCTTTAAAAAAGAAGAATAAAGTAAGAAAATCAGTATCCATGATCTCACAACTTATGTAGCTATAGAAATTAAGGCTGTGCAATGGTGGAAAGATAAACAAATAGACCAGGGCAGGGGAGGTAGCTCAGTGGCACAAGTGCCTGCCTGCAGGTGCAAGGACCTGAGTTCGATTTCTGGTACCAAAAAAAAAAAACAAAAAAACAAAACAAAAAAAAAAAATCAATAAAAGGGAACAGAGAATACTAAAACAGGACCAAACAAATATATCTAGTGGATTTTTGACAAAGGTGCCAGTGCACTTTAGTAGGAAAGATACACCTTTACAGAAAGTGTTTCAGGAATAAGCAAACATCCACAGGAGGGGAAAAAAAGCCTCAACCTAAGGTGATCATCTTATTCAAAAGCTAACTGGAATTTGAGTACCAACTTAAATATACAACAAAAATAAAACAATTGGAAAAAATATGAGCAAATCTTGTTACGTAGGGCTAGATAAAGAGTTCTCAGCCCTCATACCAGGAGCCCAACAACCCATAAAAGAAACTCTGATATTCTGCACTTCATCAAAATTAAGATATATTTCCTTCACCAAAACCGAAACAAAACAAAACATCAAGGATAGGAATCTGTGAGTTGTAGTAGGAGAAAAGATGGGGCTGGGAATTTAGCTCAGCGGCAAAGCGCCTGCCTGGCAAGCGCAAGGTCATGAGTTCGGTTCCCGGTACCGGAGAAAAACCAAAAAAAAAAAAAAAAAAAAAAAAGATTTGAGAAGCACACTTCAAACAACTGACCAGCACCTACGATAAATCTCAGAACTCAACAGCAATAAAATAAATAATCTAATTGGAAAATGAACAAAAGACACTGTCTTTGACTATCTGTGCTGCTTGCCAGAGACTGTATAAAGAAGAAAAACTCAGTGCAGTGGTGTATACTTATAATCTGAGATAATTAGAAGGCAGAGGTTCAAGGATCATATGTACCCATCAGTTTGAGGTCATCATGGGTAACAAAGTGAGACTCTACTTCCAAATAAGTAACAAAATAACAATAAATTATTAGTTCTCCAGTTTTGGAGTCTAGGAAGTCATTATCAAGGCGCTGTCACTCTGTGGCTAGTGAGGGCCCTTCTGCTGCCTCCTCACATGTAGGAAGGCAGAGAGGCATAAAAGGTCTAAGCTTGTTCCCTCCAGCCTTTTAGAAGGCACACTAACCCCTTCATGACAGCAGAGCCCGCATGGAGTCTCAGAAGAGCCCATCTCTAAAGCCATAACAATGGGAGTCAAGTTTCAGCATAACTTTTGGCAGAGACGTTCAGACCACAACAGGTACAAAAACAATTCACCGAAAAGAATACAGAGATGGCAAGTAAGCAAAAGATGTTAAACATCTTCAGCTGCGAGGGAAATGCAAATTAAAATCAGAATGAAATACCACTCCACCCCTATCTGAATGGCTAGAATAAAAGAAAAGAAAATACCACCACCAAATGCTGGCTAGGATGCTTATTCATATACTGTAGTGTTGATGTAAAATGGTACAGTCCTGTGAGGACATCTGTCAACTTTTGAAAAAACAAATCGCATAACTAACATATAACTCAACAATACCCCTACAACAGATGATGGTTAAACTGTGGTACATCTGTATTAAAGAATGCTACCTAGCATTAAAGGAACAAGCTTCTGAAACAAGAACTTTGATGAATGTCCATAAAATGAAGCTGACTGGAAAAAAATCCCAAAGGTTATATAATACTATTTGATTTCATTTATGTTACAGTTCAGAACTGTTTGTGCTGTCTCAAAATTGCTATGCTGAAAGCTAATCTCCAATGTGATGTTTGCCCTAGAGATTGAGCTTTTATTTTATTTTTCCCTTTTTTTTGAGACAGTGTGTCATTATGCAGTTCAAACTGGCTTTGAGCTCACTTTGTAGCCCGGGTTGGCCTCCAGCTCACAGAGACCTTCCCTGCCTCAACCTCCGGAGTGCTAGAATTACAGGCGTGCACCACCGTGCCCGGCCTGAGAGAGCTTGTATGAAGTACTAGACTGTAAGGGTGGAGGCTGCAAGAACAGAATTTATACCCTTGTGAAAAGGACTCCAGAAAGCTCCCTCATCACTCCCACCACGTGAAATGGATCCTCACCAGACACCAAATCTGCTGGCGTCCTAGTCTTACACTTCACAGCCTCCAAACTGTAAGAAAGAAATTCTAGCGGTTTATAAGCCACCCAAACTATGGTATTCTGTTAGAACAGCCTGAACAGACGATGACATATGTATCAAACAGCTCCTAACTTTGTAAGCATGTATTAACTTTTAATCTGTAACAATCCTTATTGTTATTATACCTGTTTAAATGCTGGCTCTTAAATGTTAGAACATCATTAAAAACGATACTGAACAGAAAAAAACCATCTTTGCCACATCCCAGAAACCAGCACAATGCCTGGCAAACAAAAGCAGCCCAATATATTCTTCTTAACCATATAAGCAAACCTACCAGGTTCTTACTCTTGTGATTCATGTGTTCTAAATCATTAAAAGCTTATCCTTGCTCTTTCAAGCTGCATGGGAAATACAAAGTGATGACTTTTAATCCCTGAGTTCAGGTCAGTTCCTGCTCTTTTCAACCCTAATGGATCGAGGAAGGCGGAGTGGACACTGAATACCCCGGGAAACAAAAAATCTGGATCTGGCTATTACTTTTGTTGCAATACTCTATGGACTCTGCTTGAGCATCCTGAAAATGACAGACTTGGCCATGATGATGTCTAAAGCCTTTTCCACACATCAGAGCATTCAGAACATTCACTGCTCTACTCCCAATAAAAACAAAACTCAAAACAAATGTATATCGATGGGTGATTAGGCAACTATTATAGTTATTCACAGGAACACTATGCCCCCGACAAAAAAGATGAAATCGTATGTATGCACATAGATAGAAGTCCAAGGTTCTGTAAGTTAAAAAATGCAGTCTTTAAAGTTGTATATAACATGCTGTGCTCATAGAAATGTGAAAAGGAACAATTTACATTTAAAAAGGACAAAAGCAGCGTATGACAATTATTTCAGAGTGAGGTGATAGCCCAAGGAACTTTTACTTTGTTGAATTTTTATATTTTTGTATTAATGAAATTTTTTACACGTGTTAAGGACTTCTGCAATCAGAAAACTATTTAAAAATAAATCACTTGTTTAAGGCAATGACTCAATTTATAAAAATGCACTTACCTCCACTATTTCAAGAATGTGTCTACAAACTAATTTTATATAGAATTCTATTACTATACAGTATGAATCTGCTTTGTATGTACATTTTTATATGCTTTTAAAACATATCACAAACTCTAATCTAAAATCTCATGTGGCCACATAACACACAATTCCTACAAATAAAAATACTAATTATGCCCCTGTGAACAAATTTTGAGTAAGTCACACAGGTAAAGGATCATAACCAGATTTAAAGGATAATAAAAGTAGAATTTCAGGCTGAACAAGAACAAATCAGGTTTAAACAGTTCCTACACCCACCAAAGGACAGCAGTAGAGGGAAATGATCAACAGCAGCTTTCTCTTGCTTCCTTAACATTTACAGAAGTTTAGTGAGACAGAGCTGATGTCCTGTCGGTATTCCAGTGTCCCTCCAACTTAGTGTCCTTAAATGGGCTACGGTAGACACTATCGCAGTACACTGAGGGTTACCTAGTGATTGTTTTTAAGTCATGTCAAGAGTTTTCCACAGAATTCTGTTTCTGAAAAGTATAAACAGAAAAATACTGTGTCCGATAAGCATGGCATAATGACAGAGACCATCAATCTGTGTCAATAAAACAGACAGCTACTTACCCCAAAAAGTGGGGCCCTAAATTACTATTGGAACAGGGCCTTCTAAGCATGACTCCCTACATCTGGCTCACTGGATCTCCCGATGGAGCTATTCCTGAAACCATTTTCACTACAGCTATCCTGAAATTTGAACAAGGGTCCCTTCCTGCTTACTTTATACTGGGTCCTGCAAATGAAGCTGTTGCTGCCATGCATGAAGGGAGACTGCACAGGTGAGAAAACTGGTAGAGAGGCAGGTCACGGTCTCAGCTGTGCCATTCAGAGGTTCATGGTTGAGGCGGGCCACTTTTCTCTGAGCTCCACTTTGTGTGTGTATGTTGTGCATGTGGGTATACGCATGTGTACAACCCTCATCACATTGAGTGCCCCAGCAGACTATACAATGTACTCCCAGTAATAAGGGTAGCTCAAAATCTTCAGTTATGGCATAGGGTAGTGATGGTGAACCTTTTAGCGCTTTCAATCGTCACAGCCAACCGGCTGCAGTACATGTGCCGTAGGTTCACCACCACTGGTTTAGGGGCACTTGAAGAAAGCACAACAGGCAATTCTGATCTGCACAACCGAAGGTGGGGCCAAAAGGGTAGAAGAAGTGCCCATTACTTAGTATAAGGCCATTTTACCAAGCCCTTTACAGCTTTAAACTCAGAATGTACCTGTGTTCGACACGGGAAAACTACTGCTTACTCACCCCGACTCACTTTTACTAACTGCAAACAATAATACATACAACACCACAATTACAGAAGGCTTTTTATTTCTCCTCAAAGGCACACCATTTGCTACACAGATCGTGTGAGGCTTAAATAATTAAATGGCAAATTGCCAAGGAGCAGCTTCATTAGATGCTGTCAAAACTGAGGTATGGTTTTCTTTTTTATAAAAAAAAACATGAAGAAAAGGACTAAAAGCATCCATATTACCTTGTTAACTTTCACACCTTCTTTCGGAGTTTGTTTTGTTGCTAGGTTATACCCAATCATCTGTTTAGCCAACTGTCCCACAACTTTGGGGCTGAGAGGGAGAAAAGAGAAAAGAAAATCAGTTTGTTGAAAATCATTTTCAGCAGAGTATAAGATCTCCATGTCTACACTGCTCAAGGCGCACCCCCCACTCCCAGAACCCAGCGCTCTGCACTCACATACTATGTGCCCAGCACTGTACAAAATACAAGTGAGTAATGCAGGCAAGAAATATCAGACGCTTGCGATCCCTGCCATGCTCACCCCCACGCTGTTATAATCATCACAGGGAAGCAGTGCTGAGACATATAGCAGAGTTCGACAAGAACTGAATAAACGCTGGAGAATGGACAATTTGGGAAATATTAAACAATGCGAGGAGTAAGCAGGAGGATGAAGGTTAAAGTAAACAATGAAGGGTGTATACATGACCAGGGATATGAGGAAAACGTTCAGAGTTGGGAGATAACATTGAAGACTGCCTCAGAGGAAGCAGGCACAGACTACTGGGGAGACGCCCCTGGTAATGTGGAGCTACTCTAGGTGCTGTAACGGAAGTGACGTTAGACAGCGGTGTTTCACTTGCAAGTAGTATCACTTCCAACATTTACGACAAATTGCTTATTGCATGGGAGAGAAGTAGAAAATTTCCCTTGATTAGGGGAGAACAAACCTTTTAAGAGAGCAGAAGGAAATCCGGGGCATTCCTGGAGCCGCTACGGATAACCGGTCTCCTCTCCTTGCTAGGGCCTGCTCCTCCACAGCCCCCACCACTCCTCAGCGGGCCTTGAGTCTTCAGCAAGACCCTCCACATCATGTGGCTCAAAGACAAGGAATTAAAACCCCCAGACTCACTCTTTTGTTAAATGAACACCTCCTTTCAGGCCACTATTGAAGACGCCTTTTCCTCTTCCTCCAGCTAAGATCTGAGCTTTCAGAACAATCTCTTTTGCATCTGAAAAAGAAGAGTTCGTAGTTGATTTTAAATTCATTCTCCTCATTTGTTTTTTTTTCATAAGCAACAAAGACAGCAGTAATGATATAAAACTTCCAAATACCAGGTAAAAGTGCCCTCAAATCAACTTCGAAAATAAAGGGAACACAAAACTTCAAAAATCGTCAGTGTGCCTAAATACAAAGCTTGTTCACCAAGAACACGCAAACCTTCCTGCCCGTTTAATCAGCCAAGAGCAAGTCCCTAGGAGAAGCAGGGCGTGTGCTCCCTTGCTCTTCTGAGTGCGTCAAAAGATGCGAGGTAAACCCAGGATGGCAGCATTAGCTTCACTGTGCAATGACAAGGCCACGTGACAGGGACACCAACCTGCCAGGCAGAGGAGCCAACTAGCTGTCTGTCAGCCACGGGACACGTAAAAGGAAAGACCAGGTTGGGAAGGGGAGAGGTTTACAGAATAGACACAAAGGTCATATTTAATAACTGTGTTCTTAGAAACCAGCAGTTTTCTAAGCAGTTATTCTATGTATTGACAGGTCCAGGGAAGGGAAAAGAAATGAAGAAATGGATTAAAACAAAGCAAGCAATATTTTCTGCTTCTTGGTACCGGGAATTGAACTCAGTACCTTGTACTTGCCAGGCAGGCACTGTGCTGCTGAGCTACATCCCTGGCCCAATATTGGCAAGATAAGAAACAAATACCCTGGGGGAACATAGCTGTGGAATATTTGTTTCTCACACTCAACAAAAGACAGAACGAGCACTGTTCATTCTTGACCTTTCAGAACACAGCTATAAACTCAAGTACCTTTGTGAGCCGAGCAGTGAGCTGGGTGTACGAAACAACCCAGTGATAAGTGAGACATCTGGCAGACAGGAAAGTTGGGGCGGGGGATGAAGGAAGAAAAGAAGAGGCGAGGGGGAGACAGGGAGAAGGGGAGAGAGCAAGCGGTGAGAGAACTAAAACAAGTATGTTTAATAAGCCCAAAATATGCACATCTTCAAAGGCCACAGCTAGTATCACGTTTTGGGGTCATGCTTGTTTAAAATCAGGGAACTCAATCTGACAGTCTTCTATTGGGGTGCTAAGGCTTTCTGGCTCAGCTCACAGTTTCAGAATCTTCAGATCCAGGGCTCAGTGTGACCTTTATGCCTCACCTGTGTGCAACATTAGGCGAGGTACTTAATGTCTCTGAGACTCAGTTTCCTGAGAACAGGTGATAAGGGTTGTTTTAAGAAATGACACAGTCCACGAGGATGCTCTACACCACAGCCTGAGAAATCATACGTATCATTAGTCACTGCCATGATCAATGAGTTAATTTATTACCTCTGTATATTACAAGGAATCAAAACAATCATTTCAGAGATGGTTAAAGAAAAACCTAACATCCACTGGTATCTCCCCTAACTCATGTGAGGTGAGAGATCTCTAAGCACTGGTATTTCCGCTATCACTGTCACTACATCCTCGTTACTCAGAAGCAGGCAGGCAAAGATTAAAACTGGAGGAAGCACAAAAAGTGTCCTCCTTCAGGTAACAAGGAGCTATGGAGGATTTTCCCACTGGCTCACAAGGCCACTGATGCTCTTACAGCACCAAAACTCGGTCACAGTCTTCACGGGTTGTCTTCTTTTCTCCTACATGCGTTTATACTCAGACATCCAGGGCCACCTTCCTCCCAGAAACACAGTTCCTTCTTAAAGCACAACCCTCTACACACTCGGACCATGCTTTATGCTTTGGACATGAAACATCTCATCATCAGTTAACCATGACTTATAATAAAGCGGTTCCCATCGAGCTGAGTAGAAGACAGCTATGCTCACTCCTCATTATCAGAAACTCATGTAAGAACAGTAGTAAAAACAAGGATCTAGGGCTGGGGGTGCAGCTCAGTGTAGAGCATGTGCCTTGCCTGCCTGAGGTCCTGGGCTCCACTGCCACCACTGCAAAGCAAAGAAATAAAAAAACCCTACAACTCAGATACCTACTGTCTTCTTTGTAGAAAACACTGACATTTAGAAAGGTAAAAGTAGCATGCCTCTGTGTAGAGGTGAAATCTAGACCAATATGATAAATAAAATATAGTACTTAACATGATTATCTCCATGCCTGGCACATTAAAAACAATTAAAATATGATAGCTATCATCATTATAATTATTGCCAGCAACTACCAGAAAATGGTATATAGGAAGACACCAAGTGTATACTCTCTGCTGTCTACTCAAATGTTTAGCTGTGATAACATAAAATCCTTTAAATGGCTAACTAGCATTCCATTGCCATTATCTTTTTCACATCCATGCCATCCAGGGAAGAGACGCCCTCCTGTCCAAGCTCCCCCGTGGCACAATTTAAAAGCCAGACAGCACACCTAACTGGGCACTGCTAACTGGTACGCCCTAGGCTGTGATCAGCTTTGGTTACTAACCATCAAGACACAGAAATGGCTATGGCTTCGATAAAGAGTTATCAATGACTCTTGTTACCATCTGACCTCATCTCCAATGGACTCCATGGCATGGAAGTGATAACCAAGCACGTGGCCCTAGACAGCAAGTAATGTGTCCCTAAAAGAAGTTAACTTCTAACAGTATGAGATGTGCAGTGATACTGTTCACAACGCCATCACACAGTGCTCCAGGGCAGACTGTGATGGAAACCTATGCATCCTAGGAGGTTACCTGTACCTGTGTGACTCGGCAAGTAAAACAGTGATTCTTAATGGAGTATTGCAACCCACCTAGATATGTGTGTACCTGTGACGGCAGGCGTTTATTATTATTACACAAATGTCTACACTTTCTTATTTAATTACTAAACTTGTGTTTATGATTTTGTTAAACAAGTTAGTACGTTAAAATAAAAAAGGAGCCAGGCGTGGCGTTACATGCTGGTAATCCCAGCACTCAGGAGGTTGAGGTAGGAGGATCATCACGGCAAGTTCGAGGTCAGCCTGAGCTACATAATGAGACCCTGTCTCAAAATAAATACATATACATATACATAAATGGAAATTTCATTTATATACATTACCTATATCATATATTTTATATGGAGCCAAAGAAAATTCCTCTTTCCTCAAGGCAGCCTAGATAAGCCACATGCTTGGACATCCATGTGGTAGATGAAGCAAACACTGGACAGTGAACTCAATATTAGGATCACAGTTCCACTTTGCTTTTATTGCAGTGCTAGGAGTTGAACTCAGGGCCTAAGGTCTGCAAGGCAAGGGCTCCACCAGGGAACTAAAACCCCAGCCCCACCCATCAGGGTGAATAGAAAAAGGTTAAGCAATCTCTGCATATCTTCTGGAACTCAGGCTCCAGTCCGAGAATAAAGTCACAAAAATCACCTCAAGTACTAAACCACTCTAGCAAGTGAGAAGCCAAAGTAAAGCAAGTTTTCTCCTCTTGAGGGAACTGGTCACAGAGTAACTTAATTCAAATTTATTCAAGGTTAAGGAAAGTGGCCAAATCCTGCACAACAGTGACAGGCTCTTCATTCAGTATTTACCAAATTGATTCCACTTAATGTCACTGTTGCCATTTTATTTAAAGATCAGATTTCCCTTTGGAAAAAACATTATCTCCTGCCTTATCCTACAGAATTATAAAAGAATGCCCCATTTATGAAATTCAACTTTCTTCTCAAATTTGATTTAACCATACTTTAGGATAATAAGCTAAAGAGAAGGGAGAATCCTACTCTAATGGATTTTACAAAGAAATGTATTACACATACACATTACTAACCATATCATTGGACAGTGAGTTGGTGTTACTCTAAGGTACTTACTCTTAAATGCTACTCTTACATGGAGCAGCCTAAATGTGCAAAACACACACTGCATTTTGTTCCTTTTCCAGGGAGTTTCTGATAATGGACAGTATGTACTCCTGGTCAGGTTTCCACTGTTTTATTGGAAAAAGTTATAATTTTTTAACATATTAGGAGAAAAAGCACTGTAAGATGTATTTAGTAAACTGACAAAAAAGTGTAAGACTCTCAAATACCATATTACTTTTAAGAACAATATTTACAGCCTTTAAAACCTAAATAAAACCCTACACACGGTCTCATTTACTCTAATGTGTTGTGTTTGCCTCTCATTCTTTACCACAAATGTTATTCTAATTATAATACAGTTTTATACCAGATTTTACAGTCTCCCAAGTCTCATGCTGCATAGCAAATATTCTTGGATTCATTGTTAAATCTAACAAAGTTAAATTCATTAAAAGCACAACATAAGAAGAATAAATAAATGTTTTTAATCAGGCAAGATTTGTAAAAATGATTTGCTCTGTGTTTCAGAGATGGCACTCTGAAATTATATACTTATGCAAAATAATGTTCACAAGACGTGGTTCAGAACCACAATCGAGACTACAGTAATTGTGTGAGAATGTTAATCAAGAATACCAAGAAGTTAGTTTCAGCTACCATTCTGAAAACAGTTTACTGATGAACCAAGCATTTGTATGTCCCAGCTGGCTTTTATTCAGTATTGCTCTTGCAAAATATAATACTTTCCTAAATGCAAAACAGCACCATGTACAGGCACTGCAGTGAGATGACTACCACAATGATCATCTATTTCAAGTCAATAACACTGGACTTGTTGTGGAAACTGTAATTTCTATGGTTCACTGACTGGAGCAAAATTGGAATATCCAGTTTTCAGCAGAGTTGCATTGTGTAATTTCTAGCATGGCGATCACCTTTCATCAGGTTTGATAGAACCCTAATTGAGACTGTTAAAATGTATTTCAGCATTTCAGATTTACCTATTACCAGAAGGCAAACAGAAGGGAGAGGGGAAGGCAAGAGAAGACTTGAAAGATATTATGGAAAAACAAACTTTTATAAAAGAACAAAATTATAGGAAGATAAGTGACAGGCCTAAGTATCAATTTCCCAAAGGAAATGAGCTAATTTCCGTGCTTTCATTATGACTCCTGAATCCAAACTCCGAAACAGTTACTATAATATCTTCTATAGCTCGATAGGTATTTCCTCAGGTTGTAACTAGCTTGTTGTGATACTGTGATTATTCTTTCCCAATACCCAATGACAACTGTGAGATGGAAACAATTATTCTAACTTCCCACATACTTGATGTGGGCTCATCAACTTTGGACAGAGACTCCAAGTTCTAAGACCTAAGAATAAACCATTCCGTCACTGGTCACATCACTTGATTGAATTAGATTACAGATCCTTGGCTTCCCATAAGACTGTTGCTCATCAGAGACTTCTTTGTACATATTTAAAATAGTGACTTTCAAATACAAGTAAAAGATGGAAATAAGACGCTTTCTAGGACAGGGATTTTGTAATGGAAATAGCAAGTTATTCAGGGGGACATTATTTCACGTTAAGAAATCCTTTACTACTAAGGCTTTTATGCAAGTTTTAAATCTAAATTTTCCTGTTAAGTATAGTATCCAATTAGTTCCACATTATCAAAAATAATTCTTCCATTCAGATAATGTGTATGCATAATCATGCCACTGTGAACAGTTTATTTATTTTACAAATAATGTCATCTTAGCACAAAAATGCTTATGTTTTCAAGAAAATAGTATTCATTTCAGTCTCTATGAAAATTTCTCAATTGAACTATGAAATCATTGTTTCATATTGCCTTTCTCTTAAAAATACTATTTATTACTACATTATAGGTCTCATTAAAAGCTATGATAAAAATTAACCTACTATTTTACCCTTATCACTGGTGTTATTTATTGCTTTTATAACCATTAATACATACTTTGTTGGTGATAAAATTTTTAAAGCTAAATAAAAATTACCTCTAGAAACACTCAATTCAGTTGTAGTATCTTATTTTTGCATCTCAGTAAAAGGTATGATCCTGTTCTTTTTATGCATTTTAATATTGATAAACCAATTTAGACATAAACTTGCTCTTTGAATGCAGCTTAATACTAACAAACCAACCATGTTGTGTGAACTAGATTAAAAGATGTCTTTCTAGAAGAAAGCTTAAAGACAGATCCTTCTGAAACTGATGGCAAAAACAACCGTGCGATCTTATTCAAGCATCTGTAGCTAATTAAAGATTTCTAATACTATAAAGTTGCAACTACAGGACATTAAACAAATCATTTACAAATGAAGCCACTTGGAGAAATAATAATTTTTCACCAAAAACAAGTTTCTTCAGAAGAAGACATGTCCACTATGTTTTATACAGATTAATGCTATGGTACACACTGATAGAAAAACATCTGTAACTTCAACAGTTCCTGAAGAAAGTCGCGGAAAATGAAAAGCATTTCCAAACACTGAAAGCATTTCCAATGCATTCATGGTACACTTGAAGGGGAGGTAAAGTCGCTATGGAAAAATCATTTTTTTCCCCAGGATTTTCAAAGCAAGGACATGAGTCAGTGTTCAATTAGAGAAGCACAGCCGCTCAAAGTTATGGCTGAGAGATTTATGATAGAAATTAAATCTTACACAACTGTGAGAAAGGGATGATCTGAAAGTGGGAGTCAGAACATCGGAGGGCTCCCCAGACAGCCAGGCAGTGGAAGCAGCACCTACAGATGTGAAAAGGGAAGGCAAAGGAGGAGCTGTGCAGGACGAATCTGAGTCTGGAGTGACGAGCAGCGTCTGCGAGTGGAAAAACTGCTGGGCATAGAGGAGAGAACAAGGGCACGACAGCCCCTGTGCCAGCATCGTCCCAACTATCACCACCTAGTGAAGCACAGTGAACTTCTGAGGCTACCTGTGACATTCTGCATGCTGTGCAGATTCCTCCTTCGGCCAACTGCAGCCCAAAATTATACAGGGAAGGGAACTCTGGGCAATGTGTTCTAACTTAACCAAGGTGACAAAGGATTAATCAGCACACATGGTGGCAGAGAGCTGATGGCTGGGCCCACAATGTTTGCAGGCGAAGCGTGAACAGCTCTGAAACTTTTCTAAGTGACTCAAAGACCAGTCCTGGACAAACAGATAGCCCTCCTTTAGCTGCAGACAACTGGAAGCTTCTCCATAAAAAGAAATAAAGCGGGATTCTCTTGTCTGTCTTTTAAAATTTTTTTATTAGTAGATATTTGCAATACTTAATAACTACACTCATCTTGGGGAATTGGTACATATGCACTTTGCACTTCGATCACCCACCCCCCACAACCAGGGAGGAACAGGGAGATATGCAATACCCATAACTGCCATGAATTTGCCCCACTTTCCTTCTATTGGTGGGAACAAACACTTCACAGCCAAGCAGAATGATCATGAAATTTAAAATATATGTACAAAGTAGTTCCTGGTAGCATCAATTCTTTAAAATGTTTTTACTTTTACAAGAATATTACTGCTATTTGGAGATCATGCCTTTTTCTGATTCTTCCTATTTAAATCAATTCCTCTCTCGGCCACTCCACCGGTAAGACATGTTCCTATCCCGGGTAGCTACGGCCTGTCATCTGTGCCCTCTGTCTGTAGACCACCATCATTCTGCTGCCCACGGTCTCCTGACCAAAATTTCCTCTAGGTGCTGCCCCCTCCACAACAGAGCCAGATCAGCTTCTTGGGGGTGGGTTCTTTCAGAGGGGATCCTAAAATAAAGTAACTAAGCCCCTAGAGACAGGGCCCCCAGTGACATGTCCCAGAGAATGCACACCTTGGGAAGGACTCTGGCTCAGTCAGGTCCGGCCTCACACTAAACCTGAGAACTGCGCACCCTCAGAGCTCGCATCCCTGCCACCCAGTCCTCTCCTCCAGCACACACAGATGATCTCTCTGGAACACTTCACTCTCTGACGAGTTAGCCCTGCTCCTGACGAAGACCTACTCTCCAGGCAGGCGCGCTGGGAAGTCAAACTGGATTCAAATTCCCTGCACAGACTCCTGAGCCCAAAGCAAATCAAGGAATAGGGCTGGATACGGGTTCCTGGATGCTGGGGGAAAAAGAAAAAAATCACACCCATCCCAAAATGCTTGGGATGTTCTAAGACAATCAGGAGACTTATCTGTTCAATGTTCTCAGAAAATCCTTTGGTTGATCAATCTGATTTCTATGAATGTAGACTACAAAAACAAAGATTTTTCACCACAGTATAATTATGATGGTGAAACACTGGAAGCAATCTAAAGGTCTATCAACATTTGGACATGTTTGAAAAAAATAATTCACAGCCAGAGGTGACGGTACACCCTATAATCCCCATACTCTGGGACACTGAGGAAGGAAGAGAGCAAGTTCAAGTCCAGTCTGGAAAATTTAAGTAAGATCCTCCCTCAGAATAATAAATAAATAAATAAAAGGGTTGGATACACAGTTCAGTGCAAAGCCCTTCGGTTCAATCTCCAGTATTTTAAAAGAAAATTTTGTAAGGCTTTTTTTTCTTCATTTTTATGGCAGACAGGGCTGGGAACACAAACATGGAGAGGTAAACAGCGAAGACAAGATACTGCACTGTGCTTTTCGGGTTCTATTTGTTTGGTTTTCTTAGTTACCTATTAAAATTAGAAATCACGATCACACCACTTTAAATAAACCAGGAAAGCATGCCAGCACTCAGCACTCCAGTGTCACAAATTTGTTATTTCATATTTTCAGTAAACCTGTAAATTAGAGTTTATGACTTTAAAGTGTAGCATATAAATAGAAAAACATTGATCATCTTTGTTTTATACATTTAATGCTTTTAAGATAAGTAATAATTTTACCATCGTGGTTTAAATAGAACCCCAATCAGAAAAGCTAATTCTCAAGTAGGACTTCTAACAAAGCTTCTCAAGAGGTGAGGTTCAAAAGAACCAATTGTTTAGCTGCAGCAACTACAAGGTATGTATCTTACTATTTCCATTTAGCAAATAAGCACATATTCAGAATTCAATCTATCATTCAAGTGCTACAGAGAATTTCAAACAACAGCTTGATGATATTGCCATAAAAAGGAACCCAGAGCTTTTTATTTTTCATTTTAAAGTTTGTACACAGGTAGCACAAACTCAGTCACACCTAATGGTGTGTTGTGGATGTATGCATGGAACCTTGATCATCCCCCCATCCAACTAAGCTGCTTATGAGTCTGAATAACTTTGTTCTTTGCTTGTGTTTTTGTTTTCTGTAATACACATATTAACTTTTTAAAAATAAAGATTCTTTTCCAAATGCAAGACAAACTCACATTTGTACAGTGGTTGATGATATACTGGAGTTAAGTAAAAAGAAGGAATGACCTACCCTAAGAGATAGGACAAATTTCAGAAACAACTGCCCAAGATACACACATCTATTGCGGTCCACACATCTATTGCGGTCCAGCATAATTTGCGATGTCGCATTCAAACTGCACTAGTTTTAAACTGCAGTGTCTTGCTCTTTTATTGCCTGTCCTGATCCATTCATTGTGTCTGAAATCTAAGTCCACTGCTTGAATTTTAAACACGATAGTGATTTTAGAGCACATCCTGGAGAAGGAAACCATGCAGTATTCGTGAGCTAGGCAGAGTTTACATTTGGCTTTCAAGGGTTGTGAAGGCTGGAGAAATAGTTAACTTTTCCCTTTGTCTTCACGCTAATTCTTGACTTCTGTGTTAGCTTTCCACAGCTATGACAAAAATAGCTGAGAAAGTCAACTGAAAGGAGGAAAGACTTGACCGTGCCAGAGCTTCCTGTCTGGGGTAGGCCGGCTGCACCACCGTCAACTCTGCGGTAAGCCAGGAACATCGCAGCAGGAGGGCACTGGCAAGGAGAGCTGCTCCGTCCTGGCAGCAAGGAATCAGACAGGCAGACAGCACTGTGCTAGTGGGCTTCCTCCTTTTTCCACAGTTGTTCCACCTGCACCCCGGCCTACTGCACGGGGCCACACACATTCACAGCTGCCCCTCACCTTCACCTGCTCTCCCACACGCCATGGGAAACACCCTCAAAGACACATCTCCAGCTGTGCTTTACTCTTCTAGGGATTTTTACATCTAGTAGCTTGGCAACAGTAACATCACTGTTTCTCTCCTTAATCTCTTTTTCTCCTTTCCTTCCCATTAGTGCTACCCAGACACTTAATTTGCGTATTCAACTTCATCTTAGGTAACTACTCTCAGTTTCAACAGCCACAAAGATCAGTTTTGACTTCAAATTCCACCCTCCGCTCACTGTCCCTCAGAACCTCTCCGAAACACAAACTTACCGCTCCAAACCCCGTGAAGCAGAGCACTCACTGGAAAGCCACGCACCTAACCTCCGAAGCCACAAAGGTGGACCTGCTTTCTCGGATTGTTTTCCCAACAATGTGCAGGTTGCTTTGAGCATTCACGCTGTCTCCATCATATTCTCTACGTCTTATTTTTCAAAGCCTGGTTTGAGCTGCAGCTCGTACTGGGAGAGGCCAGGCCATGTGTTACAAATGGGGATGAACAAATCAACAAGTCAGTATGCTTTTATCTCTTGGAGAAAAAAATGATTCTTTTTTTAAAATTCTGAATTGAGTTTAGGATTGTAACCATCAAGCAATACAGGAATATATTCAGGAGCTACCACTCATGCTAAACTCGGAGGAAATTCAAGGCACAGGGCCCTGGGGTTGATCTTCAGCTGCAACAACTGAAAAAGAAAGAATGTGAAGGGAAGGGAAAGGCATTTGAATTTTTAAGTAGCTATCCAATATGGTACGAGTGCGGCAGAGAAACCAAGCTCTGTTTCGTACTTGATAATCAAGCAGTCTGATATTAAGACACTCTCTGAAACCCCAACCATTTCAAGAAATTTACACTCAAGATTCACACGTCACTACCACGGCTGGAAAGCTGCTAGTACACAAACTGACTTCTAGCCACAGACCGCTCACTGTCTTTTCAAAACGTGGCTAACATTTGTTCTACACCTCATAGTTTGTACTCAAAGTGTGTGTTCCACGGCAATTCCGACAGAAATCCTGACCTATAAGGTGTCAGTATAAGAAGGCGGTGGCTTTGGAAGACGGAGGAAAGCCATCATAAGTGGGATTAGTGCTCTTATAAAAGGAGTCACGTCACAAAGAGGTTATATCACTTGAGGACACAGCTAGAAGTCTCCATCTATGCACCAAAAAGCAGGTCCATACTGGACATTTAATTAGTTTTTATCTTGAACTTCTCAGCCTCCAGAAATAAATCTGTTGTTTATAAATCACAGTCTACGCACCACATTTTGTTATAGTGGTCTCAATGGGTTAAGGCACTCTCTTAATACTTTTTCTGTTTTCCACTTTAGTTTCTAGTAGCGTGGACAACTGAAAGTAATGAAAATATCTGAAATTCCCTCCTTCTGTTCCTCAGTGCTGGTGTCCTTAAATCCAGCTGCAGCCTCTTCCAGGTTCCTGACCCCTTTTCTTTGCCTCCCAGCACGAGATGGGACAGTCTGTCATGATGCATAAAAATGTTTTAACTGTGGGGAGGGGTGCAGACCTCACTGCCTAGAAGAATCTCCGAGGACACCTGTCCAAAAGCTAAAAACAAGATAGTCCACCCTGTCCTTATGCAAAGGGAGCAATCACGACAAATCAACTAAATTAATACTGACTTGGGAATGCTTTGGAGTCTAACAAAGCAGATGTCACCTGTCCACTGAAGGCCCTCCTAGTTCAAAGGAGACACCAAACCAGCAGCGATCCAGAGTCAGGGAGAGGTTCTGTCACACTTAATGAAGCCACTCTCCAGCTTTCTTTTTTTCCATCATGCCCCTCACGCCTTCTCTAGTGTGGGAGTTCCTATTGAAGGGCATGCACAGCAGGAGACAGATGAGACTGCCTCAATACCCTGTAAATGACCAAAGCAAAGTGCCAGGCACATAGCAGGCCTCCACATATGGCCATTCATTTATACTCCACTCCGTTTGCACTGTGAAATCATAATCACAGTGTTGGTCAGACACATGCAAAGAAACAAGATGTGTGGTAAGTGCACTGATTATCTCCGCTTAACAAACAGCCTGACAAACGTAAGTGAGTTTCCCAAAGTCACACAGCTGACAAGATGTGGACCTATGATTTTTAAGCCAGAAAGAGTATGCAGAGGCTATGCTTTACCTCTGCACACAGGACCTCATTACTGGGATTTCCTCCCACGTATTTCACTGTTAACATTTCCAATCACACAGAAAAGTGGAATAATTAGTATAGTAAATATCCACACAATCCCTACCTAGATTCTCCAGCTGTTCACACTTTGCTGTATGATATTTTATGACATATTTCTCCATCCATCTTGCATCTTATTTTTTTAACACATTTCAAAGTAAGCTGCAGACACTGGTATCGTGGCCATTACACTCTTCAGCAGGCATAGCAGTAAGGTACCTAGTATTAGTTTGCAGTTTCTTTTTGAGGCAGGGTAAAATTTAAATACAGTGAAATACTGAAGTCTCAAGTGTACCATTCAATACATTGTGACCAATACAACTACTTGTACAACACAAACCCTTATCAAGAAATACATTATTGTTTCCAGGAACACATTACAAGAGTATTTTTAACATCATGCCTACTCTGGCATTTTTGTGGCTATTCCATTTTGAAAAGGGAAGGAATTCTCCTGGGGATACATACACCCTCCAGGAAAGCTAGGAGCTTTAATCTGATGCTTAAGTGATGGTGATGAGAATGACTATCTTTAACCAAAGCTATTCTTGTCGTCAATGTCACTGTCACCTGCCTGGTATTTAACATCATGAGACTTCAGACTTTAGATGAGCAGGCAGGGTTTTTGAAAGAAAATCACCAGAACGTATTTAAAAGATAAAAGTCAAAACATATCCATGTTACAAACTAGAATGCATCACTTCTTGGCAAACTTTAGAAAATATTGTTATAAATGCCTTTTAAAAGTTTAAAATGACATAAAGCCAACATCCACAGTAGTTATCTATGGAGAATAGGGATTCAAATGATTTTTATTTCTTTCTTTATAGTTTTGATACTAGCTGCATTCTTTACAATGATGATTTATAATCAGAGAAAAACCATTTCAGGTTTAAACAAAAGCTATGATTCTTTCACCTGGTAAGGACAGTAATAGTATATTATTAAGAAGGGGGAAAGCTTGCTATACTCCTAAATACAGATCATTAAAGAAATGCCCTTATATACATATACCATATGTAGACTTAGCATCCATCTAGAATGAAATACACCGAAGTATTAACTCTGGCAAGTGGTAAAAGAAGGCTATTATGGGTAGCTGGTTAGCTTTTTTCTTCATATTGACTACACACCTGCTATATAGAATATATATTCTACCTGTAATTAAGGGGAAATGACAATTTTTTAAATAAGCTTATTATATATTACAATAAATCAAGTTCCTGAGATGCACAGATAAAATGCCATTTAGCTGTCTGAGTTCAACACCACTTCACATCACAGGATGTGGGCCTGAAAACAAGAGTAACAGAGACAAAATATTGTCACTTTTAAATTCAACATAGCAGACTCTGGTTCAGGGCCAATCGTACATTCCCTGGAACATGGGGCCCACATCTATACTTCCCAGAGTAAGATGATCTGATTCATGCAGGTAATGTAAGAATCTGTCCTGTGCCTCGAGTCACCGGATTCTGTATGCGCAACACACACAGGGAGGTGCCCTGCCCTCTTTGAGGTTTCCCCCCATGCCATCAAGGTTAAGATGGACATACAGAATTGTTAAAACATCTTGGTATGCACATCTACCATCCCTCTTAAGTCCCTCCTGAAGAAGAACATGCACTGGAGATGATTAGAATACAGTGGGCAAGTTCAAGGTCAGTGGATCACGGAGCTTTAGATAAGAACTCAGTATTGTCCCTTACTGTTCAACTCAGTGACCGGCTGAGGAACAAAGTCTCAGTTTTCTGACCTAAAAAAGGAAGTGGATAAAAACAATATCTACCTTTCAAAGCTGCTAAGAGTTATGAAATATGAGAGAAAATGCATAGAAAGTACTAAACACAATGCCTGGCACTGGCTTATACTTGTACCATAAGTAGGTGGTAAATGGCAGATAATGATGACAACGAATATACTGTCCACTAGGCAAAATAATTTTCATAATTAGTAACAACTCCACCATTACTGACTTATAACATATTAGCAATATGTGAGACTTACTTCTGGTATTTTTTCCAGTCATTTAGAAATGATGAATAAAATGTGCTCATGGCTGAGGCATTCTTATCACCTTAAAGAAGGTGAGATGCCTTCAAGTTCACCGTAAATTCCACAGACATTTAACACTACAGTGTCGCCTCCCAGATGGCCCGATGCTTCTGTAAACCAAGTATGTATCTCTGGATCACAGATAGAATTTATTCTCCTGCCGCAAACACACATCATGCTGCTCTGTTTAGTTCCAAGGCCTGTGTGGTTCCTCTCCTTTTGGCCAGTACCGTATTGATACTCATGGCTGTGACCTGATACCAGTGCCCTTGACCCACCCTGCCGCATGCCACGTTCTGAAGCGGTTCTGGAAGCCTACCTTTGTCCGTGTCTTTACAAGCTATGATCAAAAATACACCAAATGCTGCTACCAAGTGCTATCCAAAGAAAAGACAGGCTGTGAAAACATTACCGTGTATCCTCCCGTACCTTACTCGCCAGATACTGGTACCATGTAACTTCTGGCGCTTCGCCAAAGTCAAAATGACTATGAAAGGTGAACATTCTGAGCTGATTCAGGACACAGAGCCAACCACGGTAATGCAACTAAATACACTCATGAAATAGGACTTCCGGAACTGCGTCAGAAAGCAGCAAGCATGATGGGATGTTTTTGAAGCAAGGGGGAGTATTCTGAGGGGAATGAATGGCAATGTGTCTTTTTATTATAATACATTTTTGAATTTTTTAACTATATTTGATCGTACCTCATATTAATAGTTTCAAGAGTAGTATCTGTTACTGTACACATGAAATGTTTTTGTGATTTTAATATACCTTATCATGTCCTAATGAAATAAAGCCTACTCCATGAGTACATTTGCCCAGCACTTCCATTATCCATGCACAAAAAGACAGCTGTCCAAAAGGATGGGGTACAAAAGTCAGAGAACAATTGTCAAGTCAAAAGCATTTCCGGCTGGCCCTAACCTCTCTGCAGCACTCCTCTTCAGGCACAGAGTCTGCCATTACACTGTGGTATTAACCTTTTGGTTCAACTCTTCATATTTAGCTGTCCAAAAGTACAGTGAATAGAA
The DNA here is from genome assembly GCF_000276665.1 of Chinchilla lanigera. NCBI lineage: Eukaryota > Metazoa > Chordata > Mammalia > Rodentia > Chinchillidae > Chinchilla > Chinchilla lanigera. Next base: position 20,198,002 of record NW_004955421.1, on the reverse strand, counting down.
GCTTTAAAATTTATACAGTAAAAAACACAGCACTAAGAAAAATACTAAGAAAATACTAAGAAAAAAATTACTTAGTCTCTCTAAACTTCCTATTTTTTCTTTATCTGTAAAATGCAGAGGATAACAGTAAACAACTCACAGGTTACTGGAAGAAGAAAGGATGTAAATTATGTAGAGACTTTCTGCAAGCTCTAGCAATGTAACAAATAACTATCCACTGATTTGGCCCCAAACATTTCCTAACCCAATCATCAGCTTTATCATCTCGCTCTAACATTTACCATTGTTCTATCAGCCCCTGAAGAAGACAAGCAACCACAGTAGGTGTTTATGCCTATTATTTCTATTCCTTTCAATAATCACCTAACTTATTTATTCAATTATTTTTTGCGTTTAGTAACTGACTTTTAATGAGACTTCAAAAGAAGAAACATACAGAGGTCCTCATACAACTTGGGAGCCATTTAGGCAAGTATTTACTACACAAAAAGACAGCATTAAAACTAAAAATCCTCAAATTCTGAGAGAATGATGTTCAAGTTTTTGATAAGCATTTATTTGTACGTGAGAAAACAAGTACTTCAATAAAAAGGAAAACAAGTCAGAGCGCTCACCCTTTCTCCCAGTATCATCTCCTGAGCTTTCCTTTTATGACTGCACAGCCCTCACACCACAGTACTTCGCTGCACAGCACCGGCGTTAGTCCAGCAACATTGGCTTGTGCACAGTGAGCCCTCTAGATCCCATTTCACATATCCTGTCTGCCACTATTACTCCCTTACAGGTTTGCACAACCTTATACTGATCATTTACACTCACTGTAATTGAATAATTACCTAGTTTAAATTTACTATTTCCAGTGTATAGTTGAAAACACTGAAATTAAAAGACAATAAGGGACTTGAGGGAGTAGCCTCTAGCCTATGCCTTTCATAGATAGCTCTCAGTCCCAAATAAGAGGGAGCCGTGAATGTTGTCGTGCTACCCAGAGTACCGGCTCGTGAGTAACAGCCTACAGTGCCCAGTCTCACCAAGCAAATGGGGCCACTAGAGGCTAATTTCAGCATCCAGCCTGCCAGAACTGCAATCTTGTCCACCACGGGTCTTCCACTCCACTTACTACAGCACAGGAAGTGTTCCTGTGTCCTCGTGTTTCAAAGACACGAGGGTCTTTGAAAGACACTAGGGTGGCTTTGCGTCAAAGAAGAGCCCATGCAGAATTTTCAATTAAATCTTTGTTTCAGGATAGTATCAAGTGCATAATATAAGTTTCAAGGGGGCTTCTGATGAAGGTTCAGACAACTCAAGTTGAACACATTACACTCTTTCTAGCAATCAATATCATTGACAAATTTAATTTTTCTCAAACATTTTAAACTACATTTATAACTTTAGTATATGCATTTTCTTTTAAACACTTCAAGTGTCTGATTTGACCCACAAAATTTTCTCAAATACTAACCTGCACCAAGAATTCCCTAGCAAATTAAAAGACTTAATGACCTTTAAAACCATGCAATACTATTAATAATCTTTGTCAAGTACTTTATCTTTCAACATAAAAATTACAAAATATAATTTACTCGACAAAACACAAAAAGCAAAATTAATATCTACTCTGTTCCTTAATATACCAAGATCTCTTAAATGATAAGAACATATTAACTAAAAATGTATGTAGACAATTCAGCTTTCATAAGGATTTTCACATGGGTTTCAGGAAATTCATCTTATGCTTACTGAATTCTAGATTTTCCTGGAAGTCAAAAGAAACACAACCACTAAAGAGATGCTTCTAAATCCCACATAAAAGCCAAGGACACAACTCTAAGGAATGAGGTCCTATTCTCAGCCAAGGCAGTTTTTTTGTTGTTGTTCTGTTTTGGTTTGGGATTTTTCTGCACAATTCTGGTGGATGAGAACTATTTTTAACAGTTGCCCAGACAAGTAGGGAGCCCCACACACAGTGATCTCCAAGATGGTATATCTGGTTTCACTCAAATCATACCACTAAGTATTTCTGCTGAATTCTATCTGATTTTAGCAGAAGAAGTGAAACACCCTCTATTTTATTTATTTTTATGCATTTTATTTTAGTTTGTATTTATTTTATCTGATTTTATTTTGATTCCTCAGTCATCTTCCTCGAGGCTACAACTATCGCACTTACTAAGTGCATGCACATTGCTTTGGTTTGTTTCTTTTTCAATTTTAGCAATTTCAGTTGCTTTCTTCTTAAGAACCTAATATGCTCTATTGTATTTTTTATATTTCTATGGTTTTGTTATCTGTCTTAGGGAGATTAAATTTTTATGACCTAAGTGTATGTTGATAAACTTGATGCCAGCCTCTTTTACAAATTCTTTAACTGCTTGACTGAATCCAGAAATATCTTCATTTCCCTCTTGTTTAGCAGGAGTAACAGTATTAAGTTGGATTCAGCACTTGAAGGATCAAAATTTCAAATAATAATTTGAAAATTTTAAGTAAGTTTTATTTTTCTTTCCCTACATGAAATCCCAGGACTGTGTTAAAGTCTCACAATCATCACAGCCCCTCAACACCTGGCTTCCACTTCAGGGACCCAACTGTTTGCCACTGGCAAGAAGTACACCGCAAGGCCACATAAAGCTGCAAGGAGGGCTGGGAAATACAATCTCTATTCTTGGCAAAACTGAGAAGTCCCCTTGGGAGGACAACAAACAGGTGCTGGGGAGAAACAGCAGAAGTGTCGAGAAGGGGTAGGCGGACTGCTTGCTGGAGCTCACACACTTGCTCTGACAGGGTTGGGGAGGACGTCATACATCATGGTTTATCTGACAACACTCCAAAGCTGAAGGTGTTGGTGAGCGAGTAAATTGTGGGCAGAAGAGATGGCATAGCTGGGAAAATAGTCACAGTGGGTGGTTATACAAACTGATTGAGGAAGTATGTATAGAGAAAGGATAGAAGCCCGGTTTTTTGCTGTTGAAGAAAGCATTTCCAAACACCGGTGAGAGTCTAGAAATAACCTTGAGATTCAGAAATGGAACTGAAGATAACAATATGAGCACAGTGACTTTGAAACATATCTAGACAATGAAATGGTTACAGGTATTTGCAAGTAAACGCAAATATGTACAAGTCTGTCCTGCATACCTGCTGTTTCACATCCATGGATTCACCAAATCACGCACCTAAAATATTTACTTAAAAATTGTGTCAGTACTTGGGTCTAACCAAGTCTGAACAATTATTTCTTGAACAACACAGTGTAATGACTATTTCACAGCAATAACATTGTAGAAGGCATTACAGGTAATCTAGAGGCAATATAAAGTATATAAGAAGATATATGTAGGTTACAAGCAAATACTACACTATTTTCTATAAGGAGATGGAGCATCTATGGATTTTTACAGGAGTCTTGGAATCAACTCACCATGGGTTCTGTATATACAGTACAAAGTGTATGTGTCTATTCTTACATATGTGTGTACAGAAGTTCAACTTACAATAGTTCAGTATAAGATATTTCAATTTGTTGAGCAACATCCGTATATACACAGAGCTTGCCCTCGGAGTTAGCCTAAAACCAATAGCACCTCAACCACAATGGCACAATCCAATACCTAGATCTCTCTCCAGAGCTTCCTAGAGAAATAGATGACAGTAGGGCTGTGACAAAGAAAGTGTAAGCTGAAACTGTGAATCTTGTATACTGTGTCAGAAAGTGAGGATGTCTTCACAAAATGAAGCCGTGTCGAAAAGATTTAAGAATGAAATACAGTCCACTGAAAGAAGCAAGAAGCCACAGGTCCTTGCTTGCATAAATAACTAAGTAGAAGAAAAATTCTTCCTTATGACAGAACATCAACTAATATATGTATAACAAATGAGGGAAATGAGGACCACCAATTGATGACCATGGTAGAAATATAAGATTTAGGCAGCAGTCAAATCATAAAGGCTGGAGGATGAGCATTAAAGAGGACTATGATAACTGGCATGATTTCAGAACCCTTTTCTACAAAATTCTTATCAAATATAAAGAGAAAATGTCAAATTTAAGTTGGAAAAATCTGGCACAAAGTGATGGGAGTCATATGCCTCCTGAGGTGACCATGTACAAACAGCTCACCATTCCTTCTATGACATTCTTACCAAGAATGTGGGTCTAGAATGTGATCAGGAGAAGTCAGCAGGTGGGCCCACGCTGAGGGACATTCTACAAAAGCAAAAGACCTGAACTCTTCTTCCAGTGTCAACAATTGAAAAGACAGAAAAACCCGGAGTAAAGGAGATGGAATGGTCATGACCACTAAATGTAACACGTGTTCCTGACCTGGATCTTGCTTCCAAAAAGACAAAGAAACATTGCTAGGGTAGCTGATGAAATTCAAATAGGTTTTATAGACTGGAAGGTAGTTGACATGGACAGCTAAGTGTGACAATGTAGTGAAGTGTTACTGCTTTGGGGGGAACGCACACCAGTGTTTAGGAGTGATGAGGCATCACTCACAACTGTAAGACCTATTTCAAATGCTGACAGTTGGACATTCAGGGTGGAAAGCAGAATGAAAATTGTTTGTATTGTACTTGGAGCTTTTCTGTAAGTATGAAATTATTTCAAAATAAAGTACTATATTAAGTTTCAAAAAGAAATCACAGTGTATTGAACTGAAGAAGAAAGAGTTGATAGTAAGATGTACAGCTAGTGGTCTCTGCGGGTCAGGCCACAAACCATTCGTTGGCTTTGTTCAACTCCATAGTCACAATCCTTTCCCCTGTCTCTGCTTCAGCTGTTGTCAGTAATACCACTATTTCCTTCTCTCTGTTCCATTGTGAATGAGAACCCAACCTGCTATGTACAAACTAGTCAGAGTTACCAAAGGCAACGTGTTTGGGGGCTAGATAACAAGATGTTTCATACTCCTGTACCTGCACTCGAGCTTCCCAACACAATTCTACCCTGAGGCAGAAAGTGAGTAGGAATATGAAAACGAAGTAATACACTGAAGGAAACTGGAAAACAAATGCAGTGCCTAGGTGACTTGGGGAGCATGAGAGAGCATAAACTACGAAGAAAACAGAAAAGAGAGCAAGTTTCAGAGACAGAACCTGAACCAGCTTTTTACCATTCACAAATACCATCCACCACTAGCATAAACACTTACTGAGACTGTGATTTATCCCAAAAGTTTGGTCAGTGATACTCCCATGTAGAATCTGATACATTGCTCTCATTTGCAGACTTCTCCCTTCACTGGAAGAGTAAGCAAGGATAGAAAGTCTCCTTCCTCGTAGTGGGCCTGCCTGTTTTTCTCCTGGGTCTGTCCCCATGGTCTAGACATTGCCTTTTGGAAGTGAGGTGGTAGGAAACTTCTCTTACAAGAAGCCATTGGTTTCTAAGGAATCAAAACTGTTCCTTTCAACTCAGCTGACTGAAATAAGATAAAAAAGTCCCTCACCTTTTCTTAGATTTTCCAAAACATTTCAGCAGGGTTAGGAAAAGTGTGGAAAGTGGGACATCTTTCTAGAGAGCTACAGATGCTGTTGAAGTTTCAATTTTCTCTGTGGCATTTAAACTGTATGACTTTCCACACAATTCTATCCTCAATAACCTAACTGTCAGGTTGGACATTTTAAGAACGATTCATGTCACAAATCTGCAATACAGTTGTGAGCATCAATGCATGATAACTGGAGATTGTAGCTGACGATCCTAATGAAGACAATATTTAAGAGTTAATACTTTTTGCCCCCTTTCACATTCAAATTAGTATTTTACAAAAGTTTGTTAAATCCTTACCACACCTGGGTCACCAAGATAAATCAAATAGCAAGTGCTTCCTTCTTTAGTCCAAGGAGACAGACCATAAACTAACAAATTTTAGAAAAAGTATATATGATATTAAATTCTTCACCAGTTCTGAGTTTATCAAATGAAGTCATTTCTTGCATTTTCAACTTATTTAATTCTCTTTCCCAGTTAGGAATCAAATAACCGTGGACACATACTAGCTATAGATGATATGTAAATACAGACATATAGAGCCAGGTGTGACAGTAACAAACAACAACATCACGAACACCTTTAGTGTGCCTTAATGATTAAGAAATCCAGAACTAATTAATCAAAATTCTGTGAATCAGATTTAGAGATTTTTAAGAGTTCTACAATGAATTTTAATACACAGCTAAGTTTGAGAAACTTCTACTTAAATAACTGCGACTAATTCTACCAAAGGTGACCTTAGCTCAACACAACACTAGTTTGCAAAATAAAAATTAGTTTCTTTGCTGTGAAATTGATAAGAATGCTGATTAATTCATCTGAAAAAGATTAAACTGCTTCCCTCTACCCTGGGCTGTGGACAGTGAGGAACCGAAATGTTTGCTGTGGCATCCATTATTAATGCTCTCCCTCTCGAAGCCAGTCCCTTTGACCTCTGTTTATCCCAGCTTGTCTTCTGTATGAGTTTATAGTTACTTGTTATTATGTACAATTACATCACGCTGAGCGTGAGGACACCCCACAAGCTGTTAGCTATATTAACTTAATAATAGATTTCAGGGTGTGATTTCCAATTAATTTCATTTTCCATATGCACATGCAGCTCCATGGGATGCCAAAATTATAGAGTAGCCATATGGTGCCTCATAAGTAACAATTAAAACTAATTTTCTATTCTTTGACACTAAAAAAAAAAAAAAAGGCCTCCAGTTTAAATGTCACAGAGAAAATTGAAACTTCAACAGCATCTGTAGCTCTCTAGAAAGATGTCCCACTTTCCACACTTGTGGAATCAAGAGTCAGGTGCCTAAATGGATAGAGGTTGGGTAAGGAATGTGGTCCCACCAGGGTCTTAGCACATTATTTCCTCTCTGTTCTTAATCCTGGTGGAATGTTTTGGAAAAGCTAAGAAAAAATGCAGGTCTTTTTGTCTTGTTTCAACCACTTGAGTTGAAAGGAACAGTTTTGATTCCTTAGAAACCAATGGCTTCTTGTAAGTTTCCTACCAACCCGTTTCCAAAAGGATATGTCTAAATCACATAAGGACAGACCAAGGAGAAAGATAGGCAGGCCCACTACAAGCAGGTAATGCCGTTCCCACGGTGTCAGTAGCTGTTCTGGGCTCGGGAAAGAGGCCCACCCCCTAGACACAGGCTGGCTCGTCACTGGATGGATGCAACCTCTATACTTCTCAGAAGGTGTGATTTTGCCACTTCTCAAGGGTCCAATTTTGTTAGACTTATCAGCTGAAAGACTGAAAAACAAATCATCTCGATACCCAAATCAAGAAAGCATTGTAACAGAAAATTAAAAATCCCTAATTTTTCTAGTCTTTCACAATTTTTAACTAAAAACTTATCAAGTTTTTAATGCAGGATCAAATAATATCACATCAACAGTGTAGATTTATCCTAAAGAACACTTTCACTGCTTTGCTGAAAACATGACTAATTTCACTATTGTGTCTTTTAGGATGACTTGGCCCTATAGTTAATTTCGTGAGTGTGATGCCAGAGGGAGCTATGACAGGCAGAACAAGAGGGCTGGGGTCTCTGCAGATTCTGGTATGAAGAGTGACAAAACATCTGCATGTGTTCTGTTAGGAAAATAAAAAACTTACCAGAGGTAAAACTTCATGAAATCAGTATCAAACACCATTAATAAAATAAGGGCACATAGGATTTTTAGGATAGTGAAACAGTTCTGCATGACACTATCGCAGTAGACACATAACAATGTACAACATCGAGACTGAACCCTAATATAAACTGTGGGCACGGGGTAATACTGATCTGATGAACAAGTTCATCAGTTATTACACATGTCCTACTGTGGTGTGACACTGATAACCTGGAAGGTTAGGCATGTATCTCCATAATGGATACATGGAAAGTCTTTGTACCTTCCTCTCAGTTTTGCTATGAGCCTAAAACTATTTTAAAAAACAGAAAGGTGATTTTAAAAATAATATATATTTACTTCTTTTTTGAGATATACACTAGTGCATGAAAGCTTTTGTTTGTGAACAATTTGGTTTGCAACAATAACTGTTCGGCAAAATTTTGTTTTTTTTTTTTTTTACAAACTCTACGTCAGGTAACAGATACAATTGTGGCCATCTTTTCCAAAGTTGTGGAATAAATTAAGTTCGTGATTGGACAAGAACCAAATCAAATTTAATGGTTAGGTTCAATGTGGACCTTATGGGAAAATTTGATTCAGTTCTCAATCAATTTGGTGTACAACCAGGATCATGGAAAGAATTAAGTTCATGAACCAAGGTACTACTATATATATTTATTCTTCAGATCACTGTATTCATTGAATTGTGTGCCTGCTCCAAAAATTCATTCAGTGAAGTCCTGAGCCCCAGTAACTCCGACTGTCACCTTATTCTTAGATTGGTTCATTAGTTAAAAAGAGGTCATTAGGGTGGGCCTTACTCCAGTATGATGACGACCTTATAAAAAGGGGAAGTTTGGACACAGGTACTCATACAGGAAGGACACTATGTGAAGATGAAGGCAGAAAGCAAGTTGGTGCTTCTACAAGGTAAGTAAGATAGGCCACAGATCACCCAAAACCACCAGAAGCAAGGAAAGGGTGTGGAACTGTTTCTTTCTTACAGCCCTCAGAAGGCTCAGTCCTACCCCAGCTTTGATCTAGGAATTCTCTCCTCCACAACCATGACACAATGAGTGTCTATTGCTTAAGCCAGCAATTTCCAGTGCTTGCTTATGACAGCCCACTGAAACAACAGTCCACGTCAGCTTGGTTGGAGCTTTGACTCCCATGGTCCATTAGTTCTATGATACTGGGCAACAGATCTTCCTAAACAGGATTTCCTCTCCCAAAGAACCAGGCCAATAACGACCCTCCTGGGCACATGGTGAGAGCTAAATTAGCAATGCACACACAGCACCGTGCCTGCAAGGCTCTCCCATCATGTCTGTGTTCCAAGGGTACACCCAACCCTCAAGCCTTGATAACCTGGGGATTTTCCACCACTATACCCAAGCAAGTCACCATACAGGAATCATCCCACAGGCACTCCAGGCAACACTCTTGGAACAGCAAACTCTTTTTCCTTCAAGTTACAAAACTGCCACATGTAGGGGTTTGTGCCCAATTCTGACGTGTCCTGGCTGTCCCTTCCTGCCCCATTTTATGTCTTATTTCCTCACTCACACTCACAAAGTGAATATAAAACAACACAGCAAACACAAACTCAGCAAGCTGATATTAACATGATTATACACTTTGCTAGTCTGAAAGATTTGGCTTCTGACCCTGCCTGATGCTTAAAAAATATTTTAAAAAATCTTCTTTGGTAATTAAGAGTTAATGAACACAAGTGCATTCCTCTCACACTGCCGTAACCTGAAGCAGAGTCTAGTATCTTCTGCTTTCTTGCATTAATTTTCAATTAAATGCTGCCAACCTTAGGACAACGTTGAATGTGGCATTTCACACAAAGCAAACATTAAGTCTTCAACAACTGCCAAAAACAATCCACATGTGGCGAAAGAGTAACACAAACTTAGCAGCTGCAGCATCTTACCCGCTTTGCTAAATAAACACACAAACAAAAAAAACGCCAGGGGATTCAGTGTATTTAACATATTACGGCAAAAACATGCATCTGGAGAAACAAGTGCTTGGTTGAGCACATCCCTCCTCAACGTTCTGATGTCATCCCGTCACTTACGTCCTCTTGGATTCTCCTTCCTTCTTCTCCATTCACATTTCTTCCATGAATATTCTTGGAGTTTAACTCAACTCAATTAACTCAAGGAAGTTCGTGATTGGACAAGAACCAAATCAAATTCAATGGCTGGGTTCAAGTTGACCTTGTGGGAAAATTTGATTCGGTTCTCATCCAAATTGGTTTGCAACCAAAAGCGTGGAAAGAACTAAGTTCATTAATTCAGGTATCATTATATATACTTATTTTCCAGATCATTTTCTTCATTGAATTGTGTGCCTGCTCCAAAAATTCACTCGATGAAGTCCTACACCCCAGTAACTCATACTTCAAACTGTACATGTAAGTTTCTGCACTGTCCTTATGAGTCTAAAATATAGACAAACCCGTACACGACATACAGTCATAGGAGGAGCTCTTATACGTAAGTGCTTGGTACTTCACTATCAGTGGCTTTGAAGGTCCAATACATCATTTCAAAGGTTGCTCCTCCGTCAGTCACCCACGAGCCTTCAGATCACAAAATGAGACCTAAGGTAGGTTTGGCAAGAGCATGTGGTTTCCATCCTCTTCCTATCCCTTCACCCCCACTCTCCTTTGCATTTTTGTTGGGGAAAAATGGAACAGTCAGCTGTAGGATAAATGGGCATGCAAACATTTAACAGCACTATGTGACTGCTAGCTACAATTCCACTGTAAACGCTTCTTTGCAAATATAATGTTTAATAGTGGTAGTGGTCTTTCAGGCTTGGTCTTTAAATGCACCATAAATGCCCAAGTTCCACAATTTAGATAGTTTTTGGCAAAATATTCTTCCAATTTTATGTAATAAAGAAGCTGTAATCCCAGCATTCTGGGAGGCTGAGGCAGGAGGATCAGAAGTTCAAACCTAGACTGGGCAACTTACTAAGATGTCATCTCAAAATAAAACATCAAAAAAGGGCTGGTGATGGAGCTCATCGGAAGGCCCTGGGTTTAATCCCCAGTACCCCAGACACACATGTCAAGAAGCAGTGTGACAGATATGCTGCATGAAATGCTCAACATCAACTTTCTTCTCTCTAAGAAAGAAGCAACATCTGTCATCTCCTAAGGCTGACGAGGAATTAAAATGAGTTGATTAAGTCTATAAATTGTGCAAATATAACACCTGGCCATGGTAAGTGCTCAGAATATATGCTTCCTCTCCTTATTGCTACAGTATTAACATTTCCTTCTTTATTTTAGAATCAGGGATTGAATTCAGGGAGGGCTAAGTTACATCCCCAACTTTTCTATTACATTTTGAAACAGGAGCTCACACTAAGTTCCTAGGCTGGCCTTGAACTTGCAGACTTCATGCTTAGCATCCCAGGAGCTGGGATTATAGACATGCCGCACTGCCTTTTTCCTCACTGTGGAGACAAAATACCAGACAGCCAAAGTTAAAGGAGGAAAAGTTTATTTGGTCTACAGTTCTAGAGGGTTCAGTCCATAGCTGGCTGGCTCCAAGGCAGGGCAGCCTGGCAGAGGGGCATCACAGAGGAAAAACAGTTCATTGTAAGCATAAGACAGCAAAAGCAAACAATGGACAACCACAGCTCTTTCTTTCCCTATATCTTGTCCAGGCTACTTAGGGCAGGTAGCACTCACACTCTTGATCCTAGTGTCCTTGATCATAACATTTCACCATGAATCAATCCCAATGTCACACACTCTAGACCAAGTCACTTCTGCAAAAGCCCCACTTATGACTGACTGCATGAGGCTTTGAGAGTACATCTAGACACCAGCCATAAGGACCAGCATACCTGACAATACGTATTTTCCTTATTAGGGCTAAAAAGTCATGCAAAAATAAGTGTTTATTTAAATATTTCAATATTGTCATCTAGAATATATAATTACACAACATACTTTATTAAGTTAATAAAGTGATTCTATGTTTAACTTAGTTATAACACATATGACTTTTTATTTATAGTTTATATGCAGTTACTACTTGTAATATATAATATAGAATGAATTCATTAAAGGTGTTTTCCAACAATTGCATAATACTATAAAAAATTACTAAAAATGCCTGTATTCTCCCAGCTGAACTTAGAAGTCACTGTCTTGAAGAACAGTTTTCAGAATTCTCAAAGTGCTATGAACGGGGAAGTGCAGTGGGGGGCAGAAGGGAGGGCCAAGCCACTTGTTAGGACCTCGAGCAAAGCCCCCACCTGTGAAATGCTCCCCCGTTGTTATCCCTGGGTTTCAAATCCTCAGTCTTTCAGAATAATGTAAGTCAGTGGGGAACAGTGTAAGAACACTGAGGAATGTAAGAATAACGGGGAAATGTGTGTGTAAATATGGTGCACCATACACTGCGATGCTCTGAACCGTATGAGAAGAATGAAGGTATTGTCTGCACACTGATCTCTAAGTCACCAGTTAGTGAAAAACAGCAAGGTACAGAAGAGAATGTACAATGTGCTACCTGCGAAACTGACCAGGCCTCATCCAAGTTATGAACTGGCTGGCATCTGGACAACGACGAGAGACCAGAAAAAAAGAAAGCACGAGCTCTTCCTGACAGTCTCTTTTGCCAACTAAATAGTACCTATTATGGAAGGAACAAGGAGAATAAACAGAGAAAAACATCAAGATCATTACAAATTTTCCTTCCAGAAAAATCAAGTACATTTGCAATAGCATTTATAATTTGATCCATCCCACATAATTTTTCTCCATAAATAGTGCAGGCTACTGGCACCAGAAGAAAACAGTCTTGTTTTAGATAGTTTTCCCCTTGTAATATTGCCTCCAAAACTGGATCCCAGTGTATATAACTGGTGGATGCAACTGACAGGGCCTGGTAGCAATTTTTTTTTAACTCCAATTTTTTGTTCATATTTAAACTTGATTTGGATTTTCAACAACCTATAATACAGCTACCCATAGAGGGAAGAAGCATGTTCACATGGCATGCTACATTAGGTAAGCAAATGTCACAGTATGCACTGTACTAGACAATAGTTGTCAAGTTAAATCTCTCCTATGGACAATGTATCTTTGCCTCCGGTCATCTGCGCTTTATAATCTACACAGACAATTAAAGCTTCAAATTTTATTGCTTAATTAGAAAGGTTTAGGCCGGGTGTGGTGACGCACACCTGTAATCCTAGCCCTTGGGAGGCTGAGGCAAGAGGCTCACGGTGAGTTCAAGCATGAACTGCATAGCGAAACTGTCTCAAAAGAAAAAATTTTAAAAAAGAAAAAACTAGAAAGGCTTGGTAATTTTTTCCTTAAATAATCAACATAACTATATCTTGCTATTTGCAATCTTACAGGACATTTTTTTTCAGTGAAAGCAAAATGTACCTTGTATTGACACTACTTCTGTTCTCACTGTTTACACATTTGTTTTTCTGCTGCCAATGAAGAGTAAAGGGCTTCTGGGATGTGGGAAGAGAAGGGAAAGAAGGAGAAATTTTGTATGTATGTATATACAGGATAGTTAACATGATTGTTCTTCTGTCTTCTATTTCTATGCTGAAAGAAACTGTCAATGAGTCTTTGGTTGACCAGTACTGCATGTTTATATCTGTTTTCATGAGAAGCCACTTTGAAGATATCAATATGTAATACAACCACCATTGTTAATTCCCTACCACTTTGTTTGTAACTCTGTATTGTCTGTATTGTGCTTGTGATATGTTGTAAAATGTTGTATGTCTGTTAATGTTTCCCTCCTTTTATCTTTAAAATAAAAAAAAAGATTTAAAAAATATATATATATATATATATTCACATATATAATGAAGTGCATGTTAGAAGGACCTTACCTCTCTGATACCTAATGGGATCAGTAAACCTACGTTACACAGAATTTTGGCATAAATATACTTATTAAACACGTGCTATGTATTAAGTGCCGGTGACTGGGTTAGGTGCTCGAGACATAGAAGAAAATAAACAGAATACTTGATTTCACTCGGCTCATGTCTGAAGGGGAAAAGTTATTCCACAAATAATTTCATAAACTATTTGATGTAACCATATATTCTCTATATAGTTCTTGGTTTATCAAGTTAATAGTAATAAAACTCTACTCAATATGGTACAATTTTCTTTTTAAGAGATGTACTGCAGTATTACAGGATGCCTTGGGCATGACTGTGAAAATCAGTTATCTTATGACTTTAGTCTTACTCCAACTATATAACGCAATATTACAATTTTAGCTAGTAAAATGTAAGTGCTTTGAAAACTAAAAGTAATACATTTATCCAGTCACTGACTCAAGTCCACAGCATGTAACACTGCCATGCAAACAAATATCCTTAATAACCCACAAGCATGAGAAATGTGGCTGTCCCTGAGAAGCCTTCCTTACTCCCTACATAAAGTTCCTCTTGTTCCCACAATAATTTATCAAAATTTCCGGTACTGTGTTTATCACACTGTATCAGAATTATCTGTTCCCCTCCATCTCCCACGCACTCCTCACGGGCAGGGCCATGGCTCCTTCACAGTAAGTCCCCAGCACCCTCTGCAGCACCTGGCACGGTGCAGCCATTCCATGCTGGTGTGCCAAATGCATTGGAGACAGAAGGCACCGTGAATGTGAGAAGGCAGGTGTCACTCAAAATATTCCCAGTTCCCTGAGATACATCCACTGCTTAAAGTGGAAACGTTCTAAAATTTGAGTTCATTTCAACTGTTGATCATACCTGAAAACTCATTCCCTCTACTTCTTAGCTTTGATTTACTGAGGTACACTGCATTCAGGGACTGCAGTAACATCTAGAATCAATCAGACAGAGGGCGGAGCATAGAGGTAGGAATCACACACCTGTTCACTTGAGACAAAATCTGACATTCAAGGACAAGCATCTGCAGTAAGATAATGAAGTATCAGGCAGCTGATCAGCCCTTTTATAAACCCCTTGGTTCTGTAAATACAATGAACATTCTAGCGTGTCTTTGACCTCATAAAGTTATTCTTCTTCTTAGGTGGTAAAAGGAAGGCAAAAATCTTAAAGAAGGAAAATGGTTAAATAAGTTTTAACTCACCAAATGATAGAACTTAATACAATCATAATTACATCTGGGAGAATACTTAACAACATGTGAAAATTCTAATATATTAATGTAAAAAAACTCAACTATACATAATGTGTGATCTAAATTTTGAGAAATAACCTTATGAAAATAGTTATATACACAAATACATTTGTACATCGAAAAAATAAAAGAGATGAGCTAAATTATTATCTCTGGGACATAAATAAATGTTTCTTTCTTATTTATAATCTCTAGTTTCTACTGTTTCGTACTACCATCATGAATTATTTATAGAAATCCTGACCATATTGTATGTATTTCTGTTTTGATGAGGAAAAAGTGTATCTTCTCAATAGATTTGATGGTATATTTTACAAAACAGCAATTCTTCTTTCTTTTATTAATGTACTTTTCCTATTCTTTATTATATCATATCCATTAATAATACATATATCAGAAGTAAAAATGAGCCATTATATTTCTCTCCATAGTGAATAAAATGAACTTAAAAGAAATTTAAGATATAATTATTTAGTAAAGACTAATAATTACTTTTATAATTATAGATTTCTTCCCTTGTATGTTTTTATGTTTCATGATGTTAACCTCCTCTGGAAGCAAGGAAAACATCAATGGAATTTTATAAAATATTCCTAAATATAAAATAACACTGCATTTTAATATAGCAGGGCCATGTCAGCAGTTTTAGGAGGAAAGAAAACAGTAATATGGAAATATTTTGGCAACATTTATATTCAAGTCATTCTTATTCCCATGTCCACAGAAGAAAACTGTAGTTGCTTTTTAATTTACTCTATTTGGAAAGAGGGTACTTAAAATCTACGGAGAAATGGGGCCCAAGTCAAAGGACAGAGCTTGTGCTTTCAGATCATCAGCTTTTCCCTTTCATCTTTTCTGCACCTGAAAAACCTAAAATTGATTTTTCCCAGATGAACCAAAGTAGAAGACAACAATGTTTTATTAAAAGATTCTTCATTCCCCAGCACAGACTATCTCTATACCAAAAAAACCTGTCTTTTTGCTCTTGTGAAATGTTTTCAAAACTATTAGTCTAAAAATTGATTCAGCTGTATAAAACTCTGAAGAGAAACAGAAAAGATGGTAACAGTAAACGCATGGGCTGTCTGAGCCCAGGGTAAAAAGGTGTTTTGGTTGGCCCTCTCAAAAACAGCGGCACACGTTAAACCTTGTCAAAATGTAAAGCAAGGATGCCCTGCAGACCTGTCTTCAGTTCAGTAACTCTACTGTGAAAGAGACCACAACAGCAAGAGAACTCTGGTACTATGTTATGGAACTTGTTAAGATTTAAGAAAAAGAAGTCATTGTTGAGCTTAAATAAGCATAAGAGAAGGATATTTATGATGCACAAATGCCCACAGAACAAGTAGAATCCAAAATGATTCCTCAAATGAAGCAGAGCAAGGGGCTTGGTTTTTCTGCCAGCTGGAGAGGCACAGCTGGCTACACCTCTGAAGAGAAAGCATCACTTAGATGTAAAAATAGCAAAGTAAGTGCAGGATTGAAATAAAGGGACTAAAAATTAATAAAGTTAACATGATCCCTTCATCCTTTGTAACCCTGACATCCCACAGCAACACAGGAAGAGACAACTGGGGGTGAGGCTGAGGAAACAAATGCGTACAGCAAACTTGACCTCTATTTTAAAGAATATCTACAAATACTTCCTGAACATAAATTTTAAACCATAAAGTTACCTTGCCTCAGCAAGCTTTTTAAAATTAAATACTAAAAATACTATGAACAAATTTAGAGTATGGGAAATAATTCAGAAGTCAGAGCTCAGATTATCACAGTTAAAAGCACATCAGAAACATGCTTAGGAAAGACACCCAAACTACTGAGCTTTTCAGTTACGATCCCCAGCCCCGCCCTGTCTAGAATCCTGGCGCTCTCAAGCTTACCAAAGCCAGTGCAGTAATTCTCTAATTTTGTGATTCATTAATTTGATAATTTCTTACAAGCCATGAGACCAATAAAAATCTCAAAAACATCCCTGAGGATATTGCAGATCAAACTTGCTAAGTTCTTGGAACATAATCTTTCTAACACTCAAGGAATTTACTGCTTATTACTTTGTTCCAAATATTTTTGTGGATTCTTCTCTCTC
Source organism: Chinchilla lanigera (assembly GCF_000276665.1). Lineage (NCBI taxonomy): Eukaryota > Metazoa > Chordata > Mammalia > Rodentia > Chinchillidae > Chinchilla > Chinchilla lanigera. Next base: position 20,181,121 of record NW_004955421.1, on the reverse strand, counting down.
ACGTAAACTTAAATCATCAGGCATATGTAAACCAATCGAGGAGGACTTCATATTTCTTCCTTAAAATGATCGGATCATGTTTTCTCTCCCTAGGAATTTTAGGGACAGGGCTGCTACGTTCAGCTTCAAGGGTGCAGCTGCTGCCCCAGCGGTTCTAAAAAGCTGGACCTCAGCCTCAATGACCCTCAGTCTCAATGACCCTCAGCCTCAATGACCCTCAGTGGGTCCAAAGCACACAGCACCATGGAAACATACATTCCTATTCCCAAGACTGAAAATCTAATGGAATTTGCCCTGGCTGGTCCCACATACTGTGGAACAGAAAGTCTGCCTAATTTCACAGGTTTACAGCAGGAGAGGAATTCCACCTCAGGATGCATCATACCTGAAGTTCCTTGACTTAGATGAGATTTTGAACTTAGAATTGATGCTAGAATGGCTTAGATTTTTAAGGGCTGTTGGGATGGAGCAAATGTATTCTGCATGCAAGAAGAATATGGGGAGGGGTTACAGAGGCAAAAGGCTAGGGGCTACACTGTGATCCTTCTCCAAATTCATGGGCCGAATGCTCAACCCCAAATACCTCAGACTGAACCCACAGAGATAAGGGCTTTAAGCTGGGTATAGCGGTATACACCCGTTAGTACCAGCTATTTGGGAGGCTAAAGCAGGATGGTTTCTTGAGCCCAGGAGTTCAAAGCCAGCCTGGAGAACGTAATGAGACACTGTCAGAAGAAAGAAGAAGAAAGAAGACGAAAGAAGAAAGAAGAAAGAAGAAAGAAGAAGAAAAGAAGAAGAAGAAAAAGATACAATGTGTTTAAAAAGGAAAGTAAGTTAAAATGAGGCCATCAGTGTAAGTAACTAACCACAGTACAACTGACGTCAAGAAAAAGAAGAGATTCTAGGGAAGGGAAAGGCAGCTGAGGACACAGGGAGACCCCAGGCACCACAAAGTCAAGGAAAGAGGCCTCTGAATGGTATCAATACTTTGGTCTTGGACTTCTAGCTTCCACAACAGTGAGAAATAAACATCTGCCATTTAAGCCATCCAGTCTGCGGCAGCCCTGGGTGACTAACATACCTGCCGGTGCCACTGGCTGAGAGAATATGCCACACTGCTTTAATCAGGAACACACAATTGCTCCTTTCTCAGAGATCATGCAGCAAAGAAGTTGGTCCTGCCCAAAGATTGGTCTGCCTTTGACCTCAACTTCTAGGAAGTAACCTATGTCATAACAGATAGGAGTATCTTTAAGACAAGAACTGTTCGGGTGGGGCCAAGCATATCCCATGGTCTCAGATAGGAGGTGGGCATGCAAAAAGACCAAGCATATGATTTACGGTGGGGTAGGGGTGGGAGTAACATAGATGCTGAGATCAGTCACATGAACAGCCAATCAATGGACCATGCTTGTGTGGAGGAGCCCCAATAAACCCTGAACACTAAGTTTAGGTTGAGCTTCTCAGAACTATGCAGGCACTGTCGCACAACCAATACATCCTGACACCGTAGGCCCAAACCTGAAGTGGATATCAGAAGTGAAGTTTCGGAACCTGGGTTCTCTAATTTTGAAGTTAGGCTAACTCCAGATAGGGTGAAATTCCAGACATCACTCTCAGTAATGTTTCTTCTACCTACCCCAAAGTAGCCACGATTTTCTTCCTTTGTGATACATCACAACACATAATCTTAACTGACTTGGTAATTACAGTGATTCTAAACCCAGGGCAACTTTGTCCTCCACAGAACATTTAGCAATGGCTCAACCCAGTTTTTGTGGTTACAACGGGAGGTTGCTACTGGCATCTCGTAAGTACAGGTCAGGGATGCTGTTAAATGTCCTATAATACACAGGACAACTACACACAAGAAAGAATCTGCTGCAACAGTGTGTAGTCTAAGAAATCCTGTGTTAGGCTCTTGACATTTATGGGGTAGACCCTAAGATCTAAAACAACTGTAGTGGTAAGAAATCATCTTGAATTCTAAAGACCGGTGTCCAAACCCAACTCTATAATAATCACTTTCTTATCTATCTATCTATCTATCTATTGATCTATCTACCTACCCACCTATCTACTTATCTACTAAGAAAAAAATCATAAGAAATCTTATTTTATAAATACTCGTGGTTGGCTTTTTTGTGTGTATAGTTTCTTCAAAGAAACAAAGTCTACATCACATATGAGAATTATGTAGCGGCAACAAAGGAAACAAGCAATCCAGACCTGAAATCGGTGGGCAGTGTACTGAACAAAACCACCTGGTAAATGCAACCCATCAGGTAAGCAACTCTCTCCTATATGACTGCCTTCCGGAAAAAATCACAAACTGCCCCATATTCAAGCTCATTCTGATCAAGGGCATATCGTATCTGGCAATTAAAAAGGGCTGTTTCTTCCGTGTGTGTCTTCTACCACCCTCTATCTCAAGTGAATTCCTCATGTACCAGGCACTAACTCTTCCCAGGCAGGGCCCCACACCTACTACAACACCTGGCACAATATATGTGTCCATCAATTCATCTTTACTGGATTGTCTGAAGAACACAGGGACAGGTGGCCAAATGGATGAAGAACTATAAAGCAAACAGAAAACAAGTAACAGAATGAGTGAAATAGCTCTTTCTTTAGCTTGTAAGTAGTATTGCTACTAGGTTTTGAGTTTAGACAAAACTAAAATAGCACTGTTCTCACCAATATACATGCAAGATATAAATGATCAACAAAAAACCATATTCTGATCAAGGAAAAATAATACTGTGCCAATTTCAATAAATGATACAACCCAAAAGACAAGAACAGATTCGCTTCTTTTGGGGAGGAAGATGCCCCTCATTTTGCAGCAGATTCCAGGTAAAAACAGCCAAGAATACAATCATAGTGGGTGGGGAAAGAATTACAGCTTCCCATGAAGAAAGAAGACAAAGTAAAGAAATCTACTCTCACCAGTTCTACCCAAGTGTTACTCAAGCCACTGCGAATAGTAAGGAAGAGAAACTAGAAGAACGTAGATTGGTACCTATAGAGGAAAAGGGTAAAATTATTTCTTCCAGAAGATATGATAAAAAAGTTTGAGATAAAAAAGATCTGAAGTTTGAGATCAGCCTAGGCAACTTAGCAAAATGCAAATTTTTTAAAAGACAGGACATAGTTCAACATTTCCTGAATTCAATCCTCAGTACTGGAAAAAAATCATAAGAAATCAATTTTTGAAAGTATAGAACAAACAAGTAGATCAAGGCCACAGGACAGAAGGTATAGTACACAAAAATCAATTGTATCACTTCTCAGCCTTTTGACTAAGATCAAGTACAAAACTCATCTGCATTTCTCTATGTAAGTAACAACCTGAAAATAAAATTATTAAAGTAATTCAATTTTCAATAATGTAAAAAAGTACCAAAGTAAGTTTATTAAAAGAAATGAAAGGTTAATGTATCCCAAACCTCAAAAACATTGCTTAAAAAAGTTAAAGAAGATGTAAATACGTGTTCTTCAACAAGGGATGGTGGAGCACATCTGTAATCCCAACACTCAGGAGGCTGATGCAGGAGGCTCATGCAAATTCAAGGCCAGCCTGGACCACATACATAGTGAGTTAAAAGCCAGTGTGAACTATATAGTAAGACTCTGTCTCAAAAACCAAAACATAAAAAGTAAAAATATTAGTAATAATAATAAATGAATGAATAAGTGAGTAAATAAATAAATAAATGTTCTTGGGTAGGAAAATTCAATACTGTCAAACTGACAATGTTCCCAAAACTGACTTACAGACTCAATAGAAATTTTTTTTCCTGAGGGTGTAATGCTAGAGAATGGACCCCAGGGTCTCATCCATGCTAGGCAAGCACTCCATCACTAAGCCACATTGCTAGACTTTTTATTCTATTTTTTGACACAGGTTCTTGCTAAGTTGCCCAGACTGACCTTGAACTTACAATCCTCCTATCTCAGCCTCCCAAGTAACTGGCGTGACAGGCATACATCACAGTACAAATTCTTATCAAAATTCCAGCAGGCTCATTTGCTAAAACGGACAAGTATATCTTAAAATGTGTATGGAAAAGAAAATATCTAGAACTGTTAAAACAATTCTGAAAAAGAGAAGTTGGTGAATTTTCACTTTCCAATTGTAAAATTTATAAAAGTTAAAACTTACCAAGTTTGTGTGGCACCAATATATATTTGGTTCCTGCGATAACAAATCACCACAAATTAAGCAGCTTGGCAAAAGTAGATTATCTTATATTCTATCTTTCACCAGGCTAAAATCAAGGAACTGTATTAGCAGGGATGCATTCCCGTCTGGATGCTCATTTAAATGACAAACAATTCAGTTCCTGGGCTACAGTACTGAGATCCAAGTTTCCTTCTGATCAACCCAAAGCTGATTACTACTACTCATAGAAGCCACTCATATTCTTTCGCTGGTGGACCCCTTCCTTCATTTTCAAAGCTAGTAACTATAGGTTGTCTTTTCATGGTCAAATATCTCCTCCTGGGTTGGGGATATAGCTCAGTGGCACAAATACCTGCCTGGCAAGTGCAAGGTCCTGAGTTCAAGTCCCAATTTAAAAAAAAGAAGTCTGAGGGCAATTACCTCCTCCTCCTTTCATTTCCTATTTCTGTCCTACCAGGAAAAGATTCTCTACTTTTAAGGACTTGTGTGACTAGATTGAACTCAATTAATAATTCAGGGTAATGTCCCATGTCAACATTCACACTTGTAATCATATCTGCAAAATCCCTTCTGCCACATACAGCAACATATTCACAGATTCTGGGGCTTAGGACATGGGTATCTTTGGCAGGCCACTTTTCTACCAAGCACATGGTATAAAAATAGATGTACAAATGGGACAGATTTAAGAGTTAAGAAATAAATCCTTAAGTTCAAAGTCAATGATTTTTGACAAAGGTACCAAAGTAATGGGGAAGGTATAGTCCATTCAAAACATGGTGCTGAAATGATTCCACAAAGATTAACTTGGACCCTCACTCTCATCATACACAAAAATGAACCAAAAATGGATCATGAGTTTAAAAAATCATGAAGTTAAACAATGGATCAAAAGCTAATAATAAACTTATAGAAGAAAATACAGGCAATAAATCTCTGAGACCCAGGTTAAATAAATATTCTTAGATATGACACCAAAAGTTCAGTCAAAAAGAAAAAACAAGCTGGGACTTACTAAACTTCAACCTTTTTACACTTAAAATGGCGCCATGAGCAAAGTGAGAAGAAAAAAACTGAAAGAAAATACACAAAAAACATGTCAAATAAAGGACACAACACATGTCTAAAATTTATGAATAACTCCTATAACTTAACAATAGTAAGACAAAACTCGGGGCTGGGGATTTAGCTCAGCGGCAAAAGCGCCCACCTGGCAAGCGCAAGGTTGTGAGTTCAGTTCCCGGTACCGGAGAAAAACCAAAAAAAAAAAAAAAACAACAAAAGTAAGACAAAACTCAATTTAAAATTGGACAAAAGACAGAACCAGACAATTCACCAAGGAATTTAGAATAGCAAAAATACATGAAAAAGATATTCAATATCATTAGTAAGGAAAGGTAAATTAAAACTACTCCATACCTACTAGAACGGTTATAATATATACGACAGACAGCAACAAATGCTAGCGAGGGTGGAGGGGAATGGGAACCCTAGTAGCGCACTGCTGGCAGGAAGGTAAAAAGGGGCAGCTACTTTTGAAACAGCTGGGCAGTTTCTCAGAAAATCAAATACACAGTTAACATATGACCAGGTATTCCAATCCTGGGTATCTACCCAAGAGAAAAGAAAACAAATGCCTACACAAAGACATGTATATTACCTGTATATTAATGGTACAATTATTAATTACAGTCAAGTTGGGAACAATCTAAATGTTTATCAGAAAAATGTCAACATAAAGCCTTGCATGTATATTAATAATAAAATCATGAATGATAATTTAAGGTTGGGAACAATCTAAATATTTAGCAACTGGTGAAAAAACAGACGAAATACAGCTTACACATCCAATGGGCTGCTATTCAGTAATACAAAGGAAATAACTCTAATACTGACATATGCAAATTCAGAGATGAACCTCAAAAACACTATATTAAGAAAAAGAAGCCAAACACAAAAACCACATATCTGATAATCCTACTTGTACAAAATGCCCAGAGAAAACAAAACCAAAGAAATGGAAAGTAGACTAGGTATTACGAAGGGCCGGCGGGGGCGGGGGGCAGGAATTAACAGGAATGACTCTAGGATCTTACTTGCTGGGAGAGGGGGTGAAAATGTTCAAAAATAATTTGTGGTAATGATTGCATCAATCAAAAAATTGCTAAACTCACAAAATTTTGCCTTAAAATGGGTAAAGTTAATGATATATAAACTGCCCCTCCACAAAGCTGCACAGAAATGAAGGAAGAAAAGGAAGGAAAGAGGGAGGCAGGGAGGGAAAAGGAATTCATCAGACAAAAGAATCCATCCCAATATGACACATGTGTTCTAGACAAGAACTGAGGCGCTGTTGCTGCTTCCTCACAGGGCAAGGACCCAGCTTCCTGGTATAAGGGTGGTGAACAGCAAAAACAGGTCAAGCCCATCTCCTCAACCAACACCAGATCAAGTTTTATTCAAGATTGTCCCAATGGGCGTGCAGAGATGCTTTTCCTTCAAAACCCGGGGACTCCTTGAAGGAAGTGACAGAGAATATTATGGCATGGTTTCTATAAAGCATATGAACTGCTTTCATGTGGATCAGTAAATAATCTGGACAATTTTTAATATAAAAATGTAGTTTCAAACTTTCCTGATACAGAATCAAACAGTTTTTGGAAGTAGTTCCCATTCACAAATGTGTTGAAAAACACTCTTCTCTTTAAATAGCAAAGAGATGAATTAGACAAACATTTAAATTCGCAGAGCTTAGGGAAAAATGTCAAGAACACTTTAGAAAACTCTACTTTAGAAAACTGTTCTGTTATGTACGATGGAGATTATCTCAAGGAAAAGAAATCATATCAAAGAATCTTGCTGGGCACCAGTTTTCCCAACTGTTGATTATAAAGAATTTCAGCTGAGAGTTACTTCTACTCTGTCAACTAAATAAAAATATTTGAGACCAACTGGGTTGGAGGGAGAAAGCACATAAGTTAACAAGACAGAAAACACTATAGTTCACTTGATTCAGAGCTTGAACACTTCCAGTCCAAAGAATGGATTACCAAATTATTCAAACAAACTTTCATACTCAATACCAAAATAGTGGCTCAGAACTACATCTGCCAACTATATGTACAGAATACATCTTGGCTGAGGTAGATGGTATAAATCAAGTATTACGTTCAACTATAACAGCTGAAAGGAAAGTTCACTTTGCAATAGAAATGTTTATGAAAAAAAAATTAAAAATTCACATAGGAAAAAACTAAAGAGAATCATAAAAAATCCCATGCTAAGCATAAAATAAACAAACAGCACTTCCCTGAGACAGTTGAAGTTTTGCTGAAGTCACAGACAATAAAACTTGTGAGAATACAAAAGGCCAGGTATGAGGGAACATGTCTGTATTCACAACACTCTAGGTGGCAAGGGATCAAAAGTTGAACCTCAGTCTGGAAAACTTAGCAACTTAGTGAGACCCTCTCTGTTACTGTTTGTGTCTTGATGTGCCCCCAAGTCCTCATGCAGTCATGGGGTGGGCTTCTAGAGTTTATGATTGATCCATGGTCCAATGCTGGGATTATGGGTGTGAGTGCTACACCTGCCCCTGGGATAGGTAGTTTGTATACAATATAAGGGAGGGAAAGAGCTTTGCTCTCTACCACTCCTACCCCATTTTGCTCTTGCTGCTTTTGCCATTTTCTGCAGCCATGAACATTTGCCCTCTGAGATGTGCCATTCTGCCTTGGAGCCAGCCAAGTATGGACTGAAACCTCCACAAACTGTGAGCTGAATAAATCTTTCCTGCCTTCATTTTGGGCATTGGGTGTTTTGTCTCAGCAACAAAAGTATCGAAGACACTCTCTCAAAATAAATGCATAAATAAATAAAAATTTAAGTGTGTAGGGTTGAGAATGTAGCTAAGTGTAAAGGGTCCCAGTAGCACCATATTTATATCTATATCTATACATCAAATTCTCCACTAAAAAAATAGTTAGGATCAGGAACAATTGGGTTAGTAAGTTTAAGTAAACCATGAGCTAGAAAAAATAATTTGGACCAAGTAAAAATTATATAAAAAATTGATACAAACATTAACTGCTCATAAGTACTAAAGGCTAAATAAAAGATTTCTAATCATTATAAGCCAAATAATTGAAATAAAACTTGGTTGTGTTTCAACCTGTGAAGACCTAACTGAATTTTTTGTTTTAATGCTCAGTGCAAAAATCTTGGCAGGGGAAAGGCTGTATCAGAGCCTCTATCTTCCATGGCCTTTTTGCTCAAATAAGAACAGAATGAGCAAAGGGAAACCAAAGCAGCTCTTCAAAGTCTCATGATGTGACACAGACTAGTTCTACCACAAAAGGACATATGCATTACAGTGCAGCTGGCATTGTGCTAGATATTTTATAGGCAATTTTCTATTATTTTCTATTATTGAGCAATGGAATCAAATCTCTATTTGTCCAAAGAACTAAAGGACAGGAGAGTGAAGGCTACCCTCTTTAGGGACTTCTGCTTAAGAACACAGGAAAAGAAGTGTCGAATTTGTATTTCATAAAACATAATCCAGCTGAAGAGAGCTTGGGGAGAGTAAAGGAAAGAAATGACAGCTCATCTTCCTTTCTCTCTACGCTTTTATTTTTGATTTGCTCAGGTAAAAATTTTAATTCCTACCAATTCAAAATACTTTCTCTACTTTCAGCTGATTCTAAATTACATAATGAATAAATAGCATAAACTCAATATATATAGTGGCTTACATATTACATAGAATGTTAAAGGCTATGCACATGCAAGAGTTAAAGAAATGGGGGCACCTATCAAGAGTGTGCCTGTGATGGAGGAAATGATCCAATAAGAATTAACACAAAATAATGATGAACATTTGTGCTTTCAAATTGTCTTCCATTAGTTCACCTACAAAAAAAGGGACTAAAACTTATTTATTCTTTATTTGCAGGTGGAATATTGGAGAAGCTGGGATAAGAGGGCCAGGGAAGAAGGACCTGGGAAGGAGAAGAACATATGGCATGGGATGCTAAAGTAGGCAGAGAGCAGAGATGGCTGCTTGGGAGATGAGATGTCGCCAGAGAAGCCATTAGGAACCACCTCTGTGTGTAGTGTCAATCTATGAGGAAGCAGGAAGAGAGAAAAGGATGTAGTCAAGGAGGACAAGGAACATACCTGCAGGTTTTCTATTTCTCCTTTCCCTCTCTGGTCCAAGTCTGCCACAAACTAGTGGAGACAGTGAGAAATAGTGCCAGCTTAGCCTGGCACTCAAAGGAGACAAAGGATGCCCACCAGGCCAGCAACTTTGGGGTGGCCCAGGGGGATGAGGCAAACTGACACCACATGCTGTTAGAAAGGGTCCTGGGATACCTGGCCTGGTTCCAACTGGGCCTCAGACAAAATGTTTTCTAGGATTTTATAATATTTTTCAAAGAAAAAAATGCTTATGAAATCCTAAAATTTCCTAAAAAAGAAAGGAATTAGAAATTTCATTATATTATCTATAATAGCAGAGTTTATAACTAAAGTTGAAATTAAAATCGTTTCACTCTCAAATGAAAATTTTCCTTAATAATGGATCCACTTACAATTATGTTTTCAGTAAGTTACCGGCTCTAAATTCACAATTTATACAGCAGGCACAATGAGACAATTAGGAGATTAAGAGTAGAAGAATTTAGAATGTCAAGAGGCATTAATTTAAGTGAGGAATAACTTCTCTGCACCTAATTTAATTAATGTCAAAAGCTGGTAGAACTTTGTTTTTCTGAAAGGAAATGTGCAGTTGGGTAAGATTAACATAGTAATCACGGTCTAATGTCTTGCCCTTCAGAACTACAGGTTTTATTTTTCAACAAATCTGAAAGAAAAAAAAAAAAAATTCTCACTCACACATTCTCACTCACACATCCAATATTAAACCAGGGGGGAAATCCAAATACATTTTAATGTGCTTACTACCACTAAATCGCAAATGAAGAAACTTCCAAAGTCACAGACTCTGCCTTGGCTTCCCTTCTTTTCTGATAGGACTATGTGCCAGAGATACTTCAAACTGGATACTAACTCCACTTAATGTGGCACCAAAGAACAAATCAGGATAGTGTTAAAAAAAATAAAATTTGAATAGGTAATGGCAAATAGAGTCCAGTTTAACTGTGAACCAGATTATGCCTGGGCTACAAAGTGAACTACATAGCAAGACCCTGTGTTAAAAAGCAAAAAAAAAAAAAAAAAAGAATGTCATTGTCAAAGTATGTTTAAAAACAAAACTTATATAGTAGAACACGTAATATCATGTTCTAAAGCAAAATGGTGCTTAGCATTCGAGTAAATAAAGACATGTAAAAATACCTCACTCACACGTGTTTGCCAATAAAACTCTGCAAGACTTCAAAAACAGGGATGTAAAAGACTCAGCAAAAAGTGGAGGGAAAAAATGAGAAACGAATGAGAAACCATCAACTTAGGACACACTCCAGTGAATATCAATATCTTGATGTTGTATAATTTTTTCTATATCACTATTATAAGAGCATACCCTAATACTTAAACATTATAGAACAAAAAACACTATGTAAAATCCCCTCACAGTCTCTGTCCATTTTTCCAGATTATTATACCTAGGACGAACAACACGGAAAAAGAACACACGGACAGGTCTGTTCACATCTAAAGCAGACGTAACACAGAAAGCTCAAGTCAGACTGAGAACCTGATCTTTCTCACTCGATCACTGTGTTCTTAATTCATCTAGCACACCAGCGAAGCCCATGGGCTTTGCAGCCCAACAATTATATTTTATTTCCTAGTATTAGACATGCAGTGTTGGTCAACATCTTTGTTTCTTCGACTATAAAACAGGTGCAGCAGAAATCTGTTGAAAAGTCCTACCTGACAGATAAATGACAATGAATGAAGTAACAGTACAGTGTCCGGCAAGTGAGAAGTAAGGTCAGTGCTGCTTTACTCTTTTCACTTGCACGTGGGCAAGTCTGGAGCAGACACTCTCCCTCCAAGGCAGAAAGACAGATCTGTTTTTATAATTGAGAAAATGTCCACATGTAAGGATTGGGGCATTCACAGGGAAACGAACCGTGAGACTTGTCACTGGAGAAGTCAAGATACCTGTTTGTCTACAAGTTTGTATCTATTGCTTTGTCTACTGGTACAAGGAGCTTGTGACCTAGATTTACAGTACAACGCGCAGAGAGACAGAGTGTATGTACTTACAGTCACACATGTGTTGGAGGGGCAGGAAACAAACTGACAACACTTAATCTCTGAGTGGGACAATTCCAGTTAATTGTTTTTATACTTTAGTTTGGGGAAAATTTTGCAATAAGCTTCTTCTGTTTCTTTTTGGTGTTAACTGAGGAAAAGGGTGCTCAGAACAGAAAATTAATGAAACACAAAAGTTCCAAGTGGCTCCAGCTCAGGTTTCCTGAGTGCTCCTGCTGAGCACTGAGACACAGACACTCACATGCACACGTGCACGCACGTGCACACACACACACACAATCACAGGGAGTCCAGAAGGGAGCCAGATCACCAATAGAGCCTACCCTTCCATCAACTATTATCACCCGTGGGTCACAAAGCTTGGAGCTTACTCCACTCCCCAAACCACCGGTCAGTTCTGCACCCAGCTGCACTGAACATTGTAGAGTGCCAATCATAATTTCACAACTGAGTTGTCAGAGCGAAAACATGCCTTGGGCACTTGGAAATGTCAAGTATGACCCAATAAATGTCAAATAAAATTGAATTGTTTGTAAGAACTTAGGGGTGTGTGAATGGGAAGCTTGGGCAAGACCCTCAGAAAGCACAACCCCTGTATTTAGTTGAATTTGAGTTACTGACACCAAGCCCTCCCCGCCATGATACCTTTCACAGAAAAGCATGCTAACTTCCTCAGAAGAGTACTTTATCCTTTAAATACTTGGCTGTCCAGTCAGTTTTCCCATACATTTCTCAGACACGTCAATCTCTATGTGCTAATGTAGCAGGTCACTAAGGCATATAACCATTGCTGGTTAACACTTGTTTTTGACATGGTACCAAGATACCATCGTACCAAGAGCAAACTCTAAAAATGCAGCCAAACTGAGGTGGTACAAGACCAAAAGTGCAGAACACATAGCCATCTCCTATACAGTGTCAAGAAGTAGCTATCTCCTGTACAGTGTCAATAAAGTAATTCCTATGACTTTTTAACATTTTTTGACATGCTACCATGGTACCAAGAGCAAACTCCAAAAATGCAGCCAAACTGAGGTGGTATAAGACCAAAAGTGCTGAACATAGAGCTATCTCCTGTACAGTGAAAACAGTCCTAGTGACCAGATTCAGCACACACATCTACGGTCAACAAAATGCACTTTCTTCTGCCACAGGCAATTATTTATAAAAAGAAATGGAAGGTCTCTCAACAGCAACTGACTTTCTCTGGACGTTTATTCTTTCTCCAAGAGTTTAAACACTGAACCAGTTAATCTTGATGGTCAACCTGACTGAACCGAGATAGTCCTGCAGAGCTGATTGGGTTCTGCGGCACTAACCTCACCAGCAGTTAACCCATGGATGAGCTCACAGCTAAACGGGCTACCAGGGGATGGCACCTAGCTGAAGGAAAGAGGGTAGAGATGGCAGGACCTTGGAAACTGTATCTGCTCTCTGGCCCCTTCCTCTCAGGCTCTTTGCCTTCTTTCTGCTTTCCAGACGCCCAGAGTTGAGAAACTTTGCTTTTTTTATAAAGTTTCTGTCTTGGAGCCAGCCAATCATGGGCTGAAACTATGAGATAAAATAAATCTCTCATCCTTTATGTTATATATGATGGGTAATTTGTCCCAGCAATAGGAAAGCTGACCAATACATTCATTCAGTAGTCTTTTAAAAAAGGAGGGCATCCAGTTAAGTAATTCCTATGACTTTTTAATTTGATCATTTAATTAACATGTAGTGTTTTTTGAGCACTTCCCTGTGGCAAGTTCTTTGGACAAGTGATACAATGAGGAATCATCAGCTTTGAGCTTTTGGAGTTCAAAATAAAGACAGGGAGAAAGAGAAGCAGGCAAAGGTGAGTAGTGTATGACATGTACACTGCCTGGAAAGCAGGGTCTCAAAGAGACACCCAACTACCACATGGAAGCCCATGTTTCTGACAGCCCAATTTCTGACAGTATTATCGGATGAAGGAAAGGTAAGCCCTACAGCACGAAGGGAAGGAAGAATAATTGTACACAAAAATCCAAAGACATTAGGGAACTCCACAGGATTCAGTAAGGCAAGAAGGGCTTCAGCCAATGACAGGAGTTAGGCAGTGAAGATGTAGAAATGGTAAATAATTAAAAGAGTCATCAAAAACTTAACTGCATTTTAACCACTTACCAGTCCAATTACTTAACTATAGGATGGCCAAACATTGCATATTGTTTCATTAATTTTTAAAAGATAATATAACAGAAAATATAAAAGTGACGAATTTATCAAATTTATTTTATACAAGAATCAACTAGTTGAAGTGACACCTGCCCAAGGGAGACTGATGATAGTACATAAACAAACATACTGCCCAAGTGATGCTCAACATAAACTATTAAGTGGTTAGCTCAAAATACTCAAATTAAGCAGCCAAGTATGAACTCTATTTCTCAGGTCAAGTCAGTTGAAGTCTACCCTTGGAAAGCTTTGTACTTAACAAGTACTAGAGGAATTTTGCAGTGTGCTTAACAAATCAATACATCACATTTCCAATCCATACATATCTGTGCAAGGACATCCCCTGCCCCCAAATTCACCTTTTATTATATCACAATGACATCTCCTGCCCCCAAATTCACCTTTTATTATATCACACACTATTGCTTTCCCATAGAGGCATGCTCTTAGTTTATCCATTGTCATAGTTGGTTTTCCTCTATCAAAGCTCCACAACCCCCATTAGTAATTAGATTGTCCGGGGTGGTGAATGGGGACTGATTACATGCAATTGAAAAGGGGAAACACCTTACAGTCTTCCCTCCAAAGAGTAGCCTGGGGATGTTCAATCACTAAGGGCTCTTGGACGCTAACATCACCTTCTACCACACCACCTCCTGCCATGTCACCTCCCATCATGTCACCTCCAGCAGAAGGCTATACCTGCTCCAGATGTCTCTGTAATATATGGCTCTGTTCTGATTTCAACTTGGGAACAGTCAGCCAGGACAAACCCAGCATCACCATTTATCCTGATTCCTCACTACTCGCCTGCCCTGGCTCCTCATAGGTTACTTTCAAGACACACAGGGGATACTTTTAAAATATCATGTCACTCTTTTGCTCAAAATCACTGCAAAGTTTTGCAAAGTGGAAATTTACTATTATACTTTTGTGATCAATCCACATTCCTTTTCTTTTGCTGTTATAACAAATTGCTATGAAGTTAATGGCTTAATACAAAACTATATTTACTATACATTCATTATCACAATGCTTGTGTGTGATAAGTCTGTCTCAGTGTGACTGGGTTCTCTGCTTAAGAGTCTGGGCAGGCTGAAATCAAGCCTCTGGTGAAGGCTGTGTTCTTCATTGGGGACTCTTCACCCCATTAGTTACTGGCATTATTTCACTTCTTACAGTTGTGGAAAGAGGTCCCCATTCCCTCGGATGAATGATAAATAAGCCCTCACTTCCACTGCTCTCAAGGGCTCATGTGATCACACTGGCTCCACTCAGTTATCCCATGAAAATCTATCTTTAAGGTCAAATGATTACATGGGAAGTCCCTCTTGACATATGTCGCATACTCACAGGTATAATGTTAGAGGCAAAAGTCTTGGCACCAGAATTCTGCCTACTACAAAAGTCAAGAGAAATAAAAACACATCCGGGACAGACTCACACTTAAATGGTCCCACAGCATTAATCAAAATAGCCAAAATTCGAAATAACATAAATGCCCACCATGTGATGAACGGATATAATGTGCTGAATACATACAGTAGAATACCACTCAGCAACACAGAGAATAAACTGAATGAACATCAACATTAATGAACTTGAATGAACATCAACATTATATTAAGTGAAAGAAGCCAGAAACAAGAACCAGGGGCTGTATGATTCCATTAAAGAAAAGACAAGTCCGTAGAGACAGAAGGTAGATTCATGCCTATCTGGGACTAGGGGTAGAAATGGTAGTAACAGTAAACGGGCATGAGAGAGCTTACTGAAGAGGGAAAATGCACTAAACCTGGACTCATAATAGTTGCATAACTTGATATATTTACTAAAAATTATTGAACTACATTTGAAATTGGTAAACTTTATGATATGCCAAATATAACTGAAAAAGCTTGTGAAAAATAAATATAACTTCTGCAAAATGGTTTCCTGTTGATGTAAACTTAAATATGAAGTCGGTATCCTGACTCCAACCGTGTGCCAAGGCCTACACAATTTGTAGTTCCTGACCTCATTCTTAGGGCTTGTGTGCTTTCTTTCCCTTCAGTCTATTTCTGCTAAGCTGAACTCTTCACCGTCACTTGACAACTCCATTTCCAATACATCCCCCCAACCCTCTGCATTAGTTTAACACTGCTTTGGCTCCAGCTTTCTCTTAAATTAGTTCTGAAGCAACCTGATCTTAGCATGGAAGAAACGTGAAGAGGATACTCAGTGCTCCCTTCTACTCTTCTATGGAGTAAGAAACTGTATAATGGAAAATGATCACACGGTAAAAACGGGTACTTAAAAACAGTGTAATACTTAAAAACAGGTAAAGGACACTCTTCTAACTGGCACCCGCCTTCACTGTCTCCAGCTGCCCATGGCTGCCAATAAGCTGCTGGACTATACGCGTTCACTACACAAAGATCATTACCATGCTGAAAGTGCTCCCTCCCTGGGGCCACCCTTGCTCCCCTACCCATTAAGAGTCCTGTTTGATTTCAATTATTTCCATGATAGGTTTCCTTCCACATATGTAAAATAGTGCTAATATCAACCAAATTGTATCCTATACTAACAAAACTCACCCTACGTTATCATAATCACAGATGCAGTTAGTAAACTGCAACAGGCTTCCAAGAGAAACGATTATTTCTCCTTTTTAACGAATCTTGTTTGCTTTTTTGGTAACAAGGATGGACCATCCTATTTGCGGTTCTAAATGGCTTCCAAAGTGGCTGCAGTTGCGGATGATCAAGACCGGCTCTTTCCTCACTAGACTTCCCATTGCCACAGTTATAAGGCAGAAACTGGAAAGCTCAGGGGACAGCACCAGGTAACCACAGAAAGCTCCTGCAAAGCTCCAACAAACCTAGACTGCATGGAACAAAATTTTCTTTTTGCAAATGAAGTGTTTTAGAGAAAGGGAGAAAGAGAGAGAAGCTATTAATGAGATTCATTGATTTTGAGATCAGAAGTAAGCAAATTTTGCAGCAAAAGTTCAATATGCCAATTTTAGTCCTCAGGCAGCCAATTAATCTACTCTTCCCAACTGGTCTGATGCTTATGACCCTATGCAGTTTTTTTTTTTTTTTTTTTTTAAATGAGTATTTTAAGTAAAGAAAATAAGAGCATTTATGGCTCCTCCTGTACTTTACAAGCTCTGTTAGTTGAGCTTTTCAAATGTTCTAGAATACACTTCTAGGCTTTTCCTTTCTGGTTTGAAGATAGTGTATCTTCAAAATTGTTTTGAAACTAGTAGCTGTAGTAGTTAGGAACACATGCTCAGACAGTCTGAAGTTCAAATTCTAAATCTGAGATGTACTAGGGTAGAAGCTTTAAGTAACCTGCCCAAGGCCACACAGGAATAAGTGCCATGAAAGGGATTTGGACCAAAACGATGTGGATCCAGGATGGATGGGCTCAGTCACCACCCCGCGGGCCCTTGATTTCCTGTACCACTGCTCTTCCGGGACCACTGCCACGGCCATCATCCCCACTAGCCCTCCTCATCAAAACACAACACACCACAGACAATAATTAAAACACTTTCTAAATTTATAAAGTCTGGAATTCTAAAATATCACATTTGTCAAACACCATCCAATAGGCAACTGCCACATTCATTCATTTTTCTAAGTTATTCCAGTGAAGTAGGGAAGAAAATGTCATAAATCTTATTTTATAAATGGAGGAATTCAGCTAAAAATGATCATGTTTCCTAGCATCACTTGGTGACTGAGACGGAGACAGAAGTGATGACGCTCAACTCTATTCACCCAGCATGACCACTCATCTTAGAAATATTTAAGCTTCCCAAATGAAAACAGGTATACTGTTTCCAGCCATCTAATCTACCCAGAGAAAAACAAAACCAAGCTGGCTTGCTAATAAGCACACTGGAATAAATAAAGCATTAAGACATGAGTAAGGACCTATCATAAAGAATTCCCACATTGGGTCTGTAGTCAGCATAATAACTATGGCATTTCTTTTCATTCCGCATTCAGCCTGTGTAATTCAGTGAAACCTTAAAAGTGACAAATGAATGTGAAAAAGAGCTGACATCTCTTCCAAGACGTGAGAAGACGCCAGAAGAACTCTAAGAAATCGCAATGACAGCTGAAACGGAGGAGAGCAGGATTTAAAGAGCAACTCGCCACTTGTTTTTTATGTTTCCCATTTATATTAAAAAGGTAATAGAAACAACCTGAGATGATACTGAAGGAGAAAAGATTAAGCAAACTGTTTCTTCACTGTACAGTTAACATTCCAAAATCTGCCCCAAACCAAACGAGTAACTTTCAAATACGTCACGGAGATGTGTAGTCTGGATCTTCCTGGCAAACATTTTTATCCGTTTCAAAACATACAAAAAGGAAACATTTTAAAGATTCTACTCCATCTTTAAAAGGGTCTGAAAAATTCCTAAAGTGCTGCAACATACACAGCCAAAATCTGACTAAAACAAACCTCTTAAAATTAATAAATTACCTGTCAAATCCTATAAAAGCAGATGGTCACTTGGAGACAGGAGATGATGTTACCATTCCGTTCTGCACAGCTGTTCAGATGAGGAAAAGACCATTTCATTTTCCACAACATACACTAAACCTAGTGTAAGAGTTCCAATGTTATGCATAAAAATGAAAATTTGATGCAGCTGCCTCTGTTACACATCTGGTTATTGCTGAGTAAATGTTTTTAATAGTAAAAAAATTGTTATTCTAAATAAAAACTAAAATTGGTCTCTGTTGTCTCTTAAATATCATGGCACTTCAAATTCTCTGCTGTCAAAAGATTTTAAGTTTCTCGGTGTTCCTAAATTGAGGTACTCTGTTATGCTTTTAACACAATTAAGAGCTTATTAGTGAATTCCTCTCCATAAGAAAGTACACGCAGCTCCAATTGTTCCTTTTTGTTACTCCTTTCAAGAAGGTGTTTCAGTAATTTTATATCAGAAATCTAACACATGAAACAATAAGTCAACACAACATTACTGTCACACATCTGAAATGAGATTTTGATTTGTTAGTCTCCAACACATTACTTACATTACTATAAATCATGTGAGGATGAAGACATGTAGCACCTAAGAACAGTTATGAAATAACCAACACCAAGAGCATGTCTGTATTTATGCTCAAAGCTCTCTCAGTTCTATATTTTTAGCAAAAGACATGAAACTTGATAGGTAAACAAATGACGTTTTTTTTTTTCAGACTACTTGCCAAGAGTGCCAATGTATCAGTCTCCAAAGCGACCACAAAACAAATCTCTGACATTTAACTACCATGAGAGATGGAGAATCTGCATGGCAGGGGGATCCACTTAATATTGGTAAAATGATTAAAACTTGAACAGGTCACTGAGGTAAATACTACATTTACCTCAAACTAATACTAAATACTAGACTTCTAAGAAAAGCAGTGAATCCTATCAGGAAGTTTTACTATCAATCCTCTGTTAAAATTTATAATGGATTCCACTGGAACAGTATCCAAACTCTTCCAGGGCCCATAAGGAATGACCTAGACGCTCCACATCTCTTCAACCACAACACCTTATAGTCCTGTAGGCTCCAGAATCAGCTTCCTGTCCCCTGAAGCCATGGAGTTCTTTATCCCTAGGTCCCAACCGCTTATAAGGCTCTTCCTTTTAGATCTTCTAGTAGCTGTTCAATATTCACATCTCATATCACAAGACTGTTTGTCCAGAAGCTCCTTCCCTGATCACTGGCCACACCTACAGCCTTCCTTCACTATCACTCTACTCCCTTGTATTTTCCTCATTCCACTGACAGCCCTAGGACATTACTTTGTAACTGTCGACATGCTCATTTTCTACCTCCTCTCACTAAACTTCAAACACTTACCAAGAAATGCCTAGTCTAGTCACATTTCAAGCAGCAAGTATCTGCATATAATAAATTCACAGAATGAAGGAATAAACTGTGTTTTCCACTAAAGTAATAAATAGTGTGACTGCACTGAACAGTCCATTTGACCACCTTATATCCTGGACACCTTATTACTGGCTTTATCCTAAGATTTAATCATGGGATGGGATGAGGAGTACTCCAGGCCAAGTGCATGGCCCCGAGCCTCTACATGCTCTGCCATGCACCCTCCCCACAAGCTGCCCAAATGGCCTAGTGTGGGTCTCTTATCAACCCCACCAAGGCCAGGAATGCAAAATTCAATCCAGGGTTCCAGCTCATTATTCCATGTGTGCTATATTGTAGTGTACTAGACAATTACCCTGCTTTATATTCACATTAATAAAACTGTATTTGGAGCAGTATGTGGGCTTCTGTAAGTATTTCTATTCCTGGTCCCACAATGTAGGGGTTGGTCTTCAGCTAAGTCCCTTAAGCTGTCTAGGTCTGGTTCCTCATTTGACAAAGAGAAATAATTCCTGACCTATCAACACGCCATAGCATGTGAATAAAAAGAAGACTGTATATAAAAGTTAAGCATAATTTTTAAATATTTCCTTTATGCTCTTTCCCACAAGCCTTCCTCAGTGTTCCAGCTATTGAAAACCATGCTATTATCCATGTCCAATCTCCTGCGGCCATGGAGAAACCTCTGAACTAGACAGGGCTTGATTTTTTACTGCACTGATTGAAGTGCTAAGTACTCTTTAAATTGTTTCTCCTTCTACGAAATTTCATACTCTTTCCAACCAGAAAAAGATACTCCGCTGGAAGAAATGAACTTTTGGTTTGTTTGTTTGTTTTTCTGATGCTGGGGATAGAATCCAGGACTTTGCACATGCTAGGTAACCTTGCTACCACTAAGCTTTCCTCCCAGCCCTGAATCTTTTGAAAATACCTTCTAGAATTACTATAGTTATAGTGATATGCCAACTGAAAAATGGCCCTTCTATCACCCCAGTGACTACGGACTTGCTTTCCAGGAAAAGTACATAATATACACCAGTGTTGTGCATTTATTGATCTCTAATCACTTGCTGAAATAAGCTGAACTAGAAGTATACCCATGGGGCTGGTTTAGAGCTCTTAGGCTCTCTGTCCAGAAGCCTTTCCTCCTATCCCAGAGAAAGGATGATCTCAGAGATTTAATAAATCAGGAGCACAAAAAGAGTATAGGGGGCTGGGGATTTAGCTCAGCGGCAAAAAGCGCCTGCCTGGCAAGCGCAAGGTCATGAGTTCGGTTCCCGGTACCGGAGAAAAACCAAAAACCAAAAAAAAAAAAAAAAACAAAAAGAGTATATAAGGATGGTAAAACACATAGAGAAATTAAAAAGTTTTAAAAGAACAGAGAGGTGAGCTGGTCAGAGTACAGAAACAGAGAAAACAGACTCTGGCTAATATAGGACAAGGCAAAACCAAATGAAATTTTAATGGACTAAGATTCAAAAATGACTGCATTTTAGATGATCAAAACTCTTTCTCACATGCTTTACATTTATCATATGAGGCTGTTGTAGTCAGGGCTTACAAGAGAAAAGTTTTAATACAGTACACATAATTTATAGGATTATTTTATAATATTTACCCAGTCAAATGCAAAAGAATGTGGGAAATCTGTCCACCCAAAGAATCCAGCTGAGGGCCTGGATCCCAAGACAATGTCCTGTATGAGTCCAGCTGAAGACCTAGAGCCCAAGGCAATGACTCCTGTATGAGTCCAAATGAAGGCCTAGAGCCCATACCAATGTCTCTTGCAAGTCTGCAGCAAGGATCTTCACTGGGAAAGCCCAAAGTCAGTGGAAGCTAGAAAGTCTGCACCAGCAGGATGAAGGATCTGTGCTAGAACCAGGAGACAACAGTCAAAGTAAAGACCAGAGCTCCCCCAAAGAGAACCACAGCCATCCTCAGTGTCAGCAAGGATCTGAGCTCCTCCTATGATAAGAACAGCTGAGTTCGTATCACGAAAGCCAGCGTGACAAGGTCCTCTAGGAGAATCAACAGCACACCATCTTCCCCTCCGGTTCTCTTTTTATGCTGTTGGCAGCAATCCTCAGCTGGGCCTTCCACTCCCAGCACCACGCTGATTCACTTCAGCTGGGTGTTACCAGGTGCCCATTAATTAATCCTCCACACAGATGTACTAATCCCTGGAGAAAAATCTCAAATTGTCAAAAAATAAACAAGGAAAATCTATGTCATATTACCATTTAGAGTTCATCATGACATAGAATTTCCAATACTCTACATAGCTGAATAGTTCTGTCATGTATTTTGTGTCTACAAATCAAGGAGGTCTACCTGTAAATAAGGGCAATAATAATAAAGCAATTAACATTCAGTAAGTCTTCAATATTCATTAACTGATTACCATACACTTAGCTAATTGTATTAACTCAACAAAATGAGTCATAACAATACAGCAACTCTTTGATAAAGGAAGTACTGGCTTCTCCCGTAGATGGGGAAACTAAGGCATGGAAGTCAACTAACCTGCCCAAGATCTTGGCCTAGAAAAATAGCAGGAACTGGTTTAACTACAGTTCTGGTTTTAAATAGGCAGCCAACAGTCTAGAGAGATAAGCGGCAGACTGAAGAACTATTAGAAACCTGACGCTTTATCAGCAGTACCTTCCATAAATGTGTTCATCACTACCACATACAATAGTGAAAGAACAACACATGACAAAGCAAAGCTAGTGTGAACCCAGGCCGGGAAATTCATTGTCCTGGGGGAAAAGGAAGAGAGTCTTACTGATAAGACCTCATGGAATAGCTTCAGATAAGCTCTCTCATATGATACCTCCTCTAAAGCTTTATCAGTGATTAAAGTGGTATTTATCAATACCCCTAACCTGTTATTCCCAGTTCATAAAGGGAAAAAAATGAACCCAAACATGCCAAGTAAGTTACTCAAGGTAACAAGGGAGGCAATACCCACAGATGAGAAGGTATTAACTCAATAAGAATCTTCAAAAGGTCTGAGGACAGACCCTTGGCTAACAAGTTCTCCCTGTTCTTCAACACATAAACTAGATTACCGAGAAAAGAAATTGGCAATATCTAATCATAACCACTATAGTGTCATCTCCCAAGAGGAACAAAAAATTACATCTCAAATCCAGACCTTCTGAGTCCTACTCAAATTTTCTTTCATCAAGATACTTGTGCCAGTCAAACTTGACTGTCAACTTGAATTAATAAGACTCTGCACATGTGATTGGATTGTGCAGGCACTAACCTCATCTATGGGCTAATCCATAGAAGAGCTCACAACTGAGTGAGCTTTTAGGAGGCAGAGTTCAGTTGGGGGAATAAGACTGACCCCTGCACTTGTCCACTCTGGCTCTTCTACCCTCTGCTTCTCCAGTGCCAGGAGTCAAGCAACTTCCTTCCCCCGTGCCTTCCACCACGGCGCCAGCCAAACATGGACGATAAGTGGCTGCTCATTCGTTTACACTCCACTCACACTAAGCTCAAATATTCAAAAATATTTTCTGAGTAAGTTACTGTATATTGACTGAATGGTGGCCAACGGGTCAGAAGATACCTTAACCACATACTGTTTTGGTCTGTGGTATAAAAAATTTTCATTGCTGAAAACAGAAGTAATGATCAAAAAGAAAGTAAACTTTCTTATAACTTTTGTTAATCACTGATAAAGTTTTAAATTAAAAGTTCTAAAAGGATTTAATAAGAAAATATTAACGACATAATTTTATAAAAAACAGCGAAAATTATACATTTTCAATTTTATCAGTTTTCCTCAATGAAGTAATACTTAAGCATCAGACATCAATCACCTAAATACATACCTAATACCTAAATATCATACATCACTGCAACCCCCTCAAAAAACTGACTTTTTCTGAAGTCAGAGGAAGTGAGACAAATGAAAAGTTCTTTGGATTGGTATGAATCTGTAAGCTGTTGGCTATCAAACTTAACTCAGAAGGACTGAAAGCATCACTTTCTGCCATTAGTGACAGTCCCATTCTATTGGCCAGGTGGAAAATTCTAGCTGTCTGCCTGCCTCAGGGACTTCAATATTCACAAAAGCCCCCTTCAAATTCCAACCACTGTGAAGGCAAAGTACACTGAATTTTGACAGTAGGTGTATTCTTGTATTAAGAACACCTCTGTAACAAGAAACAACAAACCAAGTTCCTGTTCAGCTACTCAGTGGTGCTTACAGTATTAATGGCAGGAGATAGGAAGGTGCTAGGACTTCTGG
Source organism: Chinchilla lanigera (assembly GCF_000276665.1). NCBI lineage: Eukaryota > Metazoa > Chordata > Mammalia > Rodentia > Chinchillidae > Chinchilla > Chinchilla lanigera. The sequence goes on along the minus strand of NW_004955421.1, from coordinate 20,157,331 downwards.
CACCTTAAACAAAATAATATCAACACAAAAAGGATAAGACACAGAATGTCAGCCACCGATAGCCAGAAGAGAGGGCCTTGGTGGTAACATGTCCATTCTGTGATGTTCTGAACAACGCTCAGGGGAGGAAGAGAGAGTGAAGAGATGGATCAGGGTTACAGGAAAAGATAAGCCACCTGGAGACTGGATCTAGATACTAGAGGCCCTAGTCTTTTGTCTCTGCTTTTCTGTCAATCAGAGGGGCTCCATTTTGCCTGAACTTTGAAATATTTCTTAGACTAGGATTCTTTTATAAACTAGGGATAAGGAAGATACATATCTCACAAAGGTCTCATGAGCATTCTGTGAGACAAGGCAAACAAAACACTTAACAGTGTTTAGTAAGTCAACACCAAGTTCCCAAAACATGTCAGCCTTTGTATTTTCCACTACCTAGACTAGACACCCAATAAATATTTGATGAGTACATAAGTAAGTGAAAGCCTCAACTTTTGTTAAAATGTGTTCCACTTAGGGGAAAAATGTGTAAGGGTAAAAGATGAGTTTGTCTTCTAAAACATCAGGATGTCAGATATGAATGTTCTATTTATTAGAATACCACTTCACTTTATAAATGTGCCCATTGCCTTTTCATGTACAAGGGGTGATTTAAAAACACAGAACTGTCTAAATAAAAAAATTATTCAGTAAAAGATACACTGCCATTAAACTCTTCCCTAAATATTCCCTGTGACTTTGAACACCCTAACCCATCATTCCCGCCAATTTCTGAAGAAGCTCTGGAAGTCCTCTTTCATTGAATCTCTTAGTGAATGCCGCTACCAAGTGCCTTCCAATGAAAAAGCAGGCTCGTAAAAACGTGCTGGTGTGCTCCCGTCTACCCTATTCACTGGGTCTGGCACGGTGTGACTTCTGGCTCCTCCCCAAAGTCAGTATGATCATGCAAGGTGAATACTGTGAGTCAAAGTAGGATGTGGAAGCAGCCATAATAACACAACGCAATGCACTCACCAACGAGGACTTTCAGAACTGCTTCAGAAAGGGCAAGAACAAAGAGTAAGAGAGTCTGAAGTCAGGGAGAGTATTTTGAAGGAGAATAACAGCAATGTGTCTTTCACTACAGTGTCTGGTCGGTGAATATCCAGCCTCATGATCTTGTTCTTGGTCGGAACCCGCAAGTGTCCTGACTACAAAGGCAAGGAGCACTTTGAGTCTTACTCAAAATAGCACCCCGAGGGGGCTAGGCACAAGATCTTCCTCGGAGGTCCACCTACACTTCCGTCAGCAACACAAGTAACAAGTTTTACACACAACTAATAAGATGACTGCTTATGACTTTTCTGTTTAAAACCAGTACTGCAATTTGTTGCCAATTATTTTGAGGTATCATTTTCATCACACTGAAAGGAGGGGGGTACCTGACATTTCTATTCTAGGGTCAGAAAAAAGTCTAAAGTCTGCGCATTAACTGTATTAATTTAATGACAGGTGACAAGAGGAAAAAATGTGTTTTTACCTCTACCGTGAAGTCTTCCCTGACCACCCAGTATTTTTCCCACTCTGTGTATTTTTTCCAGGAGTTCATAAGCCGTGATTTTTAAAAAGGCATCGAAATAGGACTATTTGGAGCACCTTTCAACTGAAATAAGGATGCATTCCAAGACCATAATGTAACAGGAAGTACAACTCAGGGATGTAAATAGAAGAAAAAGCCACTACAGGCTGGGGAGACTTCTGACACATGACCTGATGGAGCGTAGAGAGAACCTGTTCCTAAGTAGACAGTTCCTGCCAGCACCAGACCTGACCAACACTGCTTCCTTAGTTTTACAGTCCACCTTAAATTAACCTTAAAGACACAACCCAATGGTGTCGGGGCTGGGGATTTAGCTCAGCGGCAAAAGCACCTGCCTGGCAAGCGCAAGGTCATGAGTTCGGTTCCCGGTACCGGAGAAAAACCAAAAAAAAAAAAAAAAAAAAAAAAAAAAAACAACCCAATGGTGTCAAAGAAATCCGTGAGCACATACATTAGAAAATTCATACATGGTAACTTTTAACCTAGATTGGGGGGGCGGCATTCCTTGGTGTGTTTGTTCTCTTATTAATTCCCCCCTTCAGAAGCCACTTATATACAACATCCTGTATCCAAGAACCCAGGAACACAAAAATGAATGGGAAATGGCCTTGGCCCTGGAACAAATCAAGCTTTGTATTCTCCACCTGTGTCTTCAACTCCAAGCACTCATTCCTAGCTGCTAGGAAGGCTCCCCCTCCTCCCGTTTCCCTCCACTTAAATGCTGTGTGAATTAAGGGGATAATATTTAAAGCTACTCTATTCCTTCCTTCCTGCAAAGCAGGTCTCCTGTGGAAGTCTCCTTGCTATCAAGGAGTCATCCCTGAACGTTATTCTTTGAGTAAGGTGATCACAATCTTTATTGTCTAAATGGAGACAGTGCTGAGAGTATAAAGGATTTCTATTAATAAATGAGTTCTATTAAAACACACCCAAGACACCCCCAAACAAACCAACAGGGACAGGCACCTCAGTGCAGAGACACTTATGACAATTTTAAATACCAGATGTCTTGAAACCTCTTATCTACAGAAACATATCTGATCTGTATCTTATATGAAAAGTATTACATGAGAGGTGAGCCCACAACTACATCAACAGTGTGCTATTTCTGGAATACAGTGATACAGAACACTGAGTGTTCAATTCCGCATACTGAGATGTGGAGCACACCACATTCAGCAACAGCAGTCACCATGCAACTCAAGAATCTCATCTATCAGTGTTCCCTGTAAGCCAGGCACTGTGTGAAAGCCTAGGTCCCTCCTCTCACCAAACCAAAGGATAGATGCTACTGATGCCCATGGAAATGGGGACTTGGAGAAATCAAAACACAGGTAATAAGAGGCAGGGCGTGGGTAGAAACCAGAGGTTACCTTCTCAAACACCACCACAGTGTCTCTGAGATGACATCACTGAAGAGGGGATGGTTACACTGACCCACAACAAATGGGTTATAATGACAATGATAATGATCGCAGCTACTCATTATTAAGGTTTTGTAGTTCACAACTCTCTGCTAAACCTCCTACATGCATGACTTTAATATTGTTATGAAGCCCACTTTACAGACAGGCAAGCTGAGGCCCCTTGAGGTGAAGTAGCTTGGGTTGCTGAGCTAGCATGTATCAGAAGATTTGAATTTAAGGCCAACTGCAAACTCACCTTCACCGTGTTAAGACGACACAATGCAGAGGAAAGAACACGGACAAAAGAAAAGTGAGGTGACCACACAGTGGGATGTTTCTATGAAGTGGGGACAGTGTGGACTGGACAGATGGTGGCCACATATGCCACAGTGACAGTACACTGAGCCACTGCTTAAGGAAGCATGCTAAGGAATTCTGAGCAAGGCTGTCATGAAGGGGCCTGATTTTCTCATGTTTACAATGTCAAAGGAGAGGTTCCTATAAAGAGAATAGGTATTTGTGTCACACTGATTTTCAGTGCCATATCTAGCACCTGAGGACTCGGAGCGGTCTGACCTCTGCTTATCAAGTACTCCCCGTACTGTTACTTTCCCTTGGTACGCACACCCCATCTGCTTTCTTTCCCCCGCACTGAAGTGGGTGGTGCATTCATAAATAAAAGGCCAAAGACCCCGTCCCATTCTAATATTTGGTTCATATTTAATTTGACAGAAATAAGACTCCCAAACCCATGGCTTACTGTACACTGAATGAAAGAGGAAAAAAATAATTGAGGTACTTTGTTTACAATTTTCATACTAAGGTTAATCAAGCAATATAATTATTTTAAACTTCCTAAATTCATTTCATGAGCTTTTTGTAAATAACCTGGAAAACTCAAGTGCAGCCTCAGTACTATTTATGAACATCTGTTAAACAGTGTCAACGCCTGTGCCAACCGCCTTGCGGATTAGCATGGCATCTTAAACGCGTAACTCCTTAGGTAACATCGATGCTGTTGCCATGTAAAGAACACATGATTTTCATTTTCCTTTAAAAAGCATACAACTTTTGATTTAATATACCAACATCTTCTCAGAAAATATCAACTAGCAGTATGTCAGTAATAATACATTACTTATCAGATTCTTTGATAAGCTATACAATAAATATAGTTTAATATTTGGATGCTATTGCACAAGCACTAAAATTTTTTACTTTTTATCTGTTTTCAATAGTTGTTATTATGTTCCTTTTATGAAGGTTCAAAATACTGTTTCAGTTCAGTATAAAAAAGGATGGAAAAAAGAAAGGGAACGTGGTCAGTGTTTGATGAGTATGAGCCACGTGCTATGTTTCTTTATCAGAATCATTCCTTGAAGCACCTGTTACTAGTCCCAATTTTGTAGTCACATAAATTGTGGCTTGTGGTAATCAGTCAAAGCAGAACTGGGATAATCACTTGACTATACAACCCATGTTTGTTCTCTTAAAGAGAAAAACAAATCTTAAGATTGCAAAAAACATGTGGGGAAGAAAGTGCTATGGATCAGCAAACTCATTTCTGTTTCCAAACCATGGATTGAAACTGTCCCAACCTCCCTTGCAGTTAAGATCACGTGAAGAGTGTCAGCCCCTGGACTACAGGCTGAAGTGACGCGGTCCAGACAATCCTCTCTATGCCATCCTCCACAGCTCTGTTCCCCTTCTGAGCGGCTGGAATGGGTACACCGCCCAGGTCATCTTTAGGAGCCATATGTCAAAAATGGCAGAATGAAATGAGAAAGAAGCATGATTTCTTGAGGTAGAGCAAGAACACGACGCAGGAGCTTTCTATGAATAAAAAATAACTATTATATTTGGCTACTCAGCTATTGAGAATTGGCAGTATATGTGCTATAGAAGTTTCATCACAGACCATGCAAAACAAAAACTAACAAAAACACAAGATCACAATAGGAAATATATAGTGAATCGAGACTAGCATACAATTATAATTAAAATAATATTTTTGAAGAAATGTTAGTATTTGGATAATGTTCATGTTGTGATGTAGAACTTTAAAAGAAAAATTTTAATGCAAAACTGTATGCAAAGTACTTTCCCAAGTTTACAAACTCATTTCATTTCAATGATGCAATTTAAATATACAGAAATTATTACTGCTGAGTGAATGAATAAAAAAAAACAGGGAAATATGTTTATATTAACAGGTTTCCTTTGGGTAAGGGATTAAGGGAGATTTTTATTTTTTGCAATTTTCTTAATTTTCCAACATCAAAATAATGACCATACATCTCTGATAATCAGACGACATTAATGCATTTATAGTTTCTTTTTAAGGCCCAATACATCCACAAAGTGACCATAAGGAGTTAGCCCCTATGTAATTTACCCCAGGAAATTTTTTCTGCATTTTCAACTCTATAATGCACCCTCCGGACACACACACACACACACACACACACACACACACACACACACACACATCATGGAGACACAGAAATCTGGTGATATCGGTAACCAGTTCTTAAAAGAGAGACTCTTCTTTTGGTTTAAACAAGGATTATTATACTTGCAAAAAACTCAGCAAGATGCCAGATAGAGGGCAAGGGCCAGAGGTTAAGTGAGACCACTATTATTTTTATTGCTTAAAGTCTGAGGAGAAGAAGCAATCCTTGCTTTAGTACAGCCCCAAAATTGAGGGTGAGGCATCAACTTTCAAAGCCTATTCCCATTCATCTCTAATGAAACTGAAAGGAGCTACTTCACCCTTCGGGAAAGCCTGCCTGCCCACAAGCTGCCTGGAGCTGGCCCCTCACTCCACAGCTCTCCTGTGGCTTCTTTTCATGAACAGCAGTGAAAAGGCATTCTAGCTCAGAAAAATTCTAAGACCAGAGAAGCCCAGTGGTATTTGCAAACTCAGGAAAAGGAAAAAAGAACATTTTATAAAAGGGGGATCTCTGCAAAAATACAGGCAGCAGGAAATGGTATTAAAAGATACAACTTGTCAAACGGAATTCTCTTTCTAATGCAATTAGAGTAAACCATTAATTTCACTTCCAGTACTGCTTTTCAAGAAGCATTTGCAAGTAAACATTAGCAAGTGACAATTTTTGGAATAACAGTAATACACACAGTGCAGGTGCTGCATCTTGGGATCTATGATAAGTACTGTACTCTCTGTTTGGATGAGTCAAGGTTCTTAGCAGCAAGCAACAGAAATTAACTATCGCTAAAATAAGCATGAACTAAATCACAGGAAAGATATTTGGAATCTCACATAATCACCAACAAGGCCAAACAATCAGGCTTAGAAAGTACAACTGAATCAAAGGACCCAACAGCAGCCAGAAATATAATCAATCCTACCACAGGAGCCGTATGTCCAGTGAGGACACCACTGTCATGCCTAGAAAGCAGATCCTGCTTTAGCTCTGATGGGACACATATGCCATTTCCCTAGCAGCATCTTTGTATTACTGATTCCAGACTCAAAATAGTGTGCAGCAGGAAAAATGAAAATTCTACATCACAATTGAAAGTTATCCTTGCCTGTCACTGTGTGACAAAAATGGCTATCATCTCAACAGAGACAACGTAAGATCTTTTTGCAAGACCTTACCTGTGTAATGTCATATGACCATACCACCGCACGGCCTCACAGAGGCTGAAAATGTATTTGACTGCCTCCAGGATTAACAGTTTGTGTCAGTCAGCACTCAACGGGCAGCAGTTCCCCTTTTACATAAAGTACAATTCCTTAATGGTGTAGGTAATTCACTAGGTTTTAGGACCTGATTATAGAAAATAAAAAGAGTAAGTTATCATATTGATACATGGAAACATATTATAGCTGAAAGCAAGTCAAACTAGCAAAGTTCAATAAAAGCTCCTTATCTCCATTTAGGGTACATGTCATTAGCTTACAGAAGATTTATTTCTCCATTCACATTTCAGTTTTCTTTCCTGACTGGCAAAAAATAAAATTGCAGCATTTTTTAAATGTACTTTTGCTTGCTTAATCAAGTCTTGAGAGCCTCCTGTCAACGTGAAGGAAGTAATTAGTAAATTGTCAAGATTCTAAAATTGAAAGGTAGTGGTCTGAGATAAGTTTCATCTGTGTTTATATGTAAGTATTATTTCAAGACAGGCCTTATGAGTTATAGAGAGACATAATCCTTCATTTATCTTTAAAGAGAACTGAAAAAGCAACATAAAGATTAGTGATTCACACAGTAGGTGTTCTGTAATTATCTGTTAATTGTATTCATTAATTTTAATCTGTAAGAAAGGAGCACATAATTAATAGGCCTCCTAAAATAATTGCATGCAAGGCAAACAATTTCTTCCTTAAAACATGATAACGATACTAGCTGCTGCAGAAATGAATATAATCCATATATTAAAAATCTTCACTCACCAAACGGAATTTACTCTCTCAATCAGACATAAGTTCATTTTCAGAGCAAGAAAATTAGGAGCACTCTCAATATCTTATCATTATGAACTGTTTCAGAAACAAAAGCTTTGTACTACCCATTTTTAAAAAAAAATGTTCAAATTAACAAGTTTTCCATAAGCAAAAGGTTCTATTGCCTGAATAGATATAACACAATGAATCATTAAGAAAATATCTCCAGATTACAGTTTCTATAAATTGCACCACAGAATCTGCCACATCTAGTTTTAATCGAATCTTGTAATTTTATTAATATGCATTTTCAATCTTAAAAATGCTGACCTACACAAAACAGTCTCCAAAGAATATCATCATCAAGTTAGCAACGAGGACAATGATGGGGAAGAAATTAAATCTACTCTGGCTAGGATCAAATCCCATCTTTGCTGATTATTAGCTCTACAATTTTGGCAAGAATTTTAACCTTATCTTGCCTGTGTCCTTGCCTATGAAATAATAATGCCACCTCAATAACAACAGGATTTGGCAAGTGACTGAATATAATAGGCAAAGAGGCTTAAGAGATGAATAGGAGCTCTCTCCACTAGTAAGTAGATGGGGAGAAACCAAAGAGAAGATTGGGAGTAACCCAGAGAGGATAAATTCCTCTTGGGTAAGGAAACCAAAGATATAAATAGGCAACCAGGAACATGGATTCAGACACAAAAAAAGAGGCCTGTGAGATAATCCACACACAGAGTACACTGGAAGTCATAGGGACAACAAACAACCTTAATTTTCAAAATATTTTATAAGATGTCATTTTATTACAAAGGTCAACAAGATATGAAAAAAGTAAAATGGTAAATCAGATTTCAATCATTTACAAAACCTTCAAAATATGAACTCTCTTAACACATGAATAACAGGATACTGATCACCCTATGTCTCTGTGTGTCTGTGAATTTGAATCATGACTGTAATCAATCACCTGGAAATGGACATTCCTGGTGACGATGATACCAACACAATCCTAGATGATACTTACTGTATGTTAGGCACATTTATCTCCTACATAATTTCTCCTAGTTATAATGTCATAATTATAAGGTAGAGATCACATTTTCAGGACAATTAGGAAGCTGTGTGTATGTCATTCAGCTTCAATCAATCTCAAATCTATTGGGTCGACTTTCATCTGCGCTCTTGGTTCCCGTCAATCGTGCAGTGAGAAGAAGACACACACTGTACAGTTCGGCCAGCTCCTTCTTGCTTTGCTCTCTCCAAGCAATCACAGGAACAGTGACACACACACTTCCTTTAATATTTGCCATCAACTCACTTCACTTTCAACCTTCTACAATTGGTAGCATCTCCACTTCCAATGCTACAAATCTGCTCTCAGATCAAAACTATTCAACAACAGAAAACACAAGATACTTCCTAATAGGGGCTGGGGATTTAGCTCAGCGGCAAAAGGGCCTGCTTGGCAAGCGCAAGGTCGTGAGTTCGGTTCCCGGTACCGGAGAAAAACAAAAAAACAAAAAAAAAAAAACAAGATACTTCCTAACAACAATCTACTGCTGAGCACCGGAAAGAGCACGCATTCAGTCACAGTGAGGCATCTGGTTTACTCTCCAAATTTCTGTTTAACTCTAAGCAGGATCACAGGAAAGCCCCCACTGAATGCACTCTTAAAGGAATGGCACAGGTGTACATAGGTGAAAGTGCACACTCGCGCGCACACACACACCTGGCTCATCCTCAAATCTTGTATCCACTTTAAACTCTCAATCTCTATATCTTTTTCAATTCCTTTTATCTACTTTTATCTTCTTGAAACCACTCCCCAAGAACAAAAATTAGCTATTGCAAAAGTTTGTTTGCATTAATTTTAATTTCCTTTACGTAAACTTACTTTTCGGTCCCCCTCCCTTGCTGCAGCCCCAACATACACATGCCACAGAGCAAAAACTATTTTAAAAGCATAGAACATTGCCCCCAACTATGAAGTGATGCTGTAATAATTTTTTTAAATAAGCCAATGATTAGGAAGCTAATTAGTTCAGTAAGTCTACATCTCCATGGAAACCTCTAAAGGATGTATCAGCTGTTCTTAAGCCAGTAGGGCTGCAGGAGCACTCAGCTGGCTTCTAGAATTCCCTTAAAAGGGTCCCTTAGGCCTGGAATACTAGTGCTTCACTGCATTTAAGAACATGAAGTGGAAAGTGAGATCCAAGACCAACCTGAACTTTACATTTCTTTGCTCTCATTCCCCAACCCCCAAACCACAGGGGTACAGAACAAAAATGATCCCTTGTGGAAAGGTGGGAATAACTACCCTGGACTGGGTCTACTGCCACAGTTCACTGAGGAGCACCTCCCCAGGCTTAGTAATGTCATTGGGACTTTCTGCCATAAAAACTCATTTTGATAGTTTTTGGAAATGAAACTAATTTTCATTTTTTTAAAAATGTAAGTTGTTCTCCACCCCTACATTGGGCATCTAAAAACTACAAATGACTACACATCCTTTCCTCTTTATTTCTGGTAGGAAACAACTACTCTCCAAAGCTACAGAAGAAGGATGCACATGCAAATCCTTCTACTGCCCAGACCTACACCATACAACACCGCACCTGCCTGCCACAGTGACTCCAGGGCACCTGCAGCGTGACTAGTAAGAAGTAAGATGTGTTACAGGTGCAAAACACTAACCAGATTTGTGAGATAACAACAAAAATATGTCCTACTGATAATGGATAAAATGTACCAGCAAAGTTTGCTGCACCTATCACTTTTTGTTCATGGTAATATGATTATTAGGTTATTCCTACTGGACACTGATAGTCCAGACTGCCGATAAGAGAAACAGAGAGCAATCCTTAATTATTAATATCTCAGTCCATATCTAGGGATATTAATTGTAATTTCTATTATCACAACATACAGTTTCCTTGAAAGAATCACAGCAGCACTGGGAAATCTATTAGCTTTGGTCCATAGACAAGAACAGGAGAAGAACCTTATACAAAGTTACAGAGCTGGTAATGGGGAAAAAAATACAACAGTGGGCCAGAGTCACCGTAACTTTAAACTACGTGTCCTTTTCCTTGTTCTCCTCCAGTCACAGGAACTCTCTCAGCTTCTGAGAGGCCTAAGAAAGGATGCCAACCATCACGCCTGGCCTGTCACAATGGGATTCGCTATACCTTTCACTCCTATTTCTCCCAGCCACTAGACAGAGCCAAGACAAGTGGGTGAATGGAGGCAGAAAACTCAGCTACATTACCATGGAGTGACATCCATGTGCTGCTACCTCATGTAAAAGAATCAACTTTTCCTAAATGGGCTTTCTTGCATTTGCCATCCGAAGTTCTCCCCTGCATGTGCCCTTATTGGTATAGTTCCCAACAGAGAGGCTTCACTCGTGGGAAATCACTGCCCCTGAATTCAGTCCTCTGAGCGAGCGTATTTCTCCTGTTATGGATTAGCTTACTTAGTCTCTTAGCAGCCTCCAGAGCTTCATTTGCAGTGCTCGCTACAAAGAATCTTTGAACTCTCACTCCATTGTCAGACATCAGTTTCTTGCTCTGGTATTCCTGCAGGTTGAGCCATCTTCTGGAGGTGCACTGAACTGCCTAGAGAAATGGAGGGAGAGAGGCATAACAAGAATTAATACCAAGAAAAGCACGTCAATCTGTATGGACAGTCTTACAGGCACCATCAAAGAGAAATGAGCACACAGTTTAGAGAAGCAAAAGAAAAAAATGTATCTGTACAAATTTTTCACAATTATTTTTAATCAAAAGTGTTCAAAACGACCATATACACAAATAAATGCAGATTTTTAAAAAATGGTGAAGATAGAATGAGACCTATAATAGGTACCAGGAACATACTCACGCAAGTTTCCTTCTTTTGATATTGTACAATTATATAAGATGGCAATATAAGGAGAAGCTGGGCAAAGGATACATGGAACTGATAAAAGATTCTTCTGCAACTTTCTGTAGTAAGTATTTATAAATTAAAAGTTATTTTTAGAAGCTATTAAAAGCCCTATCACAGTGGTGATGAGCCTCATGTGTGCCACAGTGAGCTGTCCGTTACCACTGAAAACTCATAAAAGGCTCGTGGTCACTCCTCTATCTGCAGCCTATGCCTCCCTTATACTCTCTCCCCAAATAGTCAAAGCACATATTACTACTTTAATAATTGCATGCACATCAGTAGTCATTAGGAAGTACCTCAGGAATTTTTCTTTTCTTTCTTTTTTTGGTGCTGGGGGTCAAGCCCAGAGACTTCTGCAAGCTCTCTAACCTGGAGCTACATCCCAGCCCTTTAAACTTTATTTTGAAGCAGGATCTTGCTAAATGCTCAACCTATCCCCAAACCTGCAGTCCTCCTGCCTTGGCTTCCTAAGCTCCTGAGATTACAATCAGGCGCCACCACACCTGCCTCAGGAAAATGTTTTTAACTCTCAAGGTCACTGGGCAACAGACTAATTCATTTCCTTAGTTTTTGATGGAGCCTAGGTACAGTCATTTTGAGTTCAATAAGGTTATCTCTTTCATGTACCAATGCCGAGTACAACATGAGTCTCCACTAATTAGACTAGCTCCTACACTGCAAGAAGTGTATTCCAGTAACCTTGTTTAAATTTCAAGTTGAAATGGTTTGCCAATCTGCACTGTCAATTAGTTTAAAGTACACAGCCAAAATGTAGAATAACAAACAAATTCCTGTTCCAAGAGTATAGCATTCCTTACCAAATCTATAAACATCATTTGTAAATGAAAAAAAAATTACAGGAATGATGAACACACTTAGCTACGGTTGTTTCCAGAAACTTGGAAGAAGATGGAAGATGACGTCATTAATGCGATCTAAAAATATCAGAGGACTGGATCTCATCACAGGCAGAATGTGGAAATCTTGTGATACAGGCTCTGGAAGCTTCTATCATAGCCTGGACAGATGTCCAAGGCAGGATCAGACAGACTACCCTGGCACTGAGGTCTCAAAGTTTAATACCTTAAAGCTTTAGCTTCCAGAACCTCCCAGGTATCTTCAAAATGTTGTTTTCTTCTGGAATCTCCAAGCTATAATGTATTAATGAGCTCTTTTTGACAAGGGGGATTCGAAGAGGCTTCAGAACCCCACAACTAGAATCATACAACCACCCTCTACTCGGGGCAGAGTATATCAGAGTATGTCACACGCTTTTTGTATCTTTAAGAATTAGAGTACAATGGTACTTGGAATATATAAAATACTAAATAAAATACTAGTTGACAAAGTGAATAAACCCTGACTTTCGTTCCCTAATGCAGACTATTGCTCATTCCCAGAAAATAACCTCTAAAAATAGAAAAATGTAAATTAGTCCTTAAGCCATAAACTAGAGAGGATTTACACATATTTGTGAAAAATTCAAATCTTGACATAATTGAGGCAAAATATATCTCTTCTGGTCCTTGTAAATATTGGTAATAATTTTTCTAATAATGAAGTTACCTGTAATTCTTTAGAAATAAATAATTCTGGGATAAAAATTAAGCTGCCAGAAAAGCAATGCTCACATCCATTATCACATATTACTTCTCAATTGTATATTATGATAATCTTACTTTTAAATGTTTAAGTTCTTAATGAAACATTATAAAAGCACAAATTTCACAAATGAACACACAGGCTCAATATTCTTCACATCCTGCCATATAACAGTGCAAGAAAAATGCAAGTTTAAGATATTTATTAAAAATTGCAATGAAAGGAAACATTAAATGTTTCATATGTGCCATTATCTGGGACCACTTTTAAAAAGCAAGTGGGAAGGATAGATAAAGTAAGCCTGCTGACGAACCAATTTAAATCCACCAACCAAAGGAAAAAAATATAGTTTGAAAAGAAAATTTAAGAGAGACTAAAAACAGCCACAGTGTGATCGTGGTCAATTCCTTTTCATTAGAGCACTTGCAGTATTAATTTTAGATATGTTAATGCAATCTGCTGCAAACTAATTGCAATTGATCCAATGACCAGCTTCATCGAAATATCACACATATTGACCATTTCTACACTGACTCAAATGAAAGTCCATTGCTCTTAAATGGAAAACCAAGACAGTGAGTACAGTTCCAAAGCCAGTGCTGAAATCCAAACTATCACTCCACAAACTAATTTTCTTATACTATCATCATGTATTGGTGCTCAGTCCACAACTTGGAAGAGTGGGGTCACTGATTACGTCTAAAGCCATTAAATCAAATCTACTTCTTTAAGAATTTATGCTAAGTCCAGAGAGGAACAACTTAAATTTACTTTTGCATTTTCAGGAGGGGGAGAAAAAGATGAAACAAAATCTGGTAAGCAAATGGATGGTATAAAGTATGCTGGAAATATAACAAATATAAACTGCTAAATATTAACAATAACTTATCTGTATGAATTAACCATTTATGTTGTACTAGGTGATCACTAAGCACTTATGTAACTAATGGTTAAACAATCAAAGTCAAATTAGTGTAATTAGTGCAAATATTTCCCTAATGGTTAAACAATTGTGAAAAGTCAAATCTTATTCTCTGTGTAGCTGTCATTAGTGCAAATCAACAAATTTTCCCAATTTTCCTCTTCCTTAGTTGAAATTAGACAAGGCCATTTAACTAGTTTCAATCAGAAAGTTGTGAGGACACGTGACATGACACATCCAGGTGAACATTAAATTATCATCCCTCCCATTGTATCCAAGTTCTCTCTCTCTTTTGACAAAGGAAATGGCAGTACTCAAGATGGAAGATGATCTGTCAGCAGGAGCTGGAGGGAGAACAGATACACCCCAGGAGACTCACAACAAATGTGTAGTAGAAAATAAACCTTTGTGGAATTTTAGCTACTGAGATCCTGGGGCTTTTACTATTGCACAACCTAGCCAGTGGTACAGGCATGACTCTCCCATCAGGGAACATGGGACAGTCCTACTGGGTGGTACAAGCTGCCCGATGGGACAGTCTGCATGTATGTTGTGTTATGAACATGTCCAGTCAGTCAGTTGGCCAAGATCATACACTCCAGGAAGAGGTTCTCTGACAAAGGATACTGATCAACTGTCTAACAGTGTTGATGTGTATATTCTGGCCCTACATTCCTGGAAGCCCCTTAGTGACACAGATTGAGGCTAAAATGAATAAGGTAGTATCCTGGTCTTCAAAAGACCAAAAATCTGTGAGGAACAGAACTTGCATGAAACATCAGCATAGCACACATAAGGAAAAATGAAACTGCTCCAGGCTGCCAGAGACAGGAAGGTAGAGATGTGAGTGGTATCATCCTAAGAAATACAAGAATGGTACAAGAAGCTTTTAACTCCTAAGAAGAGCTACCTGCTAAGACCCAGAACAGTATCTTCATTGTACGAGAAGCTAGGAACCTCTGAAGGCATCTGTGAACTATGTCTGTCCTGGACGGAAGTTTAAACATCAGTGGTTGTGATTATTCCTGCCATTTAGTTTCCACCAAGGAGGGAATGGTCTAAGACTTCCCATCAATACCTTCAAACTGCAAAGAACATTAAACCCTACATATCGCTGTTTTTTCCTACACAAATGTACGTAAAGTAAAGTTAAATGTATAGAGATTTAAAACAATAACAACTAAACAACAAATATAACAATATATTATAGTAAAAATTATTTAAAACACATGGCTATTTCTAGCATTTTCCATTTAGTGGTTCTGGACCACCATTAACTACAGAAAGTGAAAATAGGTAAGGATCTACCCTAATATTTGCCTGTTTGCCCACAGACCCATTCCTCAGCTTCTCTGCAACCGTCTCCTGCCCTGAGACTGGTCAAGGGGCAAAAGATGCCACATTCCGATGCCCTCTTTCTGAACAGGGCAGCATTTCTCACAGTGACTACATCCCCTCCAAAACTCTGGGTCTGTCCACAGTGTCCTTCCTCCCATCACTTTGGCCCCTTCCATCTCCCCTACCGTGATTCCTGCTCTGTCGGCTGGCCTGGACTTTGGTAACATGGCCTTCTTCCTCTCCTAGGATTCACAGAAGATGCCTGCTGTTGTCCACCCATGCTGCCTCTCCAGCCCCTTTGCCTTCCAACAGCTCTAACAACTTTTGCAATTCATTTTCTTCTCCTTAAGAATTTCACCTGGTGGTCTCTCCGTTGTCCTGATTAGACCGTGACTACACAGCACTCTGAGAGGACAAAGAGGAAGGAGAATGGTGGTGATCCATTTTTCTGAAAGGGACTTTGGGACCCCATGCTGAAGAAGTTCCCTAGTCACGTCTTTCATATCGCTGTATTCTAAGGTATAAAAGGTCCACCAGGATCCAACTTCCTCATCTTACAGTCAGAAAGCCTAACAGGGGAAGTAGCTTGACTGGGGATCCCACAAAGAGACAGACACTGAAACCTGGACAAATTCCTGTTTGCTGACTTTCACATGGATTCTGGCAAAGTAGTCATCTTAAGAACTGCATCATGTTCTTAACTAGCCATGGTGGACAGGATTAGCTTCCTTTGGATTTGTACGATGACCTTTCCCTGGCACACTCCCTCCGCTGCTTTCTGTGACAGAGGAAGCATTTCTAAGCAAGGAGGGGAAGGGAAAATACAACTTAAAAGAAAAGCAACACATAAAGATTTAAGGGCCTATGGGAACGAGGGAGCAGAGGCAGAAGAAAAAGAATGAAAAATGAGGGGAAGGACAAAGAGAACCGAAAGATAAAAAGACAATGACTAAGCAGGCAAGAAAACTCAAAGCACAAAATTAGACAGCTACACAGGAAAATATGACACGACTGAGAAATCATTCTTCGCCCCATGGTTTTAAAATTAGAGGTGTAGAGACTATGGAAATAGCACCACAGGGCGGGGGATGAAGAATCAATAGAAGGACTATAGGAAGAGATGTCATTGAGCCAGGCGCCCCCCGGAGGAGAATCTGTGAACCACACGTCGCCTGCTTTACACTGCCTTTCTTCCGCCAACTGCGCTGAAGTCCTGCCTCACTCTGGAAGGCAGCATAAGGGACTATCAGATAGAGCCAAGATGCATTAGAAATCAAGCAATCAGAAAACACAGTAGAAGACACTGAGCCAAAAGGACTGAAGATGCCACTGGAGGGGGAAAGCAATGGAGGTTTGGTCGTGTGGATGTTGAAGGGGAGGCGAAATACGCTCTCTCACACACTACCCGTCTGCCTCCATGATGACAAAACAGCACTGACACCCCTACCCTCTGACCTGGCAAGTCCACTCCTCGGTGTCTATCTAAGCAAAACACCTATCAGAGACAGAACCAAGGCTCTGCTGTGTGACATTCACAGTAAAGTGTAAAAACTGAAAATCATCCAAATGCCCACCAAACGGCAGACTGGCTAAATAAACTACACACGGCCTCTGAGTTACAATGTTCTGCTTAAAGACTTTTCACCTTTATGGTGGTGGGGAAACACCCCTATAGCCACTGTTTCTCACTTTCAGTACAGTAGTCAATGAATTACATGAGGTATTTTATAACATAGACTTCGTGTTAGGTGAATCTGCCCACCTTAGGGAATCTGAAGACTAAGAAAAGTGTTCTGAGCACGTTTAAGGTAAACAACATTAAGCTATGCTTTTTTATTTATGAAAATTTCAACTTATGATAGGCTTATAAGGAGGTAACTCCACCCTAACTCAAAGACCATCTGTATATGAAGCATTTCGAGTATTTGTGACAATACAGTACTACAGTTTCCACGTGTTCCCCCGTATCACTTGGTTCTCTACAGCTAGTGTGACGAAACTTTTAAAGATCACGCACAACCTTCCAGAGCCCTTTTTGTTGGGGACAGTGACCTGGAAGTCACATGTAGAGAAGGTAAGATCCCAGGGCCAAAATTTGCCTGGATTACTGACTTACTACAGGGAGGACAGCCCTGTAGGGTCACCTAACCTAAATCTGCATGAATGGGAAACAAATCCTTGGAAATAACTTAAGTCTGAATATCTTAACATTGATTACTCTCTAACCACATTACTAAAAGAAATCAGCCTTACTAAAGGAAACCAGCAAGGTACAGAATACATACAGAATAACATTTATAATTTAGACACGTGTCCACACACAAACCAATACTCAATCTTCAAAGGAAAGGTATACGCATAAATATATGTAGCACAGATCTAGAGAAGATGTTCAACAAACTAATCTAGGAAGTGTGGGGAAGACAGGCCAAGGTGGTGGGAAAAAAATTTTAATCTATAATTTTTAATTTCTTCATTCATTTATTATTCATGAATTCACTTATTACTTGTAAAAGGAAATGCAATCTACTCAAAAATAAAATTGACAGGAAGTATTGAAATCCAAATTTTCACCCAACTGTGTGGCCTTCACTCTCTCTTACCTTGTCTGGAAAATAAAGGGAATGCACCCTCACTTACATGTTAGGGCTCTTTAAATGCAGGATGAAATGGAGGGAGGGGAGTAAAAGCTGTGTTTTCGGTTACATATAACCACCACCTCTCATATAAACTCCTGCTGTTAGATATGAAGAGGCTCTTAAACCTCATTTCAAGTTCTCAACAGCAATGACGCTAGTGGAATACAAACACGGAATTAGCTGTAAACTCGGAGGCAGATATATTTCCCTCTCATTACAGGCACGTAAGGAAGGCAGATGCTCAGTGGGCTGTGGCAGGTCAAAAGTTAGTATGTGACTGTGATGCTTTAGTTTCTGCCATACTGTTCTGTACGCAAACAGCACCCATAAATCTACATTGGTCACATTACCTAATAAATACCAGGCCTCAAATACAAGTGTTCATGTCGATGAAAAGACAGATGCAAGTCAATGTGTTTCATTATGAATGTCACAAAAATAAAAGGCCTGCTTGCTCAAAACAGACTCTGATGAAGAACCTACTCTCACTTCACTGTCCCGTAAAAGAGACGAAGTAGAATCCTGACCGTAAGAAGAATATGTTTCTGTTCAGGGTTTCATGTGATGATGCCAACATGTTAATTTCTCCTGCAGCAGGAAAACATTCTAGGAAGCAAAAAAGCAACCACAATGATTAGAAGCCCAAGCCTTTGAGAGGAAAATAAAAGGTCAGACAGAAGAGAAAGAGCGGCAGCATGGTACCAATACTATTATTTTTACTCTCTGTTTGGGCTAAAGCTCAGGATCTTCATCTGGTGTCACCTTTGCAAAGAAATCAGGCCTCTGTCTAGTACTGTAGCATTCCTGACCACTCTCCGTTTTTAGGCTGTCCTTGCTTTTCACGCTGTAAGCAAATTAATCAACCAATTACTTAGTCCCTGTGGCTAAGTTCTTAAAGTTCAGTAGAGGTACAGAAGGATCCTACCCACCCTATGAACAAGAGAAATGGCATCTAAAATAAATTTCCTGGTTTATAAAATGAGGAGTGCTAACACGCCCATCCTCATAGGTTGTTGTGAGAATGAAGCAAGTTAATATATGCAAATCAATCAATATTAACGGTGCCCAACATAAGTACAGTACTCAGAAAATGTTAGCTATTATTATTTAATGAAGAAATACAATGGAGGACAAAAAGTATAACAAGCAGATACTCGCAATCACCAGAATAATAATCATAGGTGAGCACATAAATGATAAAAAACAAAAATGCCCACAGTACCTTGCTGTTCGTTTTAAATGCTTTTGAGCAGGTATTTTTAAACTCTTAATGGTGGAAACTTGATTCTTGAGTCATTCGACAATCACAAAGAGACAGAACAGTAATTTACAATAGGAAGAACCAGAAAAATCTCACATTAGGTAAGCATCTTAAAATGTGCTAGTTGTGCTGTGCAAATTCATTTCTTACCTCATTTGAGCTAGGATTTTCCTCTTACAGAAGAGGATGTTTTAAAGTCAAAATAGTCAAGTAACTTGTCTAAGGCTGCTCTGCTGTTTAAGTTAAGAAAGTTCACATTTGAATCCAAGTCCCCTGCCTAAAATCCCATGACCCTTCTATTATTACAACTGCTATCTCTTCACAATAAAAAAAAAGACCTCTAGCACAGGCAAAAACTATGCTGTTACTTCTAACCTAAAAATACTGTTTTCTATTTTAAAGTATGGAAAATAAAGCAGCTGTCAAGTGGGAACAATAATCTCACTGACGTGGCACCTGAAAAGACAATGTTGACTGGATGTGAAATCTGATTAGAATAGATGACTAAAGAAGAAAAGGACTTTAAAGTTTCCTGATCAAGAGTGCATGTCCTTGAGCTCTTCGTTATAGCATGTTAGACTACAATAAGATCGGAGCCCCAGGCCGATTTCTGTTGCACTTGTGGTACACCCATGACAGCATCAAGCCTCTCAGTCCCTGGTCCCCAAGCAGAAAGGCAGACAGCATCTATTTAACAACACAATAAAACAACATAATACATCTTTCCAGTGCAGAACTGAAAGCTGGGCTTTCAGGCTATTCAGAAACTGGACCACAGAATATTCCCATTTTATAAGGAATTCTTCTTGGGATTCCATGGAAGTCTTGCACTTTTAAACTGAATCAAACACTAGAGAACATTCCCGAGTACCCTGAAATTCCAGAAACTGCGCAGTGCACTTGAACAGGACCTCATTTAATTCTTCCCAGCAAGGATCAACACTAGCAGAAGTCCATTTTACAGAGGAACAAAGTAAGACTCAAGGCAGCTAAACGTCTGCGCAGGGTGAAGGGGCTGCTTACCAGCAAGACATATGCTTCAATGAAAGTGATGGTAAACTGCCTCACAGTACACAAAAGAGGGACGGCAGCTGTGAAAACCCCAAGGCTGGGAGGAGAAAGAGGGCCTGGTTTACAGATTTCACTGCAGAAAGGCCCACAGTTATTACATATGCAAGGTACAGGGGAAACTGGGAACTCTGAATGAAAGAGAGGTTGCTAGGTGGGTTTCACCCAGTCAAAAGAATTAAGATTCTCAAAGGTACTGCCTTGCTCTTTTTATCTTGAGTCCAGCAGAAAAGCAATATATACTGTGCCTGTGTCTGTGTGTGTGGGTGTGTCTATTTTTTGAAACAGCAGAGGAATGTAAAACTCTTTGCAGCGAGGACAAATGCCCAGAAGAGAGTTTGCTCCCCAATACCATGCTACCATTCTGCCAGCAGCAAGAAAGAGCAGGGGAAAAAAAACAATCGCAATAAAGATCAGCACATTAGTACAACAACAGAAACAAACGAATAAAAGGTTCTAAAAGTACTGAGCAGCATCCTTTCAAAAGGACGCCTGTCTGTCCCCTGCTGGAGGAGTGTGCTGGCTCCATCATGTCAAACAAGAAAACCACCCTAATGTGAACAGAAGTGCACATGACTGATTTGTAGATAAAGAAAACAAATCAAGGTTACATAAACACACATTAGCATTCAACACTGCTCCAAATTTATGTTCAAGTTTAATTCCTATTGTGAGGTATTAAGAGGTGGGACTCAGTGGGACCTGTAAGAACTCATTACTTACTGAATGAGGTAAGCTGTTCATGGATTAATGGAGTAACAGGTTATCTCCAGAGTCAGCCTCCTTAAAAGCCAGTCTGAGTCTGTCTCCTGGATCTGCCCCTCTTGCCTTGTAAAGCCTTGTGCTACCCCAAGACTCTGCAAGTTCCCACTCAGCAAGAAGGCCCACACCAGCAGAGGTGTCCCATGACCTCGAACAGGCTCCTGAACTGTAAGGAACAAGGATCTTCTCTATAAATTACCTCATGTAAGACGTGCTACAACAATAGAAAACTAAGACAAACCCCCTCTAAGGAAATGAGCAGAACCTGCACGCTGTTCAGTCCTTCACCGTTTCCACCGTGCGCCTCTAATACGCCGGCCAGATCTATCAGGAAACACAGACGAGCTCTCTGTCACCACAAAACCTTTGCCCCCGCAGTGGCGGCAGGGAAGAAAGATATGAACACAGAAATGACTAAAGTAATTACAGAGACAGGGAGGACCTCCATGAGGAGATCTGAGGACAGAAAGCTGGCAGACGTGTGAAGATGCCCTGAGAAGCATGGCAGACTGACAGGTCAGCATGTTCCTTGGCTCAGGGGCAGGAAGGGACTGGGATCTGCAGAAATTAAAAAGGGGTGGTGAGAGATGAGCATGGAGAGGCGAGCTTGTCAGCTACGGATGTAGTTTCTTCACTCAGAGTTTGAATCAGGGAAATGAGATCAAAATCAGATTTCTGGAAAAGGCACTCTGTCTTCTGCATAGAGAGTGAAGCCAGTTAAGAGAAAACCATGTTAAATCAGACCAGGCCTAGCAACTTTCATATATACAAAGGCCAGAGAATGTCTCTGATGCAATTTGTGGCCCAAGGTGGCCACAGGTAATGTGCAAATAAGTGGGCATGACTGCCTTTCAGTGAAGCTTTATTAGCATTACCAGTGTTCGCCTAGTAGTCCACATTTGCTGACTCTTCAGCCAGACTGTAGAGAAGAATAGTGATAACAGAGTCAGTGAAAAATGAACAGACCCTGGATACAGTTTGATGATATAGCAAACGTTACATATGCACTGGATGAGGGTTTAAGAGAAAAAGAAATCTATTAGACAGACACGTGACATCAGTTCACATGAACACAGGGACTCTTACTTGCTAGTCAAAAAAAGAGAAGCATTTTTGTAGAAACAAACCTTGGATTTTTTTTGCCTAAACTGGCCTTTGCATTACATAGTACTTAATTATTGACATTCCCATATGTCATTCCACCACATCAGAGCTGCTGGGTCTTTGATCTTATAACCTTATTCTATTATTTAATATTAATCCTAGCAGGCAACAGGCAAACCACCCTGTTACAACTCCATCCTTCTGCAGTGACCTGTCTAAGGTTCTTTCCAAGGAGAAAACACAAAGCCCTCAATGATTTAAAAGGTGCTGTGCAGAAATAATAGTAAAAATGAAAAGAAACAAAACTAAGGATCAACAAGATTGGCACTGTCAATGGAATACAGCAAAATGGTCCAAATGAATGAATAAGCTTTCGAAATACATCAATCCAGAAAGATTTCCAAAGCAAAACATAAAGAAGGGAAAATCAAATGGCAGAACAAGAGGAATACAAAAGAGTATCAATACACTCTTGAACAGAAAAGAAAATTACATTAAACAACCTATGGAAACATATAGGGGTGACAAACTACAAGGTAAATGTTTAAATTTTTTTAAATGTATTAGAGTAAAATACACAATGTCATTAACGATTTCCTGATGATAGCCATTCTTTGAGAAGATAGAATCTTAGTGATGTCATAATTTTCATTTTTCCAGTGGTCAGAGATGTTAAACATTTCTTCAGGTATTTATTAGCCACTTGTACTTCTGTGGAGTATCTATTCATTTCACTTGCCCATTGTTTTTTACTTGGGGAGAGTTTAGTTATTTTGAGTTCTTTATATATTCTTGATATAAGTCCTGTCTGAGAAACAGATGTCAAAATTTTTTCCCATCCTGTAGCTATCTCTTCACTCTGCTGGTTGTTTCCCCTGCAGTGCAGAAGCTTTTTTGTCTTTGAGACAGGATCTTGCAATGTAGTTCAGTGTGACCTTGAACTCACTACGTAGGCCTGGCTAGCCTGCCCTCAAATTCACAGTGATCCTCCCTGCCTCACCCTCTGAAGTACTGGGATTACTGGCATGCCCCACCACCCCCGGCAAGAAGCTTTTTAATTTGAAATAATTCCATTGATTCTTGATGTTATTTCCTGTGCAACTGGGGTTCTGTTTGAAAATCCTTGCCTGTGTAATGTCTTCAAGAGTTTTATCTATTTTACCTTCCAATAGATTGTTTCTGTTTTAATCTGTAGATCTCTGATCCATTTTTATTTGAGTTTAGTACACAGAGATATAGGTCTAGATTCAATCTTCTACCTATAGATAGCCAGTTTTGTCATTGCTTTACTTTCTTCTTGCTGATTTCTTTTCTCCACTCCCCTTGTGTTTAAACACTCACCCTGCCTGGTTTATTTATTCTACTAAACTTCTGGCACTGTTGGCTTCCTAGTCTCTTTCTAGAATGTCCTTGAGAATTTTTATAATGCTGGTTTGGTATTCATGAATTTCTTTAAGTGTTCTTTGTTATGGAAATACTGTATTTCTCCATCAATTTTGAAAGACAGTTTTTCAGGACCTATCAGTCTGGTTGGAAACTGTTTTCTTTTAGGGCTTGCCCAAGGTCTCCCGGACTCTAAGGTTTGCTTGGAGAAGTCTGTTGTACAGGTGTAACTGTAACGAGTTTACCTTTTACAAGTGATTCGCTGCTTTTTTCTAAAAGCTTTTAAGATTGTGCCCTGTGTTGGACTTCTGGTATTTACACTATAATGTGACATGGACAGGTTCTCTTTTGATTGGGGCTATTTGGGGTTCTATATGACTCATTTACATGTATGTTTAATTCTTTCCCAGTAGTTGTAAAATTTTCTGCCATTATTTCTGTAAGCCTGTTTTATGTCTTTTGTGGTATCTTCTGATTTTTCACTTATTCTAATTAGAATTAGGTTAGAATTAGGTTAATTACCTTACTCTTTATGTCCTCTAGCAGCTTTTGAATCCATTTTTCATGTTCTCTTGCTGTTTTCAAGGTATCTTGGTCTTTAAAAGCATCCTTATCTTCTAATTCTAATATTCTATCCTCACAATGATCACTTCTTCTACTCATCCCTTCAATATAATTTTTAAACTCATAGATTTCTGTTTGGAGCCTTTTCACTGACTCTGGTTCTTTGCTAAACTGGTCATTCACATTTTGTACCATTTTGTTTAGCTCAACTAACTTTTCATTAGGTCTTCTGTAAGCTCCCTAATTGTTTTGTTTCTTACCTCCAGTATCTTATTAGTTATAATTTCTATGAACCCACTGAGCCACTCTTGATCTGTTTTTTAATCTCCTTCTTTATCATTTCAAATAATTTGGCTGTGTAGCTTTCATTTCCCTTCTCCTTGAAGCCCCATGAACCAGCTTTGGTGGAGCTGGGAGTGTGGGGAGGCACTGTGTTGCCTTATCTTCACATTTCTATTATTTTTTGTTTGTTTATTTGTTTTGTGCTTAAATATGTGGTTGCTAATAGCAAAAAGCCATTTTTGCTAGTGTGGAGATATCTACTGTTCAGTAATGTGCTCAGGGAATGGCTAATTATAGTCCTTTTTCTCTGTCCCAACAGCTAATCACATCCGTTAATATGGGAGAGAGGGATGGAGTGTACTTGGGATCAGCAGCCAGCTCCATAGGAATGGACCACAGTATTATTAATGTCACAGAGAAAATCTGGGCATTAGCATTCAGGGAAAATTAATAGAAACAACTATGTGACTGGTAGCATCAAGTAAATCAGCAACAGTGATATTGTCCAAGACAAACTGGACACTGGCATACCATAAGAATCAATAATGTACTACCCTTAACCTTAGAAACCTACAACTACAGTGTAAACCCTAAGACAAATCAAATACTAACATATAGCAAATATCTACTAAATGCACAAACTATACCTCCACCAATGAGAGAATTCAATAGTAGTAACACAGAGTTAACTATGTAAATATTAATAAAATTTAATGTTTACACTATTAAAGGTATAGGAGTTTGGGAATGTGAGAATGCAAAAGAAAAATTTGAAAAATTAAACAATAGGAGAGGAGAAGGAGAGAAAAGTGAGATAAAGTATTCTGTTATGGAATAGGATATTAACTGAATTACATAAAGATAGCCAAAAAAAACAGTGAAAGGAGATAAAAAAGAGAAAAGAAACAAGAATAAAACCTGGAAAAAACAAGAGAAAAAAGGTGTAGGAAGGCAAAGAAAGAAAAACTAAGTCCAAAAACAGAGAGGAAAATTTTTTTTTTCTCTGTATTTTTCAATGGGCTGTTTCCTTTTAAGATTCACAGTTTTAGATGCAGCAAGTCTTGGTTTTTACTCCCTAGCATTACAACCTGTGGATGTGTGAGGACACCCCATTCCAAAGGACCGTTTACCCCAGACTGTGGCAATGTCCATGCTGAAAGGTGTTCTTGCTCACACTGGTAAGCAGGGAAGGCAATCAGACCTCAGATCTATGCTGGATGTAAGCAGCAGGGGCAGGGTTCAAGTAATTCATGCAGGCAGGCACTTTCAGATCCAGCTGTTTCTGAGCAGATCTTGAGTGGGGTCTGGCTTCTCACCATGGACAGTGGGGCACATATCCTTCCAGCCTGAGTTTAAAGTTCTCAGGGGATCTCTTCGAAGCCCATTGCCCATCGCAGCTGTCTCTGGTGGGTGTCTCTCACCCAGTCACTGTGGGAGGGTAACACTGGGAACCCTGAAGTACAGTTTTCAGCTGTTCTGGGTCTCAGACTTAAATAATCAATCCCTCCCAAAATGGCACCTATCAAGCATTCTCTGGTGGTGTGGTAGGTACCTGTGCTCAAATCCCTCTGCCGCTGCCATGCGGAAAGAGTACTCTCAGAGCAAAACCTCAGGCTCTTTTTTTGTTGTTGTTCTTTGTTTTTATTTTAAAGAAAAAAAGAACATAAACAAAATAACAAAAACAAAGACATAAACAAAACAACATAAAAACAATACAATATTTCAAAACAAGGTGATAGGAAATTAACAATGATTGTGGTATCGCATATTGTTATCTTCAAAGTGTTTACTTAGATAACCAGATCTAGGCATGTAAGATTGATCCCATTCAACCCAGCTATTCCCCTCCTGGGTATTTTTCCAGAGAACATCATACCACAGCAATATATGTGCACTCATGTTTATAGCACCTCATGTTATTTTTGCAGTTCAAAGGCTGTGGGCTCTCCTGCCATCTCCTCCTGGATCTCCCAGTCCTGGGTACTTACCTTGCTTGTGGGGAATCTGGTTCTCCTCTCTGTGAGCCAGGAGGCCCAGGGAGAGAGTGCTTATTTTCTCTGTATTGTGGACCTTCTTTACATCTTCTCTGTAGCTTCTAATTTTTCTTGTTCATTCCTCCCTAATTCTCCAATATCTGCTCCTTTTTTTCTTGGACAAGTTATTTTGCATTGTCTGGATTCCAGATTTCCAAGAGGCTGAATTTTGCTACCTATCATCACTCTGCCAATTTCTTTCTCCTCTAATTATCTTAATAAGATTAATAATCATTCTAACTACTTTTGAGAAACATGTAAGATCTGGAAGAAACCTGAGCTCATGCCAAGCCATCAGTTCATGATAAATCTGAGCAACCATGCCAGAGATGGTGCAGCATGTTCTTCCCTACTGGCCTCCCCTCAACAAGCCAGGGTAAGCATAAGGCCCTGTACCAGGAACTCCCTTCAGCCTTTCGGTGCTCCATCTCTGTGGAACCTGCAAGCCCTCTGAAGTGGGGAAGGATAATGTTTTTCTTCTAGGGATTATCTACAAGTTCATGCCGAGGAGCTTCGTCTTATACCAGTCCATATTTACAAAATGTGAGTCTCTGCCTACTTCTGGAATGAGTGAGTAACTCTAAAAGAGATTTCCAGAAAATCAGGTAACTGTTCTATCTCATTTAAAAAAAAATAGATACTAACTATTTTCACCTTTTTCCTCCAGTGAGTCTCTGTGAATCATCTTTATGTGAAATGCTTACTTGAAAAAACTTCAAAGCTGGGTATGGTGGTGCCCACCTATAATCAGTCATAGAACACTGGGAGCCTGAGGCAGGAGGATCACAATTTTGAGTTTAACCTTGGCAACTTAGTAGAACCCTGCCTCAAAATAAAAAAGGGCTAGGGACATACCACTGTGCAAAGGCCCTGAGTTCAACCCCCACTACCACATAAAAACATTCTAAAAAGTACAGTACAGTAATAACAAGTCACTGGCTCATCCTTAAATATTTAAAGAGAGAGACAGGGAAAATACCTTGTTCTGCAGGCATTAATTGCTCGGTAGATCAGCAATCATTTTACACATTTACACATGCCATCAGAGCAAATCATTTCTAATACCGAGAGAAGAAAACACATTGGATATTTACTTTCAGCCACACTGCCCACACATATCACCAGTGTGAAAAGACCTAAAGAAGCTTCTGACACTGAGTGAAGCAAGTCCCTTCCAATAAATTCAGTTGAAAGTTTGCAAGGAAGAGACTTTGTTTCAGTCAGCCCGCTCACACTCCTAACACTCTAATAGTGCTTCATAGTTTAGGATACGTTTCAGTTTAATGGATATACTGGATAGTAATAGACTTTTCATAGTGGCTTTAAAGCAGCAGTTTTGAGCAACCTAGCTAACTCAATATCACAAGTTCACCTGTCACACCTACACGCCAAGAAATGAGTAGGTGAGGAGTAAATGAGCGACCTTTGCAGGGGATTCCCACAATCATCTCTGACATTCTAAGCATTCTCTGTACAGAATAATAATTGGTGTCTGAAAGGTCTGTAGTTTAGAAAGACATTTCATTCTTGTCAATGAATGAAGTATACTGAAATGGGGTTGGGGATATAGCTCAGCAGCACAGCACCTGCCTCGCAAGCACAAGATCCTGAGTTTGATTCCTCGTACCAAAAAAAAGTTTTATATATATATATAGTGCAATGGGCATGCAATTGGCATCCAGATCTTAGTTGTTTTTCCTAAAAGGGAAACATGACAGTATGATAGGCAGCACCCATTTCTTTTTGGATTTCCATTGTGAAAATCTCCATTATTAGGAGACATTACAATCTGACGGTTTACATTCTGTTGCTCTCCCCAATGTTTCACATAAATTGTGTCAGTAATAAGAGAAAAACATATACCCAAATCTTTGAATTCATGTTAGTCATCTCTTCTAGTGCAGCGATTTGAGTTTCCCTAACCAGAGAGGAGCGGGAGAGAATAGTCTACACCTCTCCTTTATCTGTAGGCACGTAACCCACACAAGTTCAATTCAAGGCAAGCTTTCAGAAAACTGGACAATGTGAAGAGGAAACTTCAAAATAATCCCTGAAAAAAGAATTTATTCCACAGGGCAAGATGTATGACATTCACTTTCCTCCAGGAAAGTTTTAAAAGAAATATTGTCATTCATTTGAAAAGGCCACTGTGAGGATAGAGAACTCAGAAAAGCATATGCAGACAAAAGAACTAGTACAAAACAGACAATCTGACACTTCATGTCGAAGTGGCAAAGAAAATATTCTAATCCCACTATATATGCTCTTCAAATCAGGCAGGGGGATTCAAAGGACTTAAGAAATGCTAAGCAAGTATAACCCAATGATTTTTATTTCAAGAACCTGTCATGAAATACTATATGACATCATTACAATTTAACCACTGGTTCAAACCAAAAATAAAAAGAGAATATACGATATAAAAGAGCAAAATAAGGTAATGGCACTGTAACAGTTTCAGAAGTTGGGAATGAGAAATGGGTATAAGAGGGCAGTATGCTTACGATACGGTTTATCACTTCGAAACTTCTGCTGAAATATGACTGCCTGTCTGTGGTTGCTGGGAGGCGGGGCCATGAGAAATGAATACCTTTGTAGTAGGAGCATATTTGTTCTCACAAGCCTGGGATGTTATAAAAGTGAGCCTGCTTATCATGCTCTCTCTCTCGTGTGCCACCTGCCCACGTGCTTTCTGCCTGGAACTGGTGCCAGGAGAAGGCCCTCACCAGATGCCGGTGCCATGCTTCTAGAATTTCCACTTCCAAAACTATGAGGATTCTTTTTTATAAACTGCCAAGGCCAAGTATTTTGTTATAGCAACTGCAAATGGACTAGTGACAGAAAATAAAGCTAAAAACCTGACGGATCGCCTTTACCCGTCCACTTATTAACGGGTGACTTTTTTACTTTGTTTACTTGTTAAATGAGAATATCAGCCACCATTTTCCCTTACAAGGTTGCTGGGAAAGAGAAATGAAAGACTGGTAAATCTCTTTCCCATCTCATCTCAGATCAAGAAGCAACACAAGGGGAAAAAAAAAAAGCCTACCAGAGTGGCTGGAGTGGGGATTTTATTCTATTAGCAAGGATAGCACCCGCATGGCTATCCAAGGAGAAACACCCAAAATAACTCTCCCCTGTTGGCCCTAACATTCTTCTCCTGGGGACTTCCTCCTTTGTCTCTGAGGACAACTACCTCACAACCTACCTCTGCAGATCTTTTTATCTCAGAGGCACCACTTTTGCAGTTATCCACAGTCTCAAAGCAAAGGAAATACCTCATGGAAATAATGCCACATTGAAGGCTGGGAAAACAAGACCCCTCCCAAAAGCAATCTGATGAACATAAAGTATCACATACTCCACAGGATAAGACTTACTGCTAAGCATGTGACAAAACAGACAGAAAGAACTTAAGATTGGATCAAGATGTCTGACAAAGTATTCATAGCAGCACTAGGGAAAAATTAAAAGAAGTAGCTTTGGTAGACCAGAAATGTAGAATTCTTAAAGAACAAAAAGGTTAATAAAAACCTCACTGAAGGACATCCCAACAAGCAAAAGAACACAGGACAAGACCATACTATAAGCAGGAGTACTGAAATTACATATATTTTTTTGGTACCAGGAATCGAACTCAGGACCTTGCGCTTACCAGGCAGGTGTGTGTGCTGCTGAGCTTATTCTCGGCCCTGGAATTATATTTTAAACATGAAGAGTGGGGAGAGAGCAGAAAGTAGACGACAGACCAAGGCATCCATCAAAATGACTACTATCAAGTACAGAAGATACCCCAGCTAAAACAGTATTAATGGGGCACATGCACCCAAGACCGGGCCCCAGGGGACCAACATGAAAGGGAAAGACAGTGCCTGGCACACACCAGGTATCTAACCACTCTCATCGGCAGTATGGCAGGATGCTGTAGCGCACAGAGCGACGATGATCAAACACGGAGGGCTGCCAATAGCATGAGAGAGAAATAGACAGAAGAACTAAAACACAAGGGGAAAAGTTCACACACAGTACAAACATACTTTAAAAGTATAACACAGCAGAAAGATGTGAGGGGCTAGCATTTCCATCCAAGAAAATTAACTAGGAATCTGAAAGCTTAAAACTGACTCAGCGGGGGTGGGGAGCAATAAGAGATTGGCTGGAAGTAGGGGGGACATAACCAGAAAACAATTTAGTGAGCTAGAAATGGGAAGAGGGAGCTCACAGTCAAATATTTGGTAAATAACACAGTCTGGGGGAAAGGAGTTTTATTGCCCTCCCTTACCAATTCCCAATACATGCTACTCTAGTCCTACTATGCGTATTTCTGAAAACTCCAATCATTTAAAAAATCTGTTTAATGATACACACAATTATTCCCTAAATCAATATTTACTTGACATCTGCTTTAAGTCCTATGGGGTTAGATTCTCCTTTGGAAAATGCCCTCTCTCTAAGTCACTAAGTTGCCCAGGCTCAATTCAAACTTTAGATCCTCCTACCTCAGCTTCCCAGAGTACTAGGACTGCATGTGTGTACCACCATGCCCATTTTCAGTTCTCACTTTTAAATTATCCTTATGACAATAACTATACAGTTCCTGCATTTCTGATTGATTCCAGATGATAAAAGAATGGTTAGAATATGTTCACAGAGATCTAGTGAACACTTCTTCCTGTTTTATACTTCCTCATCTGTAACTTGTCTCATTATTTCTACAGCTAAGACACCAGTTCCTTGGGAAAACACTCGTTCCGTTCACTGACGAATGCCCAGCACCTGCAGCACCACATGACACAGATGCAACAGGTGCATCTCACTGAACAGAGGGTGTGCGAGAGCACACGACGGACGTTACAGCAGGGATTTAATGTTCCCCAAGGCTCACGAGTTGGGTGCTTAGTGCCCAGTGCAGCGAGGCTCAGAAATGGGGCTTCTGGAAGGTGACTGGATCATGAGGGCTCTAACTTCAGCAGTGGATTAATCCATTGATGGGTTCATAATGTGCTGGCATCACTGAGATGATGGGGTAATGGAAACGTAGGAGCAGGGCCTAACGCGATGAAGAAGGGCACTGGCGGCACAGCTTTGAAGACTATACCTTGTTCCACTTCCTTCCTGACCATTCCCGCTCTTTCCGCTTCCTGGCCACCGTGAGGTAAGCAGTTCGCCCACTGCGCGCTCTCTGAAATGCTGTTCTGCTGCACCTCAGGCCCACACAAGTGGGGCCATGCGGCCATGGCTGAAAGGTCTGGCACTGTGAGCCAAGATAAATCTTTCCTCCTCTAGGTTGTACATCTCAGGTACTTTGTCAAAGCAAAGAAAAGCTCGCACGGTGGACAGAGGCAGACTTGCTCCCACATCTTCTCATGAGACTTTTCCACGCACTGTAGTTGGGAGAGGATTTTGATAAGCTATTCGGGGTAAGCGGATGAGACATCAGAAGGGCCAGTACATTTCGGTAAGCACAGATGGCCAATGAACTTCCATCTAAGAGAGAGAAGTAAGGCTACAAGTGGAAAGAAGGGGATGTAGAAGTATGGGATAAAAATTAAGCTGCTGCAAATGCACAGGAGAAACTTGTAGCTGTGTGGGGACAGAGAGGGAGGGAAGAAGCACACCTGATGGGGACATCTGAGGTGGGCTTTCGGGGCCTTGCACACCTTCACATGTCCTCTTTGCAAACCTTCGGCATCATCTGCTCACTGAGGCTTTGATGCAAGAATGTATTTGTGCTGAATGCGAATACTGAGTCCGGCACGTGTTAAGCCATTGACAAGAACAGATAAAAGATGTGGTGTTTTCTGACACCACATGCATGTTGTTTTCTGACAATTCTCCGATTCTCTGACATCAACAGGTTATCCAACAATTCCACTCAATTTGACCCTAACTCCTCAAGTTAGCACAAACACCACAGGTTAAGGCTCAACCCCACGTGAGTAGCCCCATCTCAGGTGCCGGCCGTGAACAGTGTCCAGGTTACTCACATTTCTGCCTGGCCAATGACTTATGTGGAGAACCCAGACTTCCCCCACCAAGCAGGCAGGGTAAGGAAACCACAGAACAACTCACCAAACTCAGGAAACTACTTCACTCACAATTATCAACTGAGGACCACACTGGAGCAGCCAAAAGGAAGAGGTGCAGAGGACATGGCATGGAGGGCGACACGGCCTTCTTCCCGTGCAGCACCACATGAGCTCACCCACTGGGCAGTTCCTTTAATCCCACTGTTCCAGGGTTTTAATCAAAGTTTCATCACTTAGGCAGGACTCAAGTGATTTTCTAGTGGTAACTGAACACAATCTCCCCTCTCTTTGCAATACCTGGGCAGGCAGGGGAGCATGTGTTGGAAAGTGAACATTCCAGGCAACCTTGTAAGCATGTACAGGGTCCACCAAGGGGGCCCTCAATAGTATGAACTCAGGTGTGCCTGAAAGACACTTGCTACAAATAATAAAAGATGCCTGTCCAGTTGGGAGATTCCTATGGCTACAGGAGGTCTGTGCCATGAACCTAGTACAGACAGACTGACTGACAGACAGAGACAGCACACAGCACACATATACCTATGCATAGCATTCATACATTCTCTTCTGCTCTCTGGTCCCTCTTTATCCTCAAACTCTAAAAACACAAAAGAAAAGCTGGGCATGGTGGCACACACCTGTAGCCTGTACACCCAGCACTTGGGAGGCTGAGGCAGTAAGGTCATGTGAGTTTGAGGCCAGCCTGGGCTACATAGTGAGTTCAAGGCCAATCTAAACTACATAAGGAGACCCAATCCCCCCCGCCCAAAAGCACAAAAGGTTAAATTATGTGATTGAGCCACAAAGTACCTACTGTGCTTATTAAAAAAAGGAAGTAGGGGTATAGATCTTCAATATATAAGACACTACATTCTATTTGTTAGGAAGGAATCCAACTGATTTTATAAATCACACTTAAAAAATATCACTACTGAATTAACCATTCTACCTACTTCAAAAGAAATAATTAAATTCTAATTGTGCTACATTTTTTATAGTATTTGTACGAAATGTAAAAGCCTTAATCACATATATCTTAGGAACTGAACAAGAGAAAATCATTTAAACTATAGACTTTAGTAGTGCTATTGTATTAGAAAGATAAAATACTGATGGCCAATGACATTAAACATAAAAACAGTGAAATTCCTTTCTCTGGGTAACAACTAAAATAAAAGATATTTATGTTAATGCTAAAAGCAGTCAGTAAGCACTATGTAGTATAAATAGTTTGAATGTGGTTTTATAAGAAGGCATCAAACTAAACATCCATTCATTTAATAAGCCTTTTTTGAACTAATTATTATGCCAAGGAGCTACTATATTAACATAAATGGCAAAGCCCTATCACCAAGGCATTCCTAGTGGCATATTATGGTTTGTACCTGGATGTCCCCCGAAAGCCTCATGTAGTCATGGGGCGGGCTTTTAGAGTTTATGACTGATCCATGATCCAATGCTGGGATTATGGGTGTGAGTGCTACATTCACCCTAGGGTAGACAGTTTGCATATGTAAGGGAGAGAGAGAGGCTGCTTGCCACCACTCCTCCCTTTTGCTCTTGTTGCTTTTGCTGTCTTCCGCTGCCATGAACTGTTGCCATCTTCCATGTACCCTGCCTTGGAGCCAGCTAAGTATGGACTGAAACCTAGACAGACTATAAGCTAAATAAACCTTTCCTTCCTCAATTTTGGGCATCAGGTATTTTGTCTCAGCAACGAAAGAAAAGTAACCAAGACATGGCAAGAATGAAAATGCCCAATACTTGTGCCAGTGCCCTCCAAGATGACTGTGACAGACATCAGTAATCAACTGCCTCATTCTCCCCAAATGGCCTCTGTTTCAGCATTCCCAGGACACAGTGCTCCACACAAACACCATTAACAAGAGTTGAAATATAAAATAAAACCTACCTGCCTTAAATACTAAGTCTTCATTAACTCTTCTGACCTGGCATGCAATACAAAGCTCATGTGGCTGCTTCTACAATGGCAGAGCTGAGACAGAGATGTATGGCTACAAACCCTAACATATCTACTCCCTGGTCCTTTAAGAAAAAGTCTGTAGACTTCCATCCTATACATCTGCAAATGAGAAGGGGATCTGTAGATGGAGGGCAAGAAGGGCAAGAGGAAGTAAAAGAAATTGAGATGTGTTAGGTACATGTAGCAATTCCCCACAATGAATGTAATCATTATGTACAGCAAATATGTACTAATAAACATATAAAATGAATGAATGGATGAATGAATAGGAACTCTTTGAGAATCCTAAAGAGCAAAGGGCAGCCTGGTGCTTTCCTATATCAACTCAAGTCCCAGGGGAGCATTTCCTATCTCACTAGCTAAGTAAAAGCTACCAAGCAGCATCCCAGGGCATATATACAAAGCCATGTGCTTTATGAAGTAAACATAAACAATGGAGTTTGAGCAGCCTCTCTGACTCTCATCAAAAACCCCTGCTGGCCAAATGCCCTTTGTTACCGTTTACATCTAAAACGCCCCTCACGCGTGCAGAGGTGATTGGATCATGGGGGTGCTGCATTGAGCAGCAGATTAATCCACTGGAGAGTTTAGCAGTGCTGTTCAGAGAAGGGCTTGGCTGGAGCCAAAATAAACCTCTCCTTTACCTGTGCTTGTTAGGTCTTCCGTCCCAGGGAGGAGAAAGCTGCTTAGACCCTTCCTCGGGGCCTAGGTCACTGGGAAGAGCAAGGCCCCTTCCAGAGGGCCAGGCCACCACAGGAGGGAGGAGGAAGATACTGGTCTGCCTATTTTGTTTCCCAACTAAGCAAATGGCAGAAGCACCCTAAGGAATAAGTCATGGGCCATACACACTGAAATCTTTACCCGTGGTGTATCAAACCCAAGTTTTGAGGACATTCCCAATAAAATGCTTTATGCTCTGGACTTACTTGAGAGGCAGAAACTTTATTATAGTTTCACCTCTAGAATTACAAAAATAACAGTAGCATAAGAGGCTCTAAATGCAAACATTTTTCTATACCAACTTATGGCAATTCCAAGGGCATTTTCTCCTCATGCTAACATCTTTATTATCAGAAGGTCTGAGGGGTAGATGCTAATCTTCACAAATCTCATCTATAGTGAGGACTGAAAGATCATATCTCACTTACAGATGGAAAACAAAAATATGCACAGGCTCCACAACCTAACCCCCTATGGTGCTGGACAGCACCATATCCTAATGCGATAGCACCAGCTCTTCCTCATACAAAATGAAGCTAGCTCAACTTACTGGATAAAATGGCCTTTTATAAAAGCTCATTGAAGATACAGGATATAGCTCAGTGGTAGGGTGCTTGTTTACGTGTGCAAGGTGCTTCGTTCAATCCCCAACACAGCAAAAACAAAAAGTGTACTGAAATTTATACTTGCAGTTTATAAAATAAACAAACCATACACAAAAAACCCTGCACCCAAACGGTGTTTTCCTCTAAGAAAAAAAATGCAGGTGTTAGAAGACTTCATTTTTACAATACTTCAGTATCTTCTGAATTTTGTACCAACGGCATAAATCACCTTTTCCAAATAAGTAATCTTCTCCAGAAAACCTTTGCTCACTCTCTAAAATTAAAGTCTACAAACTAGAGCCTGTTTGCATTTGCTATGTTTATTTACCTATTTGTTTTTATAAATAAAGTTTTACTGGATCTGAGGCAGCCATTCATTTATAAACTGTTCTCCCCCGTGACAGCCAAGTTGAATGGGTGTGGCAGATACTATTAGGCCCTCAAGTCTAAAACACTATATGGTCCAACCATCATTTTTTTCTATGGTACCTTTCAATGTGCAACCTTGTAAATATCCGGTGCATCCCATGACACTATGAAGGTCTCAAAGGCACAAACCATGCCTGAAATATTCACCAAGGCAGTCTCATATCTGGGACAGTCCTGGCATATACAAGGAAATACATAAGTAGTTGCTGAATGATAATTAATTAGATACAAGGATCATTGGTAAAATGAGCCTCAATATGAAACTGGGGTCACCGACTTGCCTTCATGGAGGGCAAAGAACAATGGTTCCTGTGACAAAAAAATATTATTTTAAACAAGGCCAGGTACTTCCAAGAGCTAATAGTGCAGATATTTATGTGTCTATAATATAGATTTTATTTGCATAACCATCATATATCCCTAAGACTCTAAAGCTGAGAAATTTCCCCAGCATTCAACCATACGTTAAATACAAATGATCAAACAAGCCAAGTCAAACACAAATTCTACAGAGAAAACACACCTCAGAGCTCATTTGCTGAGCACCAGCGACATGTCAGACAGCAGCATGATCAGACACACACTGAGGTATTAAGGTTAGAACAGTGGAGGCAGATACCTGCCTGTGAGCCCTGACCCTACTACGATAATGGCCACAACCACATAAAGTGGGGTGACCAGGGAGGGCAGCACTGTTAAATTCCTTACTTCTGAAAGTACAACGCAGGAAGAGAATAATCCCCAACTGCAGATGGGAAACTGAGGCACAGAAAGGTTAAAACATTTCTCCAAGGTCAAAAAATTCAAACTAACATTCTGGGGCCTTTGATCTTAACCACTGTACTATTAGGTATCAGCTATAATCAAGGGGATCTTGCCTTTGAGGTACTCGTTACACTAACACAAAGCACACTCACAAAAATGCTTTTCTTATCATAACTATTATATCATCATAGTCATCCAGACTGTCAAACAAAGAATTCATTTGACTTTCACAGATTCAACTAACGTATGCAAAGATATTTCATAATCCTTCGTGTTTAAATATAAATCTAAGTTTCTCCAATTTCGATTTTCACCACCCTCATGCTAAGACTCCACAAGTGTAGAAAGATGAATAGTTACTGCATTTTTAAATTATATGCTTAGGCCAGAAAACAAAAGAACAAATAAATAATGAAAGTAAAATGTCTTCAAGGTTATCAAAAGGATATGATTATTTTTTTCTGGCTGTTTCACACATCAATTTAGGTAAGACTTCTTCAATTCCATGTGAGATGAAGTATTTACTAGAAAATGTTAAATATTTATTATATCAATATTCATAAACAATGTACACTCCAATCAGTTTCTGTAGTAAAATCATTTACATGGAGGTCAAACCTTTAAAAGAGAAAAACCAAACCAAATTTTACATGCTTTCAAAAACCAGTATGGTTACTCTACCCAACCTCCTGCATTCTACATTTGATTTCCTTGTGTTCTAGAACCTAGAAAGTAATTTTAAAGTATAGAATTTCAAGACTGTAGGAAATTAAATAAATCATGTAATGTAATGCCAAGAAAATAGTTATAGTAAATATCTATTAAAGAGCAATGCTTCCTATCAATGTCTACATTCAATAAGTTTACCTGGCAATTATATAGCCTAGGCACTTTATTAAGAGAAAAAGGAAAACCATTGTAATAGATGGTATTTGATGCATACTGCAGCGAGGAAGGGTCCCCAGAGGAAAAGCTCTTGAATGCAGATGAGGTTTACTGTGCTCTCTTCCTTCAAGGCTGGAATTTCCCCCAGTTTCTGCCTAATTTGGGTTGTTCTCCAAGACTTTCAAATTTTTTTTTTTTTTGGTTTTTCTCCGGTACCGGGAACCGAACTCACGACCTTGCGCTTGCCAGGCAGGCGCTTTTGCCGCTGAGCTAAATCCCCAGCCCCAAGACTTTCAAATATTAACTTTAGGAGTGTTCTATGTTCTGCTCAAAAGTTATCACTGTTTTGCCTGTTATCAATTAGTTCAACACAAGCTACTCCAGAACTGCAATAAAAAAAGCATTTTATAGCCACAGCATTGAGAAGAGGAAAAATCTGCAGCTGTGGTCTGAACCAATACAGAAGAGGGCTGAAACATCCTGTCTCTATCCTGGACACTTTCCATACACTATTTAAGCCTAATGCTAAAACAACTTCCTTTTGTATCCACAGAGAACCAGCACAATCGAATTTCTCCATAACTAAAACACTGCAGTGTCCAGTACAGCATGACACACTCCCTGGTGCCTCAACAGGCAGGGATTTCTCTTTCTTTTGACAGTTCTTGATTGGGACAATGACCCTGAGCAAGAGCATGGAAGACTCTGAGCCCATGCCAAAAATTCTAGTCTGCACAAAGTAAACTATTAATTCTCTTATGAACAAAGTTTATCTTTTTATTCTAAATACACTCAGTAATTTGTTCTCCAACATAAATAAAAATTTCTGTGGCATTTTAGCCACAGAATTCAACACAGAAGCCAACTTATCTGAGACAGGCTAACAGTTCACTCATCATTTATCCCCTTAACTAAAGGGTTCATTCAGTCCTCAGGTCTATACTATTATTTCTTAACGTTTCCTCTGCCAAACTCATGCCAGTAAATTTGATATGACACAGTGGCAGATATTTTTCACATGTACCTTGCTCAAGCATCTGCTGGAACATGATCTAGACAATACCAAACTCCCAAATGTAACCCCATGTTTAAGAATATGATCATATTACCTTCCTCTTCCCATTAGCTCAGGGCTTCACCACTTAGTAAGCGTACATTAAACCCCTCTGTGCCCTTATTTCCTCAACTGCAAAATAGAGATGATATGTAAGGTTACCATGAGAATAAAATAAGTTACAACATGTAATGTAATCTTTCATGTAATGGGAGCACAGACTATATTAGCTATTACCATTAATTATTACTATGAGCTTTACAGTACTCAACACTACTTCCAGTGCCTTCTAAAGAGCAAGCAAAAACAACATGAGATAACCCAAGACATTTTGATGCCTGAGGGAAATCTTTGTAACACATTAGTAATTATGCAAAAAGAATAGGAACTGTGGCAAAACCATCAGGCTTAAATCCCAGATCACATTTCTGCCTGAGCTAAAGCTTTGTACCAGATATAAATTTTTCAGACCTCTTGCCTGCCTTTCTAAGCCCAAAAACTGTGAACTAAGCATATGAAACTCAGACATCTGAACAGTGGGAATATAGCATATTTATATTGTGTGTATCAGACGTAAGTGAAAATAGCTGAGATCTCATTGAAAAGCGATTCCCAAGTGACACATACAGATTCAAACTGCAAATTCTGTGTGTTGGGCAGCAACTCAAATCTTAGTTGAGTTTTTTACTTTAGCTGGGCTGCTGGTGGTCAGCCTCCTGTGTATATCTCTCTCTGTCAGGGGATCCTTTCTGATTTGGGCAGTTTTACACAGAATCCCGAACCCACCCTTTTGACTTTCTACATCCTGAGATACCTCCCCACTTCACAGCCACAGCATGCTCCCAAACTCTGTCCTCAGGTTCACTGGAGCAGAAAGAACATAGATCTTTTGTTTATTTGTTTGTTTTTCTTAATGGCATTTCAGCACCTAGGGAGCCCTGTCTTCAAAATCAAGTAAAACCTGGAAACAAAAATCATACCTGTTCCTTCTAATTTTGAAACTCCCCTTCAGCATCTGTTTTTATTCACTTTCTAGAGCCTTTCAGGAAGTTTTTTTCTCTGTTTTGTCCAGAACTGTTAGTTACTATCTATAGAAAGTCCAGTCTATTATGAGCTTTCATGGTCAAACTGGAAATGGAGCCAGGCAATGACACACATTCCAGAGGGATTCAAGCTGAAATGTTCTCTATTCCCAACAGCTGCAGAACACTAGCTCATGAGCAAACACAGCACTCTGAGAGTTCAACTTAATGAATGAGGAAGAAGCCCTCACCTTAAAGGAGGAAGTCACTTCCAAGCAGAAACTCCAAATGAATGCGCTAAGACTGACCAAGGTATAAGCCTAGTAGTTTGTCCTGAGACAGGCAAGTTACACAGGTAGCTTGAAAGAGTTGAGAACACATGGGATGTAAGCTAATACAAAGGTCTAGAATGGCAGATCTTTATCCAAATATGTAAGAAAATTAAGTCCAAGCCAAAAATGTAAAAACAACCACTTGATAATGTGCATACATGATGTAACATAGTCAAGAGGTCCTGGAGGGGATGAGATATAAAAGTACAGACCCAAGAGAGTTGACAGGTCCAGGGAGGGCAATGTGGCTCTAACTGACCAATTGAGAATGGCTGCTTTGAGTACTGAATGAAGTAAATCCCTGAGGCTTCCTCTGGGCTCACCTAAACAGGGTCATAATTATTCATGTTTACCACAGGAGTGAGAGGAACCACAGTCCCATATACTCACAAGCTAGAATCAGGAATGAGGTTATGGGACTTAGAAAAATAACATGGGACAAACTCATCAACATCATAATTATTAGTATCACTGAGTATCTCCAATATGCCCAGATGATGTTTAGAGTAATTCAAATTTAAGTGAAATTAAAAACAGGGTATCAGACATGCTAAAATTTTTAAAAAGTGCCTTGAATCTTAATAAGCCCAAAGTACATGAACTGTTCTAATTAGATTCAGGAATATGACTGCATTTGAAACCAACCACGAAAAAACACTTATTCAGAAGATTTCAATAAAAAATTAATAACCACTTGCTTCCACTTTATCATGCACAGACCTCAACAGTGAATTTCAAAAACTGAAAAGTACAGTCAGTCTTGGAGAAATTATACTTGTGAGCCATTCAAGAGCTAGGACATTTTAATCAATAAGGTGTAAGGGCAATTTACTGACTTACATAAATGAACAAAATACTTGCTAAAAGGAATGAGTGAAGTCTGTCAACAAAATCGGTAAAAGGTTATATAACCACACTGCTCAATTAACAAAGAAAAGAGCAAACAAGGGCTGCCCTCCAACCGTACTTCATGCTGCAGCAATGAATTCCTCCTCTGACAGTGACGGTTGAGGTGCTAAACAGTTATGTGGCCCCTATACCTTTGTTTTTCAGAGAAGTCAGTCTTGTCCAGAAGGGGAAGTATGCCTCTGACTTCTGATCCACGTACCTCTCCCATGTTATGATACGCTAAGAAGGACATTTAAGGGAGGTAATTAACAATATAAGTATCACAACTGAGTAGGTACCACAAAAATGGCCTTGACAGTAACAAGAGTGAGAAACGTAACAAGAGTGAGGAAAGACAGATTTTCTGGAATACTGCTCACGTGGTATTTTGGCTTAGTGCCAGGGAGTGGTGTGTACTTTACATGTTAAATTATATGTACACTGTATGGATTTTTCACTATTGTATGCTTCATTTCATAGTTTAGTCCCAAGACCCTTAGGTTCGATTATAGACTCTATTACAAACGAGGTGAGTTTAAATAAACTACGTAACCTCTCTAAGCTTCAGTTTCCTCTTTCAAATAAGGAGGACAATGACATAGTGAGGACACACAGTGCACAGGATTGCTACTGAGTGTTGGGGAGGAAATGCAGCTCTGGGTCCAGGTACTCAGTGGCTCCGTTTAGGCTGGGTTTGCTCTGAAAAGGCTCAGAAACAGCCCCTTCTGTAGCTTCCAAACTGACGCACATCAACACACTTCCAGCTTGTAGTTACACCTGGCTTTCACCTCTCAGCTGACAGTGTGCAGCTGTTTATACTACCGTAGGGGAGCACGCAGCCCAGTGTAAACACAGCCTTAGCTATGATCTCTATGGATCAGGAGTCGCCCTTTCAGGTGAGGGATGAGCAAGCCCGGTAGATCAAGTAAGCCCCCAAGTGGGCCCTTGAATGTAAATTGGGATTGCTAGGCATCAAAGCCTAATTCCATCAAGAAACCATGATAATTAGATGCCTTTATAGCACACAAATATTTAGAGGTCATACAGCACAGGAGAAATTACAGAGTCATGGTGAACCTCTTAGAGCTTTCAATGATAGCAAACAGCCCACTGCAGCACACGTGCCATAAATTCGCCACCACTGACACAAGCTGTGGAGTCTAACTGATCCCAGCTCTGCCCCTCACCAGCAATACAGTCATAGTGGACACTGTAAGCAACCTGCAGTACCCTCTCTGAACCACTCAGCAGCTCAGTCAATGATGAGCATTTCTACCATTTTGCCAATGACTGCTTCAGCAATGAGTATATGATCTAATCCTCAAAGGGGAGAGGCACATGAGAGGATTATGGGAAAAAACCTCTGTTCTCCTTGGAGAAGTTTAATCAAAAAGAAAAATTAAAGCAACTGAGACCATGCTTGATATCCACCCAATTTCCAGAAATAGTCCCTATTTCTTCACAACACAACTCTGGAAATGAATTCTGGAAAAAGTACTAAGGTAATCTCTTTTATTGGAAAATTCATCGCAAACAGACCTAAGTTGTCATGCCTGTTTTATTTTGTCTCTCCACAGCAGAGCTACTTCAGTGGTTCACAGATATTCTGAAATTATTAGTGGACTTGTCAGGATATTCCTGGGCTTCAACCACAGAGAACATGTAAAGGAGCCCAAGAATCCACATTTAAATAAGTATACCAGTTTACCTTGATGCCAGGGGTCCCAGGAGCACACTGAGGTCTTCCCCTTGAATCTCCCTTGGATCAGCTTCCCATCTCTGTTCTCAGCATCTGCACTTTCACCTGCCTGTATCTCCTCCCTAAACAGCAGCCCACTTAGTCTGGTACTGAAACCTACTTGCCTGGCCTCTTGGCTCCAAACTCTCCACTGGTGAAACTCAATTAAAATGCTTAACTGAGCAACACAGCATGAAATAAACTTCAGCACCTCTCCCCAATCCCAATTATTTATAATTCAGCAGGGCCCTAAGATATACCCATTAGGTTACAGGAATTCAACTTAATGAGGAATTTCATTTAATAAACCTAGTTCGTCTTACAAGGCGTTTATTTGCATTTGCAAGGATAAATACCTTACATACCTCATGCCTGGTGACTACAATCCAGGACAAGCCTTACATTTGTAATCTGATATGTGTGCTCATGTTTGCCAGCTGGTAATAATGATTATCTCATATATCGCTTGCATTGTTTTCACTGATTTCTTCTGTACGGTTTATGGTTTTCTTGAATTAGGCTTGCATTAAAGTTTCAATCACATAAACACTGAATATCAAATTAGTATACTGGTAAGTAGAATATTAAATGCACTATATGTAAAACTAGAAAAAAGCTAAAGAGATGACAGGACTGTTATAAGATAAATTAGGAGAGGACCCTATCATGTTATGTCACATTATAATGACTAACTTCTGAAGAAGGTGCCCATTTTATCAGGGTTTAATGTCACTTAGCATAAACTCAAATTAGTTTTGGAGTTCACCCATGCATACAAATATGTCCTATGGAAATTAGTAATAACTATACTTTTGATGTAGGAGGGATTTAGAATTTGCCCTAGGAAATTTTTCAGAATAAATTTCTCTATAGAGTAGAAGATAATGTTTGCTTTTTGACAGATTAAAAATATAACCTACAATCTCTGTAGTACTATGGCAATATAATTTGAAGCAATGAGAAGTTATTTTGTATCTAATGAGGTGAAAAAAATTTTAATTATCTTATTTGATGGTCAAAGTACTAGAAAATACATATTCTTATAGACTGCACATCAGTTGTGTTTAGCTCTAAAAAGGTTAGTCTTTCGTCAAGAATAAATGAGTTAATACATACAAAATGCTTAGCATAGGATGTGGCATGTAGTAAACTGTTAACAAATGGTAGCTATCATTATTATTACTGTTTTTAATTGCCATGGATAGAATAAACTTTCACAGGTTTTTTGGAGGGCAATCTGACAAGATGCTGCAAGGATTTATTTGATCAGTAAACAGAAATTAATGTTCAGGAGTATTCATCACAGCATCAAAACAGTAGACTATTAGAAACAACACAAATGCCACTAACCAGGCAATGACAAAACGAGTAACTGCCAGCTACACAAGTACTGCTAGCTTTTCTACAAATTCTTTGGCATCAGGAAAAAAATACTAGGTATGCTCAAAATATATGGTACATATTTAAATTAAAAAATGATTACA
Organism: Chinchilla lanigera; assembly: GCF_000276665.1. Taxonomy (NCBI): domain Eukaryota; kingdom Metazoa; phylum Chordata; class Mammalia; order Rodentia; family Chinchillidae; genus Chinchilla; species Chinchilla lanigera. The sequence goes on along the minus strand of NW_004955421.1, from coordinate 20,113,100 downwards.
GTAAAAGATACATCATCGTTAATTGCCCTGAAAGTCCTCCCCCTCACTTATTCTATCATTCTTGCCACGGTCTGAGGCAATTCTGGAAGTTCTCTTTCATGAGTGTCTTTATGGGAAGTGATCCAAAATGTGTTGAACGCTGCTGCCAAGTGGCATTTAACAAAATCATACCAACGTTACAGCGTGTCCTAACGCACCTTACTCACCAGATCTGGCACTGTGCAGCTTCTGGCTCTTCCCGAAAGTTAAAATGACCATGAAACGTAAATATTTTGAATGAAATCAGGACACTGAGACAGCCACAACAACACAACTAAAAGCACAAAAGAGGACTTCTAGAATCACTTCGGAAAGCATCAAGAACAACAGGATGTGTGTTTGAAGTGAGGGGAAATATCTTGAGAAAGATTAATGGTAATGTGGTTTTTACTGTAAGAAATTTAAACACTTACCACATTTTTATCACATTTTATATTTGCAAAATAATTACCGCACAGGTACATCTTCCTGATTTAAAATGAAGTAAGACAGAATCAAAATTATCTAACTAACGTGACCATAATTTTGGTTAAGAGAAACTATATCCATATATACAATACGCACAAATGAAAAATAAAATTCCAGTTATTCACAGTGTTTTTCTAAAACACAAGGATTAAGGTAAGCATTACAGCCAGTTTACTTAGGTTCAGTTTGGTTCAGTTTTTTATTAAATTTATTTTAAAAATAAAAGAAGGAAAACATATAAACAGACATCCATTCAAAAAATAATGTAAGAACACTACAAACAATACAGAGTTACAGACAAAGTGGTAGGAAATTAACAATGGTTGTTGTATTATGTATTGATATCTTCGAAGTGGTTTCTCAGAAAAACAGACATGCAATATTGATCAAAACAACTAATCATTAACTGTTCCCTTCAGTAAAGCAATAGAAGACAGTAGTACAACTATGTTAGCTATCTTACATATACATACATACATAATTTCCCCTTCTTTCCCTTTTCTTTTCCCACACCCCAGCTGCCCTTTACTTTTGAGCATTTTCCTTTCGTTTCACAATGTCTATCATGCCTCCTAGTTTTTATTCACTCTTTCAGGTTCTTACACTAGTGAGACAATATGTTTCTTACACATGGAGGTCTGATTTATTTCACTTATGATATGGTTTCTAGTTGTGACCACTTACCTATAAAGACTTCAAGTTTATCTTTCTTTATAGCTGAGTAATATTGAATTATATAAAAGTACCACAAGTTTTTTTATCCAATCTTCAGTGGATGACATTTGGCTTACTTACACAATTTAGCAATTGCAAATTGCGCTGCTATGAACATGGGTGCACATATATCGGTGTGATATGATGTTTCCAGATCTTCTGGGAAAATACCCAGAAGAGGAATAGCTGGGTTCAAAAGGACCTCTAGTCCTAGTTTTCTAAGGGATCTCCAAACTGATTTCCACAGTGGTTTCACCAGTCTGCACTCCCACCAGCTGTGGAGAAGAATTCCTATTTGTCCACAGCCTTGCCAGCATTTGTTATTGGCTGATTTCTTAATGCTAGCCATTCTTACTGAAGGTAGAATCTCAATGTTTTAATTTGCATTTCTTGAATGACTAATGATGTTGAACATTTTCTCATGTATTTTTTTGCTATCTGTATTTCATTACCTGAGAAGTGTGTATTCATCTCAGCTGCCCATTTTTGGATTGGGTCTTTGAATCTGAGGTGGAAGATATTTTTTAATTCTTTATATGTTCTAGATAGAAGACCTTTGTATGAGGGACAGTCAGTTAAATTTTTTTCCAAATTTGTGGGTTTTCTTTTTACTCTGCTGGTGATTTCTTTAGATGTGCAGAAATTTTTCAGTAGGATGAGATCCCAGTAGTTGATTCTTTCAAGTGTTTCACATGCAGTTCGGTTTTTGTTCATGAACTCTCTGCCTACCCCTATGTCTTCAAGATTTTTACCTACTTTCTCTTCCAATAGATTTAGTGTTTCTATTTTAATATTGAGATCTGTGATCCATTTTGACTTGAGCTTGGTGCATGGTGATAGAATTCTGTCTATTTTCAGTCTTTGGCAGGTGGCAAGCCAATTTTTCCAGCACCATTTATTAAAGAGGCTATTGTTCATCCAGTGAGTTTGTTTGGCCTCTTTATCAAAGATGAGGTGGTTGAGTGTGTTTTTGGTTGTGGCTGTTTCTTCCAGTCTGTTCCATTGATCCTCGGGCCTGTTTTTTAGCCAGCACCAGGTTGATTTTATGACAATAGCTTTGTAGTATAATTTCAAGCCAGGGACTGTGATTCCACCTGACTTATCCTTGTTGCCCAGGATTGCTTTTGCTATTCTGGGTCTTTTCTGGTTCCAGATGAATTTAAGGCATATCTTCTCGAGATCTGTGAGGTATGCTAATGGTAATTTAATGGGAATTGCACTGAATCTGTAAAGCAATTTTGGGAGTATGGCCATTTTCACAATGTTGGTTCATCCTAACCATGAACAAGGAATATTTCTCCATTTACTGAAATCTTCTTTGATCTCTTTTTTTCAGAGTACTGTAGTTTTCATTGAATAGATCTTTTACTTCTTTTGTTAGATTGATTCCTAAATATTTCAGTTTTTTGGATGTTATTGTGAAATGTATGGTTTCCTTCATTTCTCTCTCAGTCTGTTGTTTGTGTATAGGAATGCTATCGATTTTTGGGTGTTGACTTTGTATCCAGCTGCACTGCTGAATTTGATTAATTCAAGGAGTCTTCTTGTGGAGTTTTTGGGGTCTTCCATGTAAAGTATCAAGTCATCTGCAAATAGTGATAGTTTTCCTTCTGCCTTTCCTATCCTTATTCCTTTTATTTCTCTCTCCTGTCTTATTGCTCTGGCTAGTGGTTCCAGAACTATATTGAACAGGAGTGGTGATAGTGGACATCCTTATCTTGTTCCTGATTTTAAAGTAAAACTTTTCAGTTTTTGTCCATTTGGAATGATGTTGGCTGTTGGATTGTCATAGGCGGCTTTGACCAAGTTAAGGTAAAGACCATCTATTCCTATTTTCTGTAGAGTTTATATCATGAATGCATGTTGGACCTTGTCAAAAGCTTTTTCTGCATTTATTGAGATGATCATGTGGTTTTTGTCTTTGGCTCCATTGATGTGGCATATAACATTTATAGATTTGTGAATATTGAACCAACCCTGCATTCCTGGAATGAATCTAACTTGGTCGTGATGTGTGATTTTCTTGATAATTTGCTGCATTCTACTTGCTAGTATTTTATTGAGTATCTTTTCATTAGAGAGACTGGTCTGTAGTTCTCTTTCTTGGCTGGGTCTTTCTCTGGTTTTGGTATCAGTATGATGCTTGCCTCCAGAAATGAGTTAGGGAGAATTGCTTCCTTTTCAATTTCATTGAAGAGTTT
>NW_004955421.1:20089456-20109578 GCF_000276665.1 Chinchilla lanigera | reverse complement strand
TTGGTATTAAATCTTCTCTGAATTTCTTGTAAAATTCTGCTGTGAATCCATCAGGGCCTGGGGTTTTCTTTGTTGGTAGGTTTTTAATCATGTTTTCAATCTCATTAATTGATACTGGGTTGTTCAGGAATTTGATATCTTGACTCAACCTTGGTAATTCATACATATCTGGGAATCTGTCCATTTCTTCTGTGTTTTCTGTCCTATGGGAGTAAAGATTTTCAAAGTAGCTATTGATGATCTTCTGAATTTCTGTAGAATCTGTAGTAATTTCACCCTTGTCATTCCTTATTGCATGAATCTGAGTTCTTTCTTTTCTTTTTTTGATAAAGTTGGCTAGGAGTTTATTAATTGTATTTATTCTTTCAAAGTACCAACTCTTTGATTCATTAATTTTTTTATAGGATATTATTCACCTCGATTGCATTAATTTCTGCCCTGATCTTTATAATCTCTCCCCTTTTTGGGCTTTGGGCCTGATTTGTTATTTTTCTAAAAGTTTAAGATGCAGCATTAGGCTACTTATTTGTTCTCTTTCTGTTTCCCTTATGTGTGAGTTCACCACTATAAATTTCCCTCTGAGGACTGCTTTCATTGCATCCACAGATTCTGGTAAATTGTATTTACATTTTCATTTGTTTATAGGGTTTTTTTTTTTTTGGTCGGCGGGGAGACCTGGGCTTAAACTCATGAACTTGTGCTTGCCAAGCAGGCACTTATGCCACTGAGTTATATCCCCAGCCCCTGTTTGTAGGTATTTTTTAATTTCTTCTTTAAGTTCTTCTGTGACCCACTGGTTATTCAGGAGGTTGTTGTTTAATTTCCAAGTGTTTCCGGAGTTTTTGGAGTTCCTTTTGTCACTAATTTCCAATTTCATTGCACTGTGGTCAGATAATATGTATGGGATAATTTCAATTCTTTTGCATTTAGGTAGGTATGCTCTGTGGGCTACAATGTGGTTTATTTTAGAGAAAGTCCCAGCTGAGAAAAATGTGTATTCTGATGTGGTGGGGTGGAACACTCTGTATACATCTACTAATCCCATTTGGTCACATCTTTGGTTCAGATCTGTTATTTCCTTGCTGATTTTTCATCCAGTTGACCTATCTCATTGTGTCAGATGGTGTTGAGGTCCCCTATTAAAATAGTGTTATTAATTATACAAGTTTTCATATCCATTAAGATTTGTCTTATATAGTTTGGTGCACCAGTACTTGGTGCATACATATTTATGATTGTTATCTCATCCTCTTGCAGTTTTCCCCTAACAAGTATGTAGTGACCTTCTTTATCTCTTTTGATTGTTGTCGGCTTCAAGTTTACACTGTCTGCAAACAGAATAGCTACACCTGCTTTTTTCTGGATTCCCATTGCATGGAGGACTGTTTTCCATTCTTTGACTTTCAGTCTATGAGTTTCCTTTTGAATAAAATGTGTTTCCTGTATACAGCATATCATTGGATTTTGTTTCTTAATCCACTCTGCCAGTCTGTTTCTTTTGACTGGTGAATTGAGGGCATTTACATCTGTGGTTATAATTGATATGTGTTGACTTATCATTGTCATGTTATTTACTTGCTGTTTGTTTCCTAATTTTTCTACTTGTTTAATTGTTTGCTCTTCTTGACAGTTCCTTTCTACTGTTGTTCTTGAAATTGCGGTCATTTTTTTCTCTGTCTAGAATACCTTTAATACTCTTTGCAATGATGGTTTGGTGCTCATGAAGTTCTTTAGTTGTTCTTTGTCGTGAAAGTATTTTATTTCTCCACTGAATCTGAAGGATAGTTTGGCAGCGTACATCAGTCTTGGTTGGAAGCTGTTTTGTCTCAGGATCTGTAATATTTCACTCCAGGCTCTTCTCGATTGGATGGTTTGTGTTGAGAAGTCTACTGTGATTCTGATTGGCTTTCCTTTATAGGTAATCTGTTTCTTTTCTCTAGCAGCTTTTAATATTCTGTTCTTTTGCTGGAGATCTGGGAACTTGACTATTATATGTCTGGGTGTAGTTTTATTTTGGTTATGGTTACCTGGAGTTCTATAAGCCTCATTTATTCATATATCAGGTCCTGTTTCCATGCATGGGAAATTTTCTGCTACTATTTCTGCAAATATTCTTTTTATGTTGTTTGTGTTGCCTCCTGCTGTTTCATTGACTCCCATCAGTCGTACATTATTCCTCCTTGCCTTGTCTTGCAGCTGTTGAATAGGTTTTTCCTGGTTCCTTGTTGATTTTAAGAGATCCTTTCTTTCACGGTTGCTAGCTGCCATGCTGTCTTTAAAATCTGAAATTCTATCTTTGGCTTTATTGAAGTGGTTTTAGCAGCTTTCAATGGAAGCTTTGATTTCCTGGATGTCTCTTTGAATCTGGTTCATGCATTCTAATTCATTTCTATATTTTTCATTTAATGTTTCTGTCCATTACCTGTGTTCTTGTATTTTCTTATATGTTTCTTTTTCAGATGTGCTGAGCAGTTCTTTCATTATTATTATCATTTCAATTTTTGCATTAGAGATTACTTCTGATCTGATCTCTTCTATGGCCTGATAGAGGTGTTTCTTTACTTCCATTGCAATCATTTCAGCAATTTCAGGTGTGTGTTTACCAAATTCTCCTACGTCGATGTCTCCTGGACTTGTTCTGAGTTGGGTGGAGTTCTAAGATTGTGTTTTAGTTCTTCGTCTTGTCATGTTTGATACCGGATGCAGAAAGCTCAGTCTCCCTCTTCCCTGGCAGCTCATCAAAGGCCACTAGTGTCCCTAGTTTTCCCAGTGGTCAGGCTTGCCCCTCAGTGTCCACTGAGATGCACTGCTTAGTCTGGGGTTTTCCGGCAGATGGTAAAGAATATCTAGTTTCCCAGGTCTCAGACACAGTCCGTGATATCAGCTGATGGCCAACCATCTGATCCAGCATCCCCTCACAGTTCAGGGCATGTGTATGACCCAGAATTGGGTGGCACTGGTAGCGCAATCCCAGATCAGTGGTCCTGTGTCCCCAGGAAGTTCAGGGTACTGGCAAAACCCAGACACAAACTGCAGGGTCAACAGTTTGTGGACCACCTGATTCTGTGTCTCCAGGCAGATCAGAATGCACACAGGAGCTTGACTCAGGCTGCACTGGTGACGATCATGGACCGCCTGTGTCTGTGACCTCCAGGAGGTCATGACGCAAGTAAAGTCTAGACCCGCACAGCAGTGCCAGCAGCTCGTGGAGCACCTGCTTCAGTACCTCACTCAGTGGTGCGCATGCACAGGGTGGGTCCACACGTGAACCCCAGTGAGAGCAGTTCACAGGCCTTCTGAGTGAGGATCTCCTGTCTGCACCAGGCACATGGAGGGTAGACACTCAGATTGTAATGTCGGTGGGGTTGTGGATTGCCCGCTCTGCCCCCAGGAAGCAGATGGGAAATACCTGGTTCTCTGGGCGGTGTTCAGCTGGGAACCGTGATGTCAGCAGGTCGTGGCCTGCCTGATTCTGCATCTCCAGTCAGTTCAGGTTGCGCACAGGAGCCAGACGTGGGCTGCACTGATGGTGATCACAGACCACCCGTGTCTGCGACCTCCAGGAGGTCAGGGCACAAGCAAATCCCAGACCACAGCAGTGGTGCCAGCAGCTTGTGAAGCGCTCACTGCAGTACCTCACTCGGCGCTGGGTATGTGCAGGGAGGGCCCACAAGCGAACCCCAGTGAGAGCAGTTTGCGGGCCTTCTGAGTGAGGACCTCCTGTCTGCACCGGGCATACAGAGGGCAGAAATGGTTCAGTTTAGTTTAGTTTGGTTTAGTTTAGTTTTGAGATTGGGTCTTGCTATGCAATTTAAGCTGGCCTAAACTTGTGGTGATCATCCTGACTCAGCCTCTCTAGTGCTAGGATTACCAGCACATGCCACTATGTCTGGCCAAGACTATGTTTTTACTGCAGTTTCTGTCAGCAACTTGGTACCCTTGAAGTATTAATCTTCAAAAACAGCTTTTTAAAAAATCTGTTCAAATTCCTATGAGAACTGAATTTTCAGAGTAAAGTCAATTTCTACTTATAGAAGACATCTTATTTTGAGATGGTTAATAAAACTCAAACTAGCAAAAGAAAAAGCCAGAATCATAGGGCAAAGACTTATAAAATATACCCATCATGGCATAATGAGAAGTGTTTCCTTGGATTTAGTTTCATAAACAAATGAAACATTTTAAAATAGACTAAATTTTGGCTTTCCTGTCTCCTCAGATAGTTTCTTATATTACTGAATCATTCATTCCTTCATCTTATACCATGAAATTAAAAATTCAGTAGTCATTAGCCACCAGGTAAATTCTGAAAATTAAACACAGACTAAGGTTAGAACAAAATGTTGAAAAAGGAGATCTGGCTGGGATGTAGCTCACTGGTGGAGCACTTGCCTAGCATGTGTAGGATCCTAGGCTCAATTCTCACAGGGAAGAAGTACAGTAGTTCAATAACTCTGCATCCTCTGTGCAGTTTACCTCACACCTCACATTAGAACCAAAAGCTTCTCCCACTATGCCCATGATACAATATTGCCACTTACTAAGATAAATTCTACTGACCTAAAAAGCATGCTAATAAATGTAAATAATATAGAAGAAAGTGCCAGTGAAAGGTGTAGTTCAAGCTTTTAGCTCTGCAAATGAGGAATGTATATTAAACCATCAAATCTTAACTCTCACAATGTACAGTATTCTAAATCACATTGATTAAAGAGCTGCTCAGGTAAAAGGGTGAAGTAACCGGTTTTCACATGGGGCCTGGGATATGGCTAGAAGAAATATCCAATCATTCCCTCAATTAAATTTTATCAGTTATTCATAGGCACTTTTTCATTAAATGAAAAGTTCCCAGCACTGCCAAAAAAAAGAGACCCTTCTGATGATCCACAGATAATAATTTCATCAGGTAAAAATATTATAGAAACGAAGAATATTTTGGTCTCTCCCTTTCCTTATCTAAACTGGTAAGTTCGCATAGTACTTATCCTAAGTTTTTTAGCTTGTTATTTTATAAAAGCATACCATATTTTCATGGGCCTATTTGTAATATGATATATTAAGAAAAATCTGTGTGTTCAATTTATTAAACAAAAAGACAAAATGTATTATTAGTATTAATACAAAATAAGTACTGCTAACATCACCACTATTACTATCATTTATTGAGCACTTGCTACATACTCAGCAGTTTTTTAGCTCTTTACATCTTCACCCCACTGTTGATGTGTTTTCTCAAATCACATTGGAAGAAAACAAAGTTCTCAGAGTATAATGAAGTGACCTATCTGGAAACAGAGCTACCAGGGTCAAGGCAAGCACTAGAGCTCAGGAACTTCCGGGAGGGCTTGTGCTTTTATCTCAACAAACTGTAAAATCACAGTACTTGTTTCCAAAGCTGAACGTAAAAGTCTATTTAGAAGAACACCAACTTCAGTGTGTATTATAGTTATGCTTTAGTGGGAAAAAAATATTCTATTCCTGTGACCATATACAAGTTTTCATTGCCCATACAAAACATTCTTCACTTGTATGTTAGGATTGAGTCATTTCCAACGTTCATTACAGTCCTAAAATCCAATAAACCATTGTGGAGGTAGAATTTCATTGTACATGTGATATTCTTAAGAGTAAAAAAAATGTCAGCTTCTATCAGTTTTCTTCCTAGAAAACTATAGAAAGGAAGCAGACACAAACCAGACCATTATCACCAACCATCTGAACCCACTTTAGCATTTGTTTATCTTATCATCATATTATAAATGTTACTGACATTACCTCTGATGGGTACATTCTTCAGGATCCTGGGGTCCATTACACATCAAAATTGTACAACAAAACCTGTAAAGAGAAACTATATAAACTGATTTCACTAAAATACCAAGTTTCAAGAGTAATGTCTCTTACAACAAAGACCAACAGAAGTACTTAGCCTGCCTTTAACAGCTAAGAATCCAAAGGAATACGAAGCTAAATGCTGAACATCTCTTCCTAGAATCTCAAATGATCCTGACTCAAAAAATCTTAAAAATCAAGAAATGCCTCAAGAGATACCAAATCATCAAGCCAAAGAAAAAAATACATCTGTAGATCCAAACTGGAAGAGGAAGATTGGATTACCTATAAAGGGAAGTCAAACCTTTTGCTTAAGGCAGCAGTGCTGGCCTCGCAAATTTAACTTCTCTGCAAGTCAGTTGCCATACATAAAACATGATGTCAGAGTTACCTAACACTTTGTCTTATTTTGTGGATACTGATCCCAAAGCCTCACACATGTCCAAGTCTACCACTGAACTGTATCCTAAGTCCCCCACATTTTTGAGACTAGTGTGTTTTTAAATTGCCCAGACTAGTCTTGAATTTTGTGCCTCTGCCTCCTAAGTAGCTGGAATTATGAAGGTACAGCACTACCAAATTCTGCCATTCCATTAGAAGAATTAAAAGCTTTCTAAGCAAAATCAGTTCCGTGAAGGAAGCCAGCCTTTTAAACAAATTGCATGGTGGCAACTAGATATGCATAGGCAAGAAAAAGATTAATTTTTACTTAATCCTCACACCTTATATAAATTAACTCAAAATAGATCAGAGATTTAAATGCAAAAGTATTTTTAAAAATTTCAGAGGATAACATGAGAAAAAGAATCTTTTGAATCTAGGGCTTGATAAGAGTTCTTTGACATAAAACTAAAATCATGATCTATCAAAAAACTGAAAAAACTGGACTTTATCAAAATATAAAACTCTGTGATAGACATTCTCAAAGGATGAAAAGACAAGCTATAAACTTAGAAAATATATACAAACCACCTATCTGAATCTGAGAAAGGACTAGTGTCATAGGACTAGTAAAAACACACAAATAACTTTCAAAATTCAACATTAAAAAAACCAATATAAGAACTTCCATCATTTTAGCTATAACTGCTTACCACCAGTACAATCACTTCTTTAAACTGTCTTCCCAACACGATGCCTCAGTGCATTTGTGCCTATAGCACAGAACAGCAGTGACTAAACAGAAACAAGGCACCAGTTCTGATGGCTGACAAGGACCTCTGTGCTGCATCTCACAAGGCAGCACACAGCAGGCATACGAGCCACTGGTCTAACACTGCACCACCCCCCAACCCCATTCTTGGGGTGAGGGAGACCTTCCTGGCCTAATCACCTAAAGACCCCATCTTTTAATACTAGCACATTAACAAATATAAATATTTGTTATATTTGGTTTGTATCTAAATGTCCCCGAAAACCTCTTGCAGTCATGGAAGAAGGCTGGCTTTGCAGAGGTGGCTGAATCTAGAGTTTGTGATATTGGGATTACGGGTGTTTGATCAGTCCACTGACTGGCTTGGTACCACCCTAATTCCAGCAGCCCAGACAGAGTATAAAAGGGGCAGAAAGTCATGGTTAAGGCCCCTTGTTGCTTTTGCTGCCTTGTGGGTGCCAGAAACTGTTCTCTGCCATTCGCCACCCTGCCTTGGAGCCAGCTGATTATGGACTGAATCCTCCATAAACTGTGAGTTAAATAAACCTTTCCTCCCTTAACTTTGGGTGCCAGGTATTTTGTCTCAGCAACGAGAAAAGCAACTAAGACAATTAGTATTACTAACTTTATTTCCTTTAAATCTACTACTATTACCGATTTCCTCAGGTTGTTTATTTCAACATACAGATATATATTTCAAAAGAATACGTTACAATCATTATTTGTACTGTGTGTAAGTACACTACAAGGTAATATTAACAAGGACAATTTAAAAATGAAAGGAATTTAAGTCTGGCTAGCTGAGGCAAAATATAAATATTTTTTTAAATCCTCAGCTGAAGATTTTAAAGCACACTAGCACAGAACTGAAGAATTCTCAACAAAGCCCCAGGCTTTGAGGGTATTTGGAAGAGACTAGCTATGAGTACCATGTGCTTCACTGGTATTTGCTGCTGTCCCCTGTATTTCCTGGATCCTTCTCGGGCAATGCCAGTGCTGGGAAGCACTGGATGTATATGTTACATACATATCACAGAGGTCTCTAGCCCAGAGAGCAATGCTTGACTCATAATAGAAGTAAAATAAATGTTAGACTGAGTTGAATAAGGAAATTGAGTCTCAGACACACAGACAATAAGCAGGCCAGAAACAGACACAAACTCTGAGTCTTTTCTCTACACCATCTGCTGGCATCTACAACAGACACGTGATTCAGCCCTAAAACTCCACAATGACTTTTCCTACTTGATTTCATCTACAGCAGCAAAAGTATTCTTCGAAAACCTATATTTTTATTCTTTTAAAATGGTTGTTTCCCCATCGTCCCCAAAGCTCTGAGGACTCCATGGAACATCACTGCTGCCTCATGTTCACCCACTCTTTGCCTATTATGTTAACATAACCATACCTCTTTCATTGCTCTTCTTTTGCAACTACTGCTATTATTCCTTATTTTTCCTTTCATAACCCTCAGAAGTGATTTCACTTTTATGTTCGTTACTGTTCATTTATAATCAGTTTTTGATTGCATGCTGATTATTCTTAAATTTCAACTTTATACTACCGAGGAAAACTAGTGCCTCATGTAATGCTTCTGATTACAGAATCAGCTGGATTAAGTTATGTAACTGTTTTTCAAAAGGCCTATAACACAAGTATGAAAATGTGGGGTTTTTTTCTTTTCTTTTCTTTTAACCTTGAATAAGCTGTCTGAATAAAGAAAATGGATTTGGAGGTGAGATTTTTTTTAAAACTGACATTTGTTGTTTTCTTCTTTACAAGCAAAATAAAAAATACAAGAACTGACATATTTGAATCAATAAGCTTCTGTATTTTTCTAACCCCTTGCTACTATTTAAAATATTTTTGCAACTCTTATTTGGGAAGAGGCATCAAAGCTCATACCCCATTCCTTGGTATATTCTTCTCAATTGCAGCTCTTCTGTCTTTATGTTTATTTCACTTTTAGATACGTTTAGAGCTTCCCAAATTTAAACTAGAGAATATATTAGCGGGAAATATAATGCGTTGGTTCAAAAACAAGTACAAGAAACAGAAAGACAACTCATCACTGTGGTTCATGAGCTAACTCTGCAAGCAACTAGAAGAGAAGACCGCATCTTCAGAACAAACTCAGAGACTTTAGCACTGTCTAAAGAGAAAAAACGACCAAGCCTTCTCTGATCACAAAATAGCAGATACAGTTGACTAAAACATCAATCACACTTCCACTGTTCTCAATGGAGAGTGGTAGTAGAGGTCTGAGAGGTCACAACTATTTTTGTAATAATTTTAGAGTGGCATCTGTTACTCATTCACCAATGTACAGAGTATAATAAGTTCACTTGTATCTTCAGATGGATAACAAAGTGCAACATATTTTGACTATTGCCTTCATCTTCATCTGGCATTCTCCGTGTGTGTGTGTGTGTGTGTGTGTGCGCGCGCGCGCACGTGCACGTGTGTACCTAAACGGAATCTGAAGTTTCCTGTTTTAGAAGGACACCAGTCATACTGGATTAGGGCACACTCTAACTGATCTCATTTCAATGTGATTTCCAGAAAGACTCTTATCTCCACAGCAGGCCACATTCTGGGATATTGGTGGTGAGGACCATAGGACTTTTGTGGGGAACACAATTCAGCCTGCAGACACAATTCTAGAGGCCAGTGTGAGGGGTATGCTGAGAGCTGTGCCGAGCAACATCTGAGACAGCAGGGAAGTTGTCTAAAGTCTCTGAACTACACCTGACTCCTCTTCAAAATGTGGTTAGCACTGCAGTAAGAATGCCCGTATCTATGGCCACTGTGAGGACACAATGAGGTCTCTTCAAAGCCTGGCCCATGGAATGTGCCTGGTTAACGTCATATGTCTATTTTTATACGTGTCCTACTTCAGGTTCTCTAGACAGTATTAATAGCCATTGTGCAGGTGAATCTAAGAGAAAGGGCACAGCTGTATCCCCAGGAAGTGGGGAAGCCCTCCCAAAACACAGAACACACTCACTGTGAATCCCTTTGCTCACAAGTCCCCAACAAACCACCTCCTACCCCAAGCTTCCTCCCAACTCACCACAGGGCAGCTATGTGGCACTGAGCAAACACCCACTTCAAAGATAAATAAATATGAGTACAGTACTTAATAAATTATTATTAGGAAAATTATTTTAAAACTTATTAATTAAGACTTGGAAACTAAAAATATAGTCCCAGGTAACATCAGACAACACTTCTACGAAGGTAAACATTAACCAAAAAATCATTACACACTCATGTTCACAGCAGTACTATTCATAATAACCAAAGGTAGAAGCAGCTCAAGTGTCCCCTGACAGATGAATGGAAAATCAGAATGACATATACACACAATGGAATAGCATGCAACCTTGAATAGGAAGAACATTTTGATACATGCTTCAAGATGGATGAATTTTGAATACATTATGCTAAGTAAAATAAGCCAGTTTTAAAAGGTCAGATATTATTCCTCTTAGATTAATTTCCCAGTGCAGGCAAAATCATTGTGCCTGAAAGTAGAATAGTGCTTGCCTTGCTAGGGGCTGGAGGTGGGAGAATGGGTATACTGTAAGGAGTACAAGGTTTCACTTGGGAAGATGCATAAGTGACAGCTGCACACGATGAAGGTACTTAATGCCACAAAAATAGGTAAAATGGTGAAATACAATGGTCAATTCTATGATATGCATATTTTCCCACAAAAAATTTTTTTAAAAATACATTCATATCTTTAGTGCCTTTAAAAGTTTTGGGAGGCAAAAGCAAGGTATCAGAGATGATAAAAAGCATTCAAAAACCCAAAATATAAATCAAGCTGCAAGTAGTAGTACAGAACCATAATCCCAGCACTAGGGTGGCTGAGGCGGGAGGATCACAGAACATTTGAGGCCAGCCTGGGCTACATAATGAGATCCTGCCTCCAACAAACAAAAAAAATGTAAGAAAATGTGTGCATCAAAAAGCAGTTCCTGCGCTACTTCCTTCAATTCCCAAAAATCAATCACCAAAACACTGCTTTGCCTTAGTAATTAATTTTACTTAGATGATGACCATGTTCCTGGTTTAAAACTTCAAAGTTCTGAGAAAGGGATTCTTCTCTGACCTAGAAAGACACTGTGAAATACACAGGGGGAAGTACATCCCTCGTAAAGCAGAGGACAAAATGCCTTCAAGAAAGAACACTGTGACTGACAGATTACTGTAAGTAAATAGTACTGATACACTGCCAACATTAAGATAAATGAAACACTATCACTAAACAGTCCTACTTGGGGAGCTCTAACAGAAAAGACAGTATTTTTCTCTCATTTTGCATAAAACTTAACTCTGTAATTTTCCCTCATACTGAAATCATATTTTATACAAAATGTAGTCACAAAATCTATTTTACAACACCCATAAAAGCCTCACCATAAACTTTTAAGTCAAAAAACAAAACAGATAGGATCCAGTACATTACATCCTGCTACACTAGGGCTTCGGGATTTGACCCTCTCACCTAAAAGCAATCTTAGGCTCAGGCTTCCCGAGGAGCCTTTACCTCCAATTCACACCGTCCTACTCAACACTCAGCCCTTCAGTCCCTCTGCATCCTGTTACAGTAGTGAGGATAAGCTGTTTATGACTCCAACCACCTCAAAATTTATGTGGTTTTTCTAATTAGCCAGATAGTACGTTTATTTCATGCTAACGGTAAAAAAGGTAATAACTGCAAGATTCACTTTTGCTTTCACTGTTGTTGGTTTTCAGTTTTAATGACACATCACTTTAAAAGAGTTCTGACTCTTAAAGAGACACTCATCATTAATAGTTTATTCCCTTAATCCAAAATAATGTAGTAACCCAATTTTCTGTGTACTGCTTATTAAAGATCCACACTGACCCTCAGGCTGGAATAAGAGTGTATGTGAAATGTGGTTTTCCCCTCTTCTTTTCCAAGGTAAGTTAACCCAACGTGGGCCTTTAAGTCCAGGTGCTATGACACTATACCTCTATAGCAGGAGGGAGAGCACAAGCCCAAGATGGTGACAGAAAGCAAAGGACAAAGATAGTTTCCTTATAACAATGTGAAGAGATCTCTATTGGTAAGGAGAAAATACTAGCATTTTCTCTTTTTTTTATTTTAAGGAGAATAAAAAGAAAGAACAATAGCAAAATACCAGCAACAGAGACAAAAACAAGACAAAGCAAAACCAATAAAAATGATACAGGGTTTCAGAACAAAATGATAGGAATTAACATTGGCTGTTATATTACATACTGTTATCTTCAATGAAACTGCTCACATTAACAGATGTAAGAATGCAAGATTGACCAAACCATTAAAGAGAATAAAAAATAAAAACAAAAAAATCATTAAAAATGATACAGAGTTTCACCAGACAAGATGGTAGGAATTCACCAAAGGTTGTTATGTTGCATATTGTCTTCAAATTAGTTGTTCAGATTACCAGATATAAGCATGCAAAATTGGTCAGAAAAAAAATTAAGTATTAACTGTTCCTTTCAATAAACCAGTACACATCAGTAGTACAGTTATCCCAGCTATCCTATATATTTTCCCTTCCTTCTTTCTTTTTTTTCTCCTTTCCCTCATCCCAGTTGTTCTTTCCTTCGAGCAATTTCTTTCCCTTTCATAATAGCTATTGTACGTTTTGAGTTTTATTTACTCTTTCAGGTTCTTCTGATAGCTAAAAATGCTAATCTCCATTTGAAATCAATGTGTGGACAAAAGAGAGTCCTTTTCCCAACAGACTATATTCTATTCTTGCACAGTTGATTCTGAGCATATGGTAAGTCATTTTCCCACCTCACTTTCCTACTTCATTTTCCTATTCCCCACTTTACTGTTAAGTTTCCTTGCGAGCTCCGGGGTTAAAGGGAAGGGTGGAGGAAGGCAAGGACAGCATTACAGGCTTTTTTACCTTGATATCCAATTTACTGATAATTTATAACCCAAACCAATATAACTAACTTTTACTGATAATTTAGGGATAGTGCTACAACTAATAAGCAGGAGCTCATTTACTCAGCAGTACAATTCCAGGACCTGAGCATTATAACTCTCCCCATTTTGCAGATGAGAAAGCTAAAGGCTAAGGAATTTATAGAATTTCATCAAATTTAAGATGCCAATAATTGTAAGATACACCAATTTTGTGTAACACGGAGGGAAAGAAACAATCTATGACACATTGTGAAGCCCATCTGCATTTCAGAAATGATAAAAGGTAAAAATACTATGTATTCTACAACAAAATAAGTAATTATCCCCACATCACAGATCAACTAAGCACTGAAAGCCAGATTTGAGAAGCATAATTTCAGTCCTGATTTATGCCCACTATCCTGGCATAATTTTTTTTAAGTACTGAGGATTGAACTCAGGGCCTTTGCTGAGCTGTATCTCAGCCCTTTTTAAATTTTTTCTTTTGTGACAAGATTTCACCAAGTCACTAAGTTCCTAGGCTAGACATGAACTTGCCAATTCTCCTGCTTCACCTCCCGGAGTGCTTGGATTACAGGTGTCTACCACCAAGTGCATCACCAAGACATATGTTCCCTTCTACTCCCAAATGTACCCCAACATTAAGTCTAAAACATTATCAGCCTACGAATGGACTGTGTGGAATAAATTCCACACATTAGTCTGGGACTGACTCCTTGGGGGAGCTAGCTGCTTCTGCAGGCACCTAAAGCTCTGCTCCATGAGGCAGCTCTTTATTGAGCATGACTAACAGACCCAAACAAATCTTCCTCTTTGGGAAACATAAAGTAGTGCCTTCAAATCACAAGCCTGGGATGAAGACAGCCCAGAAGCTGGAAGACAGCAAGCATGTGGAGAACTCTGTGGAGGTAGAAAAATGGATGCCAGAGCCCTGACTCACCCACAGGACCCCAATAGGACCCCAAGAGACCTTTTCCTTGTGCCTTCTTATATCTCCATTATCCATCTATCCTTCCAATTTTAACATAAAAATAAATTTTAGAGCTAAGTGCATAAATATAGGCATATCTTCATGGTCCATCCATAGGTGCTATTCTTTTGCAATCATTTCTAGAAACAGTGAAAGTTAGCCATATACTCAGCACGTGGATCAAAGTCTCAACTCAGAATATTAGGAAACTTCATCTTCCATTCCCATCTGCAAAGACAATGAAATGCTACCATCTCTCCAGCTTTCCTCAACCCCTAAGGCCACGGCTCTATGCCAGGCACACAGTGAAATGCACAGGCACATAATGTGAGTACATTCTATTCTTCAGGCGTTCCCCCACCTCAGGTCATTGACGCACAGTAAGTCTCGCAGCCCTTACTAAGTCAACACTGAGATGTGCGAACATTTCTGGAATGATTAACAGCTAGGATGTTGTAACTGAACTTCCCATCTGACTCAGCCCCTGGTACCAAATTAAGCTTCATCAGACCTTCACTCTTTGGGATTCTGAAGATAACGAGGGTCCAGGACAGAAAGGCCTTCAAACTCTCTGAGCCTCAAATTCCCCAGATATTAATGGGGAATAATCATCTTGTCTCACATGGCTATTGAAGGGTTTAAATGAAATAAAATATAGTAGCACCAAGCTATGCCTAACTCTGATATGAGGGCACATGATAAATGTTTATAGAATCTGGGAAAGGAATGCTATTCTAGCTCAATAAGGCCTTAAAAAAAGGCAAGTAAATTTAGCTTTAAATTCACTGAGAGAGAAATAATCACTGTAGGCCCATGATCTAATCATATTGCCAAATGTTTTCCATATCATCTTATTGAATCTTTGTAGCCATGTGTAAGCACTAACTCTTCAGAGAACATCAAGCTCACACATCTGTTCCAGATTGCAAAGCAAGAACATAAGGAAACTAGAATTGGAACTCAGCTGAATGTGAACCTAACCCCTCTGTTCCGCTGCTCCTTAGAGTCCAAAGCCAGAGAAAGGGGAACTTGGAGAAGAGCCCAGAGAGAGCAACTGTGCAGAGTTGATCAGCATGCCAGAGTCAGCCCAAGGCCACATGACCAAAGACAAAGAGACGGGGGATAGGTAAATAGATTAACTGGATGGCTTAGCTCAAATTGGCTCTCTTGGCAATACAGCTTAATGATTTAACAGCATTAACAGTTTATTAACATGGAGCAGGCAACTCTTTGGTACTGAGATGCTGAGCAAGTCATCACCGTGACTCTCTATGCTTCTGATCCTTTACTTGAAGGGGAGACAGTATAATCTCCTTTGCATTATGCTCTAAGGGTTAAAGAAACAATGGAGCAATCATTTCACAGTCTGTCACATACTATGAGTTCAGTAATTAGTACTTTTCTGGAAGCTTTTCCTTTCGCTGTCACTTGCCTAAAGTATCAACATCACCTCTCAACTTCTCCTGTTCCTTAACTGCCATTCTCTTCTCTGTGCACCTCACTCATTCATTTAGTTCCCAAATGCTTACTGAATACCTAGTCAGGCCAGCTGAGGAAACCACAATGCACAAGAGAAATCTTTGCCCTCATAGTGCTTCCACTCTTGCATTTGTGGAAGAAAGGAGACTGACAACAAGCACATAACACCAGGTAAAGTTAAGTTCTACAAAGTACAATAAACTACAAAAAGGAATAGAGAATAATCCCTGAAGAGAGGACTTAAGCAGATCATTAGAGAAAGGTCAACTGCACAAATGAACATTTGATCAGAGCTGTGCAAAGGGCCAATATGGGAACAAGTACGGCATCTTAGTAGATGAAGAACACTTATGCATCTCTGTGTTGTACTGTAACACTGGCTTACATGTCAATTTTGCCATGAGCTTGTGAGCCCCTGGGGGTAAAGGATGTGTATCCCTTTCTCACTCTGCACTCACTTACTCAGCCATTTCTCCTAAAGGCACTCACCTCCCATCACTCTCTTAAATGATGGATTAACAGTGAAGAGCTAACTCAGTAAGTTTTCTGCCTTTGGGAAACTTAGCATCAGGCATACACAGTTTAAGTATTCAAAACACAGGTGCGACATGAATGCTATTTGCTTGGTTTTCAGCTATGGAGTTATATGGAGGTATATGCCTGCCAAGCTCTAGGCTCTCTGCAGCTCTATTCATCCTTCGTTCCTTCCCCAAAAGATCACCACCATCCATCAACTTGTTACTGCCTCTTCCTTCTCCACACTCAACTGCTTACAATGAGCTACATGCAGTCCATTCTACATGGAAAACCATCCCCATCACCGCCACCTTTTCTAACAGAGGAACTTCCACTATTATTTCAAATTTCATTAGTATACTGTTTCATGGTTTGTTCAAATGTGTACAAATTTCTCGAGTTTTTCAGCCAAAACTTTACCATCCAGTACAGAAAGCACAGGAGTAAGTGACAATTCCAGACTGAGTAGTAAAGAGAGGACACTCATGTAATTTCTTTTCTTCCCCCAATATGACAAATTTGAGTGACTTTCTGGTCTTCGTTTCTGCACGTCTGTGCCAGGAAACAAGGCCAGCAAAGTTCTCACTACTGTGGCCCTGTGCACTCACTCACTCACTCACTCACTCATAAAAGAAATGTTCCATGTACAGTAAACAAAACCAATTTGGAACATGAGTTATCACTTAAAGGTCTCCCCTCCCGGGAAGGTCAACAGTTTAGCATCTAAATTATTTGAGATGGATTCCCTTTTCTAACAGTAGAAATTGCAGTTGTACTTCATTTTAAACAGAGGTTAAAAAAAAGTCAGATCTTTATTCTCAGGGGCAATAAGGCAGATTTACAACTTCCAATGCCTCCCCTACAACCTCATTTAGCTGATAAGAACTTATACATAAACTTTAGTCCTTTACCTCCAAAAGCCAGATTCCTCCACTTCCTCCTACTTTTGGCCTCTCACTTCCTCCCAGATGAACAGAAAATGTAACTGGAGCCATTCTTTTGGAAGGACCCAACAGCAGGGACCCAGGGGTAGGCAGTTTCCCTTGACAATACATGTCCCTCTGGGCTTCACAGGGATCCACAGAACAGTGATTCTAAAGTTGGGGGCCTGAGAGGCAGTGTTTCCCACAACGTCTATGCTACCTTTAACCAGAACAGCTATGTCCTAAAAGGCCACGCACTGTGCTTAGAATCACTAACATTTCAAACTCAATGCTCTCAGCCGACATTCCTCCAAAACTGACAGGCCCATGGGCTGTTCCCTGCACTCATCACAGAGCAGCTTCTCTGTATTTCGTCACCAAGTACCACAGCACCCTCTTCACCTGTCTGCCAGGATGTGGGTTTCTGGAAAAATCTGCAACAGTGATTAGACAGTTACCAAAGTGCTCTGTTCACTGACCACCACTCCTCTAAAAGATTCAAAGCCAGGCTACTTCAGAGCTATAATAGGAAATATGTACAGTACAGTAATTATATGGCTGCGTTGCAGCAACCAAGACCAACACTCAGACCCAGTGTTTCTTTTTTTTAATTATATAATTTTGTGTAAGTCATTTAACCACTCTAAGCCTTTAACAGTTCTTCGTCAAACAGATCCTGAAAGTCTCCATGTCATTTGGTACCTATCTATCAGACCTCAAGCACCGGCACTTTCTCACTTTAACTGACTAGCGGCACACAGCTCACTCCCAGCTCTGTTTGCCTTGCCTAATACACTCTTTCACGGAGTCTCACCTGACTGGCTACTCTGACATTCAGCTCAAAGGTCAAAAAGGATCTCAAATGTCCTGGATCTCACAAACATCAAAAGTCACAACAATGAACCTAAAATCAGAACTAATAAAAAAAACTTCAGAGTCATTAAGCACCAAGACTATGTGTCAAATGTTAAATTTAATGGCAGGAAAGGGGTAAACATTATGCTATGGCTAGCTCTGTGAAATCAGTTAAAGTTGCTTCTAAAAGCAAAACATGGGTCTTTTATCTCTCCATTCAGTTTTTCACAAGGCCTGATGCAAAGTAGGCCTGGGCCAAGAGTGGCTACAGATTTCTAAGATGCTTGCTAAGGATTCTTAAATTTGGTGGGAAAAATGAAGTATGTTCAACTAACTAATGCCAGCTATGGGCACTGGGCTAGGAAGGTAACACTATCAAATCAGGCAGAGATTTGAAAATAAAGTTCCCTACAAGTCACAACCCATACGTCTCTACTTTATGACAATTCCAAGATGTTTATAAAGAAAAACATGTATCTTGGATGTTATACAGTTAGTACTAGCACACAGATCGATTTAAAGGTTGACATAATGCATCTTTAGGAGGAAACCTACACTAACCAGACAACAGCCTAGTGTAAAGGAAACCTGAAGGTAAACTGTCACTCTGCAATCAGCTCTGCCACAGACTGTGACCTTGAACAAGTCACTTCATTTCTCCACCTGTGAAATGAGCTCTTGCCAACGCTCAGTTCTGGCTCTTCACTAGGTGCAACTGCTATCTTTTAAAAAAAACGGTTCTCATCTTCTAAGCTTGTGCTCACAGGATCACAATTCATCCTTCAGTACGGAAATCAAAGCAGCTAGACCAAGCAAAGCAACAGATCTTTTCACCACTCTTCTTGCCAAAGGAAGGGTATTTACGTGCAGTCAACCCCTCCAAGCGCTGTGATCAGGCTTTCACTTCCGGGATAGGCAAGGAGACACACTTGAGCTAAACATGCTACAGCTGAGTTTTCTCTGCACAATTTCCTTTTCCTGAGTTCTCATCTCCATGACCCCTATGTTTCCCATCAACTGAAGTCCACCTTCACACTTAGGAGCACATTTCTTGGTTTTGTTTTGTTTTGCTTTTCTATTTTTGGTAACAATGACTAGGACTTACTTTATCACCAGAGTACTCTCCTTACTCTATTAGAAGATATTAGTGGTTTTAACTAGACAAAACCACCATTCCTTTTGCTACCTCACCATACTGTCAAGTGCCTATTAAGGATAGGCACTTGCAATAATAAGTAGCAGCACTTTTTAAATTTACATTAACAATAATAGAAAAGAGATGTCAGAAAATGAAAGCGGAGGGTTACAGATGTCATAAGTAACCAAAGTTCAGAAAAGCTCAAAAAATCATTAGTAGCTTTTTTTTGGCTTTTCATAAAAACTACACTTTGCATGTCCTGGTTAAAACTGCATGAGTAATAATTTGCTTCTCATTAATTAAAAAATGGGGAATGGACAAGGTCTTTGCTAGACGGTGACTGGGCCTCAGACTACTCTTTCTTCAAAAGACAGGAGAGTTTAAAAAAGTAAGACGTCCACTAATTGAGTGCTTTCTCCAAGAGCCATCACCAGCTCAAAATTTCCCGACAGGTTTCTCACCACTGCTAAGCTTGCCACCTGTGGCGGCCACCTGTAGGAGTAAAAGTCTACTGGAGAAGTCGGGATGGCTTTCAGTGTCCATCACTGTCCGTCTTTGACTTTACTATTCACAAAGTACCGGGAAAGGTCTCGTGTATTTTGCCACTGTCCATTAAAAAAAGGAGGAAAGGGTTTCCCACTTTTCTCCTTGACCCATCCGTTTCTGCAACTCAAGCACCCACCAAAGTCTGCGAAAGCAGGTGTTACTACACTTCCTGAGGAAAGGTCGCTCAGCAGGCTGAGTTACCCCACACGCATCCAGCTACACGCGTTTTAAGCGTGGTCACCACGTGGCCCGAGGAGCGCGCTCTGGGTTACACGCTTCCCACGAACAACCGGCGGAGCTGGTAACAGAACCTCAGGGTTCCTGAGCGGAGGAACTCTGCTCAAACTTGCACCCAGCGCTCGTTCAGGTCAGGCACGGTCACCGTGAGCCGTGGGGTTGGACGCCAGCGAACCCAGAGCTGGATCTTTCACACCCAGAGACGCCCGCACCGCGCGCCCTCCGCCCGCGCCCCACACCCGAATGCAACGCGGCCCCGGTGACCCCGGCGCCCCGGGCGCAGCACCGCGCGTGGGGCCCCGAGGGGCGGCGCATCGGGAGGAGGAGGAGACAGGAGCAGGAGAGCGCGGGGACCTGGGCAGCTGGCGCTCACCTGGGACCCGGGAGCCAGGAACCGGGGCCGGAGCGCCAGGTCTCGCAGCAGCCTGCCCGCCAGCGCGGCCGCGGGGGACGCCATCTTAACCAGGAACCGGGCGGGAGTCTGGAGGGCGAGCCGGGCGGGCCGGGG
>NW_004955421.1:19976016-20089324 GCF_000276665.1 Chinchilla lanigera | reverse complement strand
GGACAGCCCCTGGACCCGGGCATGCTGCTCCAGCCTGGCGCTCAGGTTCACCTTTAGTGTCCCAAAGGCCTCAGGGCCCACTCACCATGCTGTCCCCGGGATACCACTATGCCCAGAAACCCTGCGGCCTTGGCGCTGCAACTGTCCCTGGGGACAGACAGACCAGGGACTATCTGTCCCTGCAGGGAGAGCTGGCAGGCCCAGCCACCAGCGAGAGCGCACGCCGTCCCACGGAGCCCTCGGTCCAGTCCTGAGGTCAGAGCGGCCTGTGGAGGGCAGCGCCGCGGAGAGGGAGCCGGAAGGGCTTAGGAGGAGGCAGGGACCTGGAGTCCAGGCGCGAGGAGTCTGCTGTAGTTGGTGCAAACTCTTTACCCCTTAGGGAGGCTTGGGGTTTTGTTTTGGTTTCGTTTGGTTTCATTTGGTCTTTTAATCCTTAACCTAAAGTCAGTGCAAAATTACTTAAGAATTTTAAGCCTGGTAACCATGCGAATAAGAACATTTATTTGGAGTTTACAGGATTCTGTGTACTTTACATGCAATAAAAGTGACGATGGCAGTCAGGCTTGGCGGCATAGGCTTGTAATCCCAGCACTCTGGTTGAGGCGGGCAGGAGGATTGCAAGTTCAAACCGCCTGGGCAATTTAGTGATTTAATGAGACTGTGTCTCAAAAATGGATGGCCCTGTAGCCCAGTGCCAAGGCACTGGGTTCAATCCCCTTGACCTCCTATAAAAAAGAAAAAAGAAAAAGAAAGAAAACACACTGATACAGACCAAGAACTTGACAAACATGAACTCGTTTAGGCTTTGTTGTAACTTTTTAAGTAGGTACAAATATAAAACAATCACTTTACTGAAAAGGAAGTTGAGGCACAAAAAGTTTGAGTAACTTGTCAGAAGTCACAAATCTAATAAGGAGTACACATGCGATTCAAGTCCATGACCTCCTTCAAGCACTACTTTAAATTTTTTTAATCTCTCTTTTTTTTTTTTTGGTACCGGGAATCGAACTCACGACCTTGCACTTGCCAGGCAGGTGCTGTGCCACTGAGCTATTTCCCCGGCCCTACTTTAAAATTTTTAAATCTTACTCATGTGATCCAGAGGAAAGGCACAGTGAGTCAGAAGATAGACAGTTATTGGCACTAGTCTCCTCTGAAGACTTTTTTAAAAATTTGGATATAAGTTCAAATTGACAAAACATACAAAGGTATTACCCCCAAATGTGCATATATTACTTGCCCAGTTGCACCTAAGTATTTACATTGGCCCATTTTCCATTCTTGATAGATATAAGTGTAGCTGTATTAATTTTATTGCACATTCCTGGCCAAATTCTTGCCTACTAGTTTTAGTATCCATTGATCACTAATATCAAGTTAATTATTCCTATGATAGTTACAAATGCTGATTATCTAACTCCATCCTTCCACATGTATTAGTTTGGGTTCAACCCTGACAGTGTCACCTTCTCCCTGTTTTCTTATTTATTCTTTTATTCCCTTGTATCAGTATCTTTTTTATTCTAGTAGCAAAACTGGGCTCTTACCTATTATGTGCACTCTGGATGTCTGTTATTTAATCTTCACGAGAACCCCGCAGAGGAGGCTGCTACTGTTTTCCCGTTTTGCCAAGAGACCTGGACCACAGAGATTTCCACGCCTCATGGCATTCACAGGACTGGAAGATCCTTCTACTTTCCCACAGCGCAGAGCTGCAGATCAGATTCCCTAAAGCTGGAGCCACTTCTTTCTGAAGCCAGGGGATTTGAGTCACCATCCCATTCATCATTACCCCTACGGGGTCTGCCATCTGGCCAGGATGGAGTGAAGAGTCTTGTAAATTTTTGCAGTGTGAATGTTTAACCTTCATGAGAGTTTTGAACATATTGCTAGAGGAAGACCACCTACAGAATTAATCAAACTCAGTTATTCAATATTAGTGTGCTAAGGTAGTCAGCTACTATCACTTATGGTCCATCAGAGACTAGAAGGAATTTGTAAGGAGTGGTTTTTCTTTCACACTCTTGGGCAGGAGTGTGCTTGCTGGGGATTGAACCCAGGGCCCATGCTCTGGTGCTTTCTGAATGTCCCTACTGTGTGCAAGGTCTTTACTATAACATCTCACTGATGATGGTGAAAGATAAAAAAATACAAAAATTTAGCTTTAGGATCTTGACTGGCTTTGTTTTCAGTTCTTGAACTGGGCAACATTTTACTCCGCAATGTGGAATAAGCATTCTGAAGGGCTGAGCATTAGAGGTTCCTTTTATAGAAAGAGAAGGGCTGAAAAAAAGCAGAAACAAATCACAAAGTGCAGACTGGTCATTGCAATGTTCTTTTCTTTGGAAAGTGACAACAGGAAAATAACCAGTTGGTGCAGGGTAGGGGCTCAATAAATGTTCTTTTTCTTCCTCTACTGGGTTTTTAAACAGTTGCTTGTATCAAACGTGAAAGACCAAAATCAATCAAAGTTGTGGAGTAGAAGGTCCATGACACTCTGTAATTTATCTCAGTTGCACTGGAGAATTATGGAGATAGTCAAATGCCTGATGACAGTATGAAGAGTCTAAAGTGGTTGCCTGCAGACAGAGGGTAGAGGGTAGTGGTCAGGGAATCTTTCTATTTTGTTTTAAAATTTTAAAACTCCACTCTGCACTTACTGAATCAGAATTACTTAAGTGAGGACTGCAATATTTTTCTTTCTTGTGGTACAGGAGATTGAATTCAAGGCCTTACAAATACTAAATAAACATCCTACCAGTGAACTACATCCCCCAGCCCCTTTTTAATTTTTTGAGATAGGATCTCACTAAGTCACTAAATTACCTAGGCTCAGCTTTGAGATCCTCCTGCTTCAACCTCCCAGAGTGCTGGGATTACATGATTAAATCGCCATGTCTGGCAGGATTTGCATTTTAAATAATATTTTCAAGGAGTTCTTTAGTTTGAGAAGTAAAAAAGCAAACCAAACCAAATTATAGCACTGAACTCTGCCAAGAAGTTTCATGGTGAGTCCAAAGACAAGTCACTTGTCTGTCTCTCGTTTGGTTCCTAAGTATAGGACAAAAAGCTGATAGTTGCAGATGAAGGTAAAGACAGCCTTGACACATGGGTACAAAACCCAATTTCTCCCACTGGTGTTGAGTAACTATGGCATATAGAAGCAATGTCTAAGGGTGAGTACATAGCCATGTTATGCAAAATTGTAACTGTGTACCACGTAAGTAGTAATTAGCCTTAAGCATACACACTACATAGAGTGGTACCAGTCTGCAGTGCAGAGGAAAGCATCAGATACACAATTCAAGCCTTTACTCTGCAATCTAAAGGCTTCATAATCTTGGGCAAGTTACTTAATCACTTCAATTCCTTTATCTGTGGAGAAAGGATTATGATTTGATTGATTTTGGCAATGAGATACATTGTCAAGTACTTGAGATCCTACTGGCTATTATCTACTGTGCATTACTTGACTAAGAACTCTTCTCCCTATGTTTGTATCTTTAATACTTATATGAGTGAGCCTCAGCTTCCCTATCAGTGTAACAAAGGCACCTTACTGGGGTTGAGAGTTCAAAATGTAACCCTTCTCATAAACTTTGCATACATTTGATGTATTAAATTCCCTAGTTCTGTGGTGGAGCTTGCAGTTAGAACACCCTGCCTACACTGTTTCTTGTTCAACTAATCATTCCAAGAATGAATCGATAGGCCCACGTGCCTTCTCTTTCATCTTAGCTGTGCATGTTAACAGTGAAATAATGTGCTCATTTTCATATCCGTACTGATTACTCCAGGGGCCCTGCTTTGCCAGAGAGGCATGTCACAAAACCTTGCCATGAGACAGTGCATCTAGCAGTTCCAATGGTTGTTTATCATTACCTTTTCATTTAAGCATAAAAGCCATTTGACAAATACAAACTGATTATCACCAGTGGAGCTAAATAAAATTTTTAAAGAAACCTTAATTGTTACAAATTGCATATCTGAGTTCATGCTGTTGCATATCAGGAATGAAAATTACTATTATGATGTAATAAAGGACATTTGTAAATTTTGTTCAGTTATTTCTTTTTTTAATATATAACAGATTTCTTTCATCTATAGGCAAAGAAACTTTGGCCTCCATTATGTAAACAGGTAATATCCTTGTTGCTGTTTCTGATAGCCATTTTATCCATTGCTCCATTTTGTGTTTTTTGCCAGCAGCACACAAAGAACTTCTTTTGTGCTAATGTTATTTTCCCTCATCAGAATGCAATAAAATTATTCATTTTAGGGGACAAGGGTATATCTCAGTGGTAGTATACTTGCCTGGCATGTGTAAGTCCTCGGTTCCATCACCAACATTGCAAGAGGAAGAAAGAGAAGAACAAAATGAGGAGAGGTAGGAGGAGAAAGAGGAATGGGAAGGGGATGATGATTCATTTTAGGAAATCTTTAAGCAGCTTATTTAAGTTATAGTGTACCCAGATAACATTGCTTCCTCTGCATAAACAGTAGTGAGCATGATTAAGAGCAATGCTCACCTGCATTTTGGAGAAAATTCAAGGGCAGCAAGTTTAGAGGAGCAGTATTACCAGCCACACAGGTCAGTAGTTGCAGGTGCATTTGCTCTTGTCTTGGTTACTTTTTTCTCGTTGCTGGGACAAAATACCTGACTCCCAAAATTAAGGAAGGAAAGGTTTATTTCGCTTACAGTTTGTAGAGGTTTCAGTCTGTACTTGGCAGATTATAAGGCATAGTGGCACATGGCACAGGGCTACAGCTCATGGTGCAGAACACAGCTAAGCAACAAGCACACACCAGGGCGGAATGGGGGAGGAATGGCCTCAAGCACCCTTTTCCTCTCCCTTACATATGCAAACTATCCACCCCAGGGCGGGTACAGCTCTCACACCCCTAATCAATCAAACTTTAAAAGCCTGCCCCATGGCCGCATGAGGCTTTGGGGGGACACACAGACATAAACCATAACAGCTCCCCATTGACCAAACCAAAGGAGGTCAGTTATGTTGGTGAAAATGAGAAAACTTTTATTTCAAGCTAGCTTCAAGCCAAAGGAGGGATCATTTGCCTTAATTCACCATCTTCCTATGTCCAAGTGTGCTACGGTCTTTATAGTAAGGAACAGAGAAGGGAAAGAATACAAGGAGATAACAGACACCTCCAGGCCTGCTTCATCTCTTCTGGACTCCAACATCCTGGGGCCAGCACCTGCATATTCTTCCTGTTTATCTAGCCTGAGAGGGTGGGTGGTGGTTGTGACCTCAGCATGAGGAGGTTTGGGAGAAGCCAACTTCCTGGTGCCAGCATCTGCGTATTTTGTCCATTCAACTGGGCATTTATGTGCTAGGTCTGAGGAAGTCTGGAGAAGCCACTTGTATTTAAAGAAAAAATAAATAAATTTTAAAGTTCCATTTTGCCAGTTACCAACAGGACAGGTCAAAATCAGGCAGAAAATTAGCATCATTATCCTTAAAAAGGCACAGCCAAGGACAAGGACAGCTGAAAGGACTGGATGTGGAGAAAAAGACGAAGTGTAGAAATAGGGTGATGCTATTCTACTGCCAGGGACCATGGGGATGGAGCTGAGGAAGGCTGAGTACAGAACATTTACTGAAAGGACTAAACAGAGACACTGGCTGAGAGAGAAAAATGGTGCTCCATGGAATGTGGGGAAGATGTTCCCTTCAGGAAAAAAAAAAAACCTATATGCTCACACAGACGGAACCCATGGAGCTCAGCCCCTCAACTGTTAATTAAGACAGTCTTTGTTTAAATATTAAAATAAAAATTAAAAGAGCATTCTACTTCAGAAGTCATGCTTCATTAGCAAGTAGACAGTTGCAGCTGGTCTTCTCTCTTTGCTTTGGGTTTCTTTCTTTTATTTTTGGTTGTTTTGTTTTATTTTTTGGTGCTGGGTGTTTATCCATCTCCTTACTCATGTTGAGAGTGTGCTTTCCCGCTGAGCTACAGTCCGGCTACCTCCCCTTTTTATTTGGTCCTGGGGATTAAAGCCAGGACCTTCTATATCAGCTGTGGCTCTTAAACTTACTTATATAATGAAATCCCTTTGGGCCAAGATTTCCAAGCCCTTCTGATTCAGCAAGTCTATGCTGGGGCCCAGGAATCTGCATTTTTAGTCACTAACGTACTTTGATGTCTTTGTTGTAGGGAGTGGATCATTTGTTGAAGAAGAACCAGTCGAGAAGGTGAGACTTTGACACCGCTTGAGATAGAGAATTATCCAATTCTTCCTTTCTCATTTGCTGTTCTCTCTCTTACCTAACCTCCATCCTTCTTTCCCCTGCTTCTCTTAAATCCAATTTACTACATGAGTATAAAGTTTGGAATGAGGGTTCCAGAGAAGTCTCCATGCTGTTCCGTCTGCCTAAATGCTCTTCCCTCTCAGCCACCAGTCTGAGGGTCTCTCGTCCCTGGAGTTTCAGCCACTCCTCCCTGAGAAGTCCCTGCAGGCAAGGCTGGCACCACCTTAGCAGTTATCATAGGCTAACCGGCTGCATTTGCTCTTTGTCTGCTTCTTCCTAGCAGATTGTAAAATCTGCTGTGAGGAAGTTGAGCTTTCTTCACTGCTATTACCCTGTATACAGCAGGCCCAGGACAGGAGGTATTCAACCCACCTTAATGGAATAGCACATTAATGAAGATGAAGCTGGCATCCAAATAAGAAGTTTCAAAGATACGTGAATGCTGAGAATTCTGTCTGTACCCCTAACACAAAAAGAAGTTGAGCCTCACAAAGGGAAGTAAGCTGCCTAGTGTTATACCTGATGCTACAAGTTTTTATATACTTCCTCCAAGCTTTGGGATACATTAATTCCTGAAAGATCTCTCTGTCTTTCCCAGGTATGTGGGGTTATGTGTCTGTCTCTCAGTCTCTCTCTATTTCTTGAACAATTATGTTTTATAAATGTTTCATAAAGATTAATGTAACCCCTACTTCAGCCCTATTTTATAGAGGTACAAACTGAGTCTCAAAGCAGAGAGAAAGTTTCCTGAGGTAATGAGTAGGGGGAGGCCAGTCTCAATCTGGGATTGATTTTAGGCCAATATTCCAACAGAAATGTCTTCAATGATGTAAATATTCTGTATCTGTGCTGTCCAAATCTATGATCACTAGCCAGAGGTGGCTATTGAGCCCTTGAAACATGGCTGGTGCAACTGAGAAAATGATTGTTCGGTTTTATTTAATTTATGCTGAATTTTGTACAACACAGATGGCTAGTGGTTAACATAACAGCCAGTGCAGGCCTATTGCTGTGTATTGCTGATGTATAAACTCTGCAGTTACACTATTTTCTCCTTTGAGTTGTTCCCCTAGCAGTTCTAAGACAGAGATTTGAATACAAATTGCTTAAGAGGTGATCCTAGGCAGCAGATGAGGGAATGGGGAAGGGAGATAAGAAAAATAGGAACCTAATAAATATAGCATTGGTAGGGTGTTTTTAATTGGGATTCACATTTTCAGGAAACACTGACAGGACTTACAAAACACACTACTTCCCATTTGTTCCATCAAGGGACAAAGAAGTGGTCACATTTATCCACTAACTCCCATGCCTCATTGGTTGAAGGATGCTGCTAGAGGTACTCCCTGAACCCTTGTACTTCCAGCCTGCCTCCTGTATGGGACAGTCATGCATGTCCCTGTGCCTAGATAAAGCTTTCGTGCAGAGTTGCAGGTACCTGGAGCTGAAACTGACTTCCTAAAGTTCCTGTAACTTCTAGGGTGAATCAAGAGACATAGGGTCTGAACAAACTACATTGACTCCCATTTTAAACCAACCAGATTAGCTCATATTAGTATTTTATCTGACACAAGAAGAGAAAGGCTACAGACTGTGTTAGAGAGAAAGGTTTGCTATTAAAAACACATTTCAGAACTACAGCCTTAAATCATCCTCCTGCCTGTTTTCCTTATTTACCAAATTGTGTCCTGTTCAGTGTCATTTTTAGCAAGCATAATACTGTAAATACTCCTGCAATCAGGGATCCACCATGTAACCATAAAAGAGCTGACCCAGGACTTTTTCAGTGGAGCTATAGCAAGACTCAAGCATTCCAGAAAGAATTTATTGGGTTGGGTTTTATTTGATATATATAAAAGGATTAGAGCCAACAAGGGAAGAGAATCAAGGGGAATATATACATGGTTTTGAAAAAATAAAAAATAGATTTTTACTGCAGAAGTAAATAGAAGGTACAAATAATGATTTCTCCTCTTCTGATATCAAGTCCTGTTGAGCTTACAGCAAAGTAAACATGTGATTATGAAGAAATAAGTGAACTGAAACTCGAGTCCAAAGGGCAGATAGCTTCTGAAAGAGATGCACTTGCTTCTGAAAAGAACTCAAGGTTCTGACTTGTTGACCTGGACCTAACAGCTGGTCCCAGAAACCTTGTCCTGCAGCAATGGGGACATCCTAGGTACTGTCGCAGGTGAAAGGATGCTGTCTGGGTTCCGTTCGATACAATGGCTGGGTTAGGCCATAAGGAGACTTTAGCTCCAGCAAGAACCTGCATGTGAAGATTATCTTCAATCTAAAAACCTCTGTAATATTCCTTTCAAAAATTCCATCTTAAACTAATTGGAAGAAATTCAGATCAGAGTTAGAGCAAGAGTTTCCAGTATAACAGATGCCCGTAATGCTAGAGGTGGGAAAAATAGAAGGTTGTTAGAATAAAAGTTTGAGTGTAGGGCTTGAGTGTAGCTCAGGAATTGTGTACTTGTATGTTATGCATAGGGACTGGGTTTGATCACCAGCACTGAAAAATAAAAGTTTTATATGAAAATATTAAGTACCTGGAAGCTTTTATAAAAATTAAGATGCACACATAATGGAAAAAAGATGAACATGAGTAAATAAATCCAAAAAAAGGTAATAATGACCAAGAAACAAGAAAATGAACAATCTACTGATTTCACAAAGAAATGAAAAATAAAGTAAAAGATAAAATTGAACATGTTTAAAGCAAATTTTTAAAAGTGCCCAATGTGGGTGCAGCTGTGGAGGAAATGCACTCTTCTATCTGTTAGTTGAAGTATAAAGTGTTATACACTCTAGAGAACAATTTATTTGGTGATGTATATGGAGAGCTTTTAAGAGTTTAAATTTTCTAGTCCAATATGTTAATTTCTAGGAATTTTCCTAAGTGAATATTTACAGTCAAAGATACTTATTGAGGAAGCAGGCATGGTGGCATAAGTCTATAATCCCACAACTTGGGAGGCTTGAGGCAGGAAGATCACTGCAAGTTCAAGGCCCTCTTGGACAATGTAGTGAATTCAAGACCAGCCTGCACTATATAACAAGACTCTGTCCAAAAAAAATCCATTCAAAGATATTAATTGATGCACGGCATATTTAATGATAAATATTTGGAAATCACATAGTTGGTGAATGATTAATGAAAACACATTAGAATTTTAAACAACATCAAAGTATGTATTATGAAAGGTAAACTTGCATTAAAAGGAAATATATGAACATTGTTAAAATTTTAAACTCTGTAGGTAATAATCACTGTTAATAGTTTCCTATATAGTCTTAAACATTATCTATCTATCTATCTATCTATCTATCTATCTATCTATCCATATTGCACTCTGGAGATTGAACATGGCTTCATGCATGCTAAACATGCACTCTACCACTGGGTTACACCCCTCCACCCCCATCTATTTGTAGATTTTATATTTATAAATCTATATATGTATCTATATATCTATATCTGTTTGCATATGGCTCTATATCTATATCTATACCTGGCCTCCTGTCTGTCTTTGTAAATAGTTTCATTGGAGCTCAGCCATACCTATTTGTTTCTGTGTTATCTATGGCTGCTTTTCAGCTATGATGATAGAACTCAGAGTTTGTGACAGAGACCATACAACTAAAAATGTGTGCTATGTGTCCCTTTACAGAAAAATGTTGCCAAACGCTGCACCAGAATGTAAATGCATTAGAGTATAAGCTCAATAATAATGCAAGTATTTTGGTCTGCTTTGTTCACTTTTGTATTCCAAATACCTAGAATGGTGGTGCCTGGAATGTTGTGGGTAGTCGATGAATATTTATGAAGTGAGTGAATGGGTTTGGATATTCTTATTCATATATATTTACATTGTTTTCACATTTAATGGGTTTATAAATGTTATAAATAATTTTGCAGTAAGTACAGCTCTTTGCTTACTTTTGCAATTTATTAGACAATGTTTTTGCAGAATAATGATATATGGAAATAACATTGATATATCAAATTTCAAAAAAACAAGCAAAAAGTTTTACAGGTGACTAAATTTTGTTTTCAAAGGTGGGTGTGTATAACTAAATAATTTGAAGGCTAGAAAAGGATGGAGTGATTTTAATTTTGTCTGTTGTTTTCTGTTTTCTAAATACTATGATTAATGCACATTGATATAAAAAACAATTCTATTTTTGCTTAAAATTTTCTTTTTTCTTGACCAATTTTGTATGCTTGAATTTAGTAATCAGAATGACTGATCTGAAAACAACTATATGCAGTATGAGAATCATTGCTGAACTCCTACCATCTTGTAAGGTGAAGCTCTACATCATTTCCAATGATTTTTTTTCTATTACTTGTTACTGTCTTTCATTGTTTGATCAGTCTTACATTCTTATGTCTGGTGGACTGAGCAACTTCGTTGAAGATAACAGTATGTAATATAGCAACTGCTGTTAATTCCTATCATTTTGTTTTGAGGTCATTTACCGTTTTTATTGTTTTTGTGTTAGTTTGATTTTGTCATTGTTGTTGTTTTGTTAGTTTTTTAAATTTTTAAAATGAAAAAATAAATTAAAAAACAGAATCAAAGGATCCTGTTTATCTTGTCACCTCTATGTCCTGTTTAAAAGAGTTTAATACTTCCAAATTAAATCTAAATTCTTCTACCTGTCCCATCAGGCTGTTGCTTCTCCAGTTTAAATACACATTGTTGATTCTCTGTGCTGGCTTCCCTGCCTGGGAAGTTTGCTCACCCAGACTGCAATCCCCGTTGTCCTCAGAAAAGGCCATCTGAATTCAAGGCCAGCCTGGACTACATAGTGAAACCTTGTCAAAGAAAGAGAGAGAGAAAAAGAGACAGAGAGAGAGAGGAAGAGAGAGAGGAGGGGAGGGAGAGGGAGAGAGAGAGGGAATGAGAGAGAAAGAGAGAGAGACAGAGAGAGACAGAGAGAGAAAGAGAGAGACAGAGCCTTCTAACATCCACCATGGCACACTCATTGAAAGGCTTGGTTCTGTCCAAAATGCTGCCCTCTCCTTCGCCTTCCAGAGCCATTACTGTAATGTCCATCTCTTCCCCAGTAACCTTCCCAGGTCCTTGCCAAAGCCACATCCTCTGTCTTTGGTCTCCTTCAGCATCTGGAGTCTGGCCACCTTCAGGAGACCAAGCAAGGAAACCTGAGCAAAGAAGCTAACCAAGAGTAAGGAGCCATGGAGACCACGGCAATAAGATTTGTCCCACCTAAAGGAAATGAAGAAAGTGGGAAGACATGTCAGATGTCATCTTGTGCAAAAGGCAGACCAAAGGTGAGGCCATTGAAAAATTTACCCTACAGACCTCCAGTCTATACTGTCAGGTCACATAAAGTGCTCCCATGACTTTCTCATGGTTCCTGGAATTCAGGAGTGCAGAGAACACAGAGGGAAGCTAAGAGTTAATTGATCATGGAGGTGAATGGAAAATGAGGGAGGAACAGGAAGTTCTGAGACTAGGGAGAAGAGAGAAAGGAGGTGGAACTTAAGAATATAGTAAAAATTATGTAGTAGTTTGTTAAGGAAACACATTTCTTAATTTTTAAAGTTTCTTGTTAGTACTATACATATTTGTAGTATACAGTGATTACATTTGCTGTGGGAATTTGGTACATGTGCATGGCACATCTGAAGTCATTTCACTTTCCCTTGCCCTCGTTTACTCCTCCTTCCCTCGCTTGGTCCCCTTCCTATTTGCAAAAGATCTGTCTCCCTATTTCCTCTTACCTATCTTTTATTTTGCTCCTTAGGTTATTTATACTTTGGGTTTTTCGTATAAGAGAAAGCATGTGATATTTAAGCTTGTGTGTCTGGGTTATTTCACTTCATATGGTCTCAGGGTACATCCACTTTCCTACAAATGACACAAGTTTCCTTCTTTATGGCAGAGTAGTATTCTATTGTGTATAAATGCCCCATTTTCTTTAACTATTCATTGGTTGATGGACATATAGACCTTATGAGTTGTACTGCTATAAAATCAGCATGCATGTAAAGAAGCAATATTTTCAAAGCTATATCAAAATATCCTTAGTGTTGAAATGGGTTAAATCAAACAGCCCATGAAATATCTTGCTTTATCTTCTGTACCTGCACCATAGTAATAAAACCAGCACAGGGCTGTGTATTAAATGACGGCACTGTGTTAAGCACATATTTTAGGAGTGGCTTCCTCATTTAGATCTCAGAATAGCCAAATGAGGTAAGTGCCATGGTTCTGTTGCAAAGTTAGAAGAAAAATTAAGGAAAAGTCAAAGCAATTTGCTTTAGAGTGGCTGGGTAGAGATGTGAAGCCTGGCTTTTTAACCCAGTCCAGCTTGGAGGTGGTACTCTTAGCTCCTGCAAGGCACCGCTCCAAAGTGGTGAAAGAAATGACATATTTGATAGCAAGTGTGTAATTCAGAGTTTCTTTCCCTCTGCACTGTTACCAATGTCAGCTGGATAGTTCTGTGCCTAGCCAGTGCATCTCTGGATGTTTGGTAGGTTTCCTGGCCTCTGCCTACTTATATGTAGCAGAAAATATTTCCTCCTTTCCAGATAATTGTGTTTCCAGGTAATGCCAAATGTCCTGAAGTGGGCAGGATGGGCAGGAAGAGCAAAATCAGCCCCAGTGGAAGACCACTGGTATAAATATTTCTTCTTAGAGAAGAAATTCTTTAACAATATTGACATGCCCTTTTTGAAATTTAATAATCACATATATCTCCCTTGTCCATCAAAAAACAAAAAAAAAGATTATTGCATAAAATGTTATATTTATATATCATCTTTCAGTGGGTTGATTTAGAAAAACTATAAAAAAGGATGCTAAAAGCTTTAAGTCATTAAGTAATCATTAAATGAATTAAAATAGTAATTTTCATGTCATCAGTTTGATTTTATCCAACCCAAGGAAGTACTATTCTAATATTCTGCATGAAATAGCAAATATCAATTTGAAATTTCTCCAAGCAGTTAATGGTTCTGCTATCCATCTGATTTAATAAGGGTTCAGAGCATTTGTGAGCTAAACTTTTGCGGGAAGTAATTTTTATACTATAAGCCTTAGTTTATGCCATTAAGATCATTTTTTTTCTTGACAAAATGAGATTTTATGTTATTGTTCTGTGTCTGAGGGAAAAATATAATTTTTAATGGAGGTATCCTAAAATTAGTCTCCAAATTCCCTCTATGTGTTTCCTTATAATTGGTCTGTGCAAGACCAATTATATATTATATATTTTGGTAGTCAGAAAAAATCAGCATGAATTATAAAAACACATAATACAGGGCTATAAAAATATTTTTATATATTTGATTACAAGTAAAAATACAAATTTTCTTTCTTTCTCTCTTTCTCTCTCTCTTTCTTTCTTTCTTTCATTTCATCCAGTACTGCAGATTAAAGCCAGGGCCTTAGCACTAAGCTACATCCTCAACCCTTTTTTATTTTTTATTTTAAGATAGGATCTTGCTAAACTGATAAGTTGCCCGGGTTGAGCTCAGACTTGTAAACTTCCTACCTCAGCCTTCCAGAGTGCGGAGATTACAGACTAAATTTGTGAGCCACCATACATAGTGCAAGTTGTATTTCTAAGCTAGAAAAACATCTGAACAGTCTCTCTAAAACATATCTGAGTTTTAATTTTAAGACACAATTTAGAAAGTTCAGCAAAGGCTCTTTGTTGTTTACCTGAATAAGAGCATTTAATTTGTTTGATCTAATTTTTCTAACCTGTCTATCTGGCTAATAATGTGGCAAGGACATAAAGTCTTAGCTCTACTGGTTACCAAAGGTGTTAGTCTGAGTTCTCTCTGTTGTAAGTGGCAGAAACTGAAGCCAAGCCCACTTATACAACAGGGTACTTACTGGCTGACAAAACAACAGAAAGGAAAAAGAGTGCTGTTCTTTAAGATAGCTAACCTCATGGACTGAAAAGTATCAGAGTCTCTCTCTTCATCTCTGGTCTGAGTTTCCCATGTTTGGTATTCTTTCACAAGAGTTTTTTCACAAGATGAGGAACCTGGGTACAGGAGCTCCAGTGTTAAATTCTTACCTCCCCTAGGTTATGATGAAAAGATAACCTGAACCCCATAACTCAAGCCCTAAAAATATCTGAGGCAGCTGAAGAATCCTCATGAGGCCAGCTGAAGTCACAGCTTAATTCCTGCAGAAATCTACCATGACAAAAAAAGTGACTGTCACTGTCTTCTGTTTCAGAGCATTGATGAGCTATATTTATCAGGAAGTTTTTTATTTTGTTTTGTTTTTAATACAATCAGCACTAGTCCATGTTCTCTTAGGCCAGATTACAGTGCAAACAGTTTAAGTAAGGAAGCTGTCCTGGTGGAAATCAATAAGAGGACGAGGGAAACAGGGTAAGGATGGTGTGTTAATCAGCTTTCTATTACTGTAACAAAATACCTGACATTATCAACCGAAGCAGAAAGGTTTATTTAGGCTCACAGTTTTGGATATTTTAGTCCATGGTGGGTTGACCACACTGCTTTTGGGTCTGGAGCAAGGCAATACATCATGCATTAGCATTTGACAGAGGAGGGACATTTACCTCATAGTTGGGAAGTGAAAAAGAGAGCAGAAGAGACCTGGGTTCTATAACTCCTTTCAAAGGCATGACGCCAACAACCTAAATCCTTCCAGTAAGTCCTACTTCCTAAAGTTTCCTCCACTGTCCACCACAATAGCTTGGGAGCAAGCTATTAACACATGGGCCTTCGGGAACATACAAATCACAGCATATGAGATCCAAGCTTCAGCTATAAATGAAATGTCAACTGTGCTGTGACTCCATGGGGAGTCTGGAACATGAATTGTAGATCAGTGTTTGTCCCCATCTTTCATCAAGGGATCTGGGCTTTTGTAACAGTGCGCTTGTCACTGGATATGGTTTGCTCTGGGGCAATATAATTTCCCAGGTACCCACAGCTCTGGCTCTTCACAGACAAGTCAGCTTTTATAGTTCTGGAGAAGGTTGCAGGTGCCAGCCTTTTACAGCAAAAGGAAGAAACTGGGGATGGGTACAGAGCCATGGAAAGGAATCTGCGAAAGGCACGTGATAACTACAGCACATGTTCATCCCTGAGTGGGCAAAGTGCTGGAACCTTATGGTTGGCAGCTCCAAAAAGAGCCATTGGGACCTGAGCCTGGGACAAATCTTGTGCTTAAAGAGGAAGAGTTTTGTTACATGCAGAATAAAGCAAAGTTAATAATAGGTAAAAGTATTAGAAGTTGCAACAATTTCACAATGACAAAGTCTCATACATAATTCCCCAAATTGCAAACAAGTTCTGTTCTGGGAGAATGTTTGTAAGTTGGATTCATTCATAAATCTGACAAAGTGATTTCACTGGCACAGCCGACTTCACATGTTCCATGATCTTGTTGTCCTTGTTCTTCAGAATTGTGCCAATGGTTGAATGACTCATGTTGTAAGAAGGAGGAACATCTATCATCTTTTCTCCTCAATGTAATCTCTGAATTATGTTCACTTTTTTCCATGATTACTTCTTTGTGCTTCCTGGAAGTCCCCTCTACATTACCACTGCTTTTCCTCTTTCTTCTGGACATCCTGGGCTCTGGTTGATCACTGTAGTACTAACAACTATCCCACTGTGTGGCAAGCACACAACAGCACAACTGTGACAATGTCTGGCCTGGATTGCTAAGCACTCTGAATCCACTTCCAAGGAACAAATTTTCTAGGACTGTGCCATTCTGGAACATGGTGCTCTGTGGCTTTCTGCTCAAAGCAAAGTCTTTCACTTACAATTTTGATGCTACCAGGTGTGGAGTTCTGCTGCTTATCGCGATGCCTTTGGGAGATCTTTTCAATTCTCCTGTTCCTTCTCAGCAAGCGAGATCTCCTCTGCTCTGTTTTTGCAATCCACAGCTTTACTGGAGCTTCCTTTCTGACCAAACTCAAAATGTTTTAAATCATTCTGCTGGGCTCTTTGCTCTTAATTCTTAACATAGATCTTGCTAAAAGACCCCAACAATAACCATGCCACCACCTCAATATTCAACTGCCTTGAAATTTCTTCTGCCAAGTTAATTAGTCTGCTGCCCTTAATCTCAGTCTCTGGAAAATTCTCAAGACATGAGAAAAATGTAGATAAGCTTTCTTTCAAGAAAGTTTATCCGGTGTCCAGCAGCCAATACAGCCCTTCTTCTCAGTTGAAACCTCCTGAACCTGGTCTTTACTGGCTTTCTGGTCTTCTGAGCTCTGACCAGAATCTCCATACAGCACAGCCTGACATGTTCCAGCACTACTTTTTCAGCCAGACTCTCCAGACCTTTCCAAATTCTTCCTACAAGCCATTCCCAAGGCTCCTGAACCACATGGTCAGATACAGTCACAACAATGGCCCCACTCCCAGTACCAAATAGTGTTTTAGTTGCCTTTCTCATTGCTGAGACAAAATACCCAATGCTCAAACTTAAGGGAGGAAAGATTTATGTAGCTCACTGTTTGTAGAGGTTTCTAGCCACAATTGGCTGGCTACAGGGCAGGTTGTCTTTGCATAGGAGAACAGTTCATGTGGGCAAAAGACAGCAAAATCAACAACCAACCTTAACAGCATCTTTCTGCCCCTTTCATATTCTATCTAGACTGCTGGGATTAGGGAGGTGCTAAACCAGTCAGTGACTTGATCTCACACCCTTAATCCCAGCATCAAACGGTGTAGATTCAGCCTCCTCCAAAAAAGCCCTAACACTGCATGAGACTTTGGGTAGACATTTAGACACAAACCATAACAGGGACTATCTCTAGTTTACTTCTTAGAAAATACCACTGCACCTATTTTGGCACCTTAGCTTTCTAGATTGCATTCAACTTCTGCTTTTTGCTACATATGTCCAATTGCCCCAAGCCAGTCCCATATGAAATCTGAAATGCCCAAGTTCAAATTTCCAAAACCACTTAACTCAGATGGTATACATTTTTATCTTGTCAGCCTAAATTTTCAGGTTTAAAGATGCCTAAAAATACAGTCTGAGAGATTTTATCTTTACTACAAAAGCCTCATGAAGTGGTGGGAACTAAGGAGCCAAGGAGCCAGGGAAGTTCCATAAAGTTTTGCTTGTGAAGATCCTATTGGCTCTCTGCTTATTTCCTCCAAATGCTCTCCTCTGTAACTCTGCCTTCTAAAAACCCTTGGATTCTCTCTGCCTCAGATTGTTTTTCTGAATGTGGGTGTAGGATTGGCCAATCTGCCAGGCTGGCTATGTGGGCAGGAATGTTAAGCCCTCTGAAGTAAGAGTGGAGAATGAATG
The DNA here is from genome assembly GCF_000276665.1 of Chinchilla lanigera. Lineage (NCBI taxonomy): Eukaryota > Metazoa > Chordata > Mammalia > Rodentia > Chinchillidae > Chinchilla > Chinchilla lanigera. The sequence continues at coordinate 20,071,746 of NW_004955421.1, read as the reverse complement.
GGTAAATACCTTAACTCATTTGACTGTGCGGTGAGATACCTCAAAAGTTCTACTTAGTTTCTCAGAGCTCCTCAACTGGATCAAGCCCTCCTATTGTTATCTGTAGCAGCTGTCTACTCAGTAACTCATAGTTTATTGGCTTATTGCTTTCCTTCTCTTGTATGTCTCACTTCATTCCTCTATCTGCTTCCTGGAACCACTTCCCAAATAAACTTTTAGCACCAAAATCTTGATTTCATAGGCTACTGTTCAACAAAGACAAAGACAGACCTGGAAAGGAGTATGAACAGCTCCCACTGCATGTCTGTAGGATATTGATTTAAATACTTCATATACATTAACCCATCATAAATGCAAAAGGTACAGATTTTTGTTCCCATTTTATAAAGAACTTGAAATTTTAGAAAAGTTAAGATACATATCCAAGTTTTTATATTAAGTGTCAGAGTCAGTTTTCCTATAGCTTTGAGTGACACCAACTTTATGTTTTATAAACTATCAACTCTAGGAACACCCACCCCCCGCCCTTGAAATCATGGAGTGCAAAGTTAGTACAGCCTCACTTAGTGGCAGTAGGAAGTGTTAATGTCTGTTTCTCATATCTTTGATAGTGTTCGGGAAAGGACTGGGTACATTGTAGTTCCTAGTAAAAACAAAATTGCAAGGGATTTCTTTATTTGTTGGTAGCCTTGTGAAAGCCTGACATGCTGTTTAGAATGAGCATTAGCTCTCCTAGCTGTGTTTTCAGAAGTAATAGCAAAATGATATCCTATTCATATTTTTGCAAGAAATATCTACCATTCATTCTAGCCCCACTGATGGCATGCTGATGAAATTACTATAAGTGAACATTCTCATTCTGTGCCTTTCACTGTTGAAGGAAACACCAGCAGTTCTCAAGGTATTTTATTTTTAATATGATAACACACACACACCATTTTCCTTGTTCTTGCATATATACAATTTATCTATCAGAGCAGGTTACATTTCTTATTCACTTTCTTTTATTCCTTTCCCATCAATATGCCAGAGAGAAGGAATTTTAATCACTGAAGGAGCATTTGCATAATAAAAGTGATCTGTGCAATTCTGTCAGTGAAGAGCACACATAAATGATCTGTGCACACCTAATGCATTGCTCCAAATATGAGTTTCAATTTGTATAGAAGTTTCAATAAATTGTTTTGTGTTCCTAAAGACCTCAGATGCTTCATGGGATACACTGCAATAGATTCCGTTTAGAAAGAATTTTGTTCATGAGTAGTACATTCTCCACACTCTTCTCCTCTCTGTTGGTAGTTAATAACATTAAATAAAACAATCATGCTCTTTCTCTTCTTTTAAGAAGCGGTACAGCATGCCTTTCAGTGTAAGGTTTTCTGAGCTTTTCAAAAGTCAGTGCCAAGGGGCTGGGGATATAACTCAGTGGCATGGCACCTACAGCAAGCGCGAGATCCTGAGTTCGATTCCTGGCTCAAAAGAAAAAAAAAAGTCAGTGTCAAACTTTCATTCATGGATTTAAACACAAAACACACAATAAAAAATTGAGATAATCCTGAAGCTTAAACTTGTATAAAAATTAATTTTGCACTTTATAATTAACATACTACATTAAATTTTATTAGTATGATATTCTTACAATGCATAGACTATTTGTATTTCTATTTTATTGATGTGAAAACTGAGGCTAAGAAAAGGTAAATACTTGGTTGAAAGTCACACAAGTGTTATAGTGTTTAAATAGTACCCACAAATTTTGTTATTTCACACCTTTTAAGTAAATACTCCTCAGACTTACTGTGTAGACAGACTGCATTGCAGGTAAATCTGAGTGTGTTTTGTCTCTAAAACTTGGCACTTGTTCCAAAGGTATTAAGTAGTTTATGTTTTACACTTTCTTTTTGAAGGCTTTTCATATTACTTTGCTTGAATTAAGTGGAATAGTTCCAGGTAATGTTTTTGTGACATTTCAATCAATAGTAACCAATTCAATGTACACAATAACTTCCATTTTTTACATTAGTAGTTTAGAAAAGCACAGAAATTCTTTATATATATATATGCTAATAATTAATTTCTAGATTCACTGTGTTTTGAAAGTGTGGTTGAATAACTGTTTTGAAACCTAAATTCATTGTCATAGGCAGAATAAATAAGTGTTCTTTCCCTTCAAGTGTAATTTTAAAAAATCCAGTTTGAAGTTTTTATGATGCTTTCAGTCTGATATCTAGCAAGCCTGTGCACATTAAAAACAAAAGAGTATCATTTCTGCAAGTATTTGAAAACTTTAAAATGTAAAAGGGGAGCCCAGAGAGGTAGTCAATCTTTTCAGAACGTTGCTAGACTCTAACCTGCACTAGACCTGTTCTGCCCAAATTTTTGGCTTTTCTGGCTGCAATGGGTGAAGAGAAAATGTTTTGGGCCACATACAAATGACATAGTTAATATATATAAGAAACAAAACTTTCTTTATTTTTTTATATTTTAACTTATTTTATTTTATTTTATTTTGAGACAAGGTCTCCTGTGCAGTTTAGGCTGGCCTTGGGCTCACTTTCTAGCCCAGGCTGGTCTTGAACTTGCAGCAATCCTCCTGCTTCAGCCTCCCAAATGCTGGGGTTACAGGCATGCACCACCATGCCTGGCTAACTTATTTTATTTTTCAAAGTGGCACAAGCTGCCTAAGTTTAATAATCAAATAAGAAAACTTATTTGCCTGTTTAACAACAATAAACATCTCTTTCATAGGCATGGCTGCATGAAGGAAGGTTGAAATGTTATCAGAATCCCTGTGTTTGGTTTACCTCACACACATCCATGGGTACCCTTGGGTTTTGACCTGACTATGTGGCAGGTTCATAAAGTGGGGTTAGCACTACACCCTTCCCTACACTGTGTCTGTCATCACCTATGCAGTCCATGCCCAAGGACAATGCAATTGTGTCACGAAAAATACGACCATGCAAAGATATTAGAAGTTTACAGTCTTGTGGGGCCACATTACTAGATGTCCAGGGTTGCATGCAGCTCATGGGCCACAGGTTGGATGCACCTGTTTTAAGCTGTTAGTTACTTCTGCTGCAATGTGGTGAAAGTCTTGAAAAGCAGATATGAATATTCCACACCTACCTTATCAAGGCCCAGCAAGAACAAGGAATTTCTCCAATCTGAAGCTACTGAGCAATGGCAAGGTATGGATCTGAACCCTGGACTAACTTGACTCTAGGCCTTTTCCTTTCTAATCTATCCCAAATCATGGAAGTTCTAAAAGAGAAATTTTCAAAGGTGATGATAAGTGCTATGTGCAAACAAGGTTTTCGTATGCACCAAATCAATTCGGGGAACTATAAGTGTAGCAAAGCTATCTAGGTTTCTTTATTATAGAGGTTTTTTAGAGACTATAGAATGATACTTCACAAATACAATCTAGATTGTGGCAGGCCTTCAAGATCTCAATCTTCAGACCAAAATGTATAACAGATAATTGTAAATGGGAAGAAAATGTTCACATGAGAAGGGGAACAAGGGAGAGGGGAGCGGGAAAGGAAAGAAGGGATGAGAAAAAAAGAATAGAAAGAAAAGCAAAGCTTATTTAAGTAAGGAAAGGCAAAGAGGGAAGAGGAATGGGAAAAAAGAAGCAGCAAGATATATCATGTACAGGTACAAATTCCCTATGATGAATGTTACCTTTATGTATATCTAAAATGTGCCAATAAAATAAAGCAAAAAATATCTCAGCCTTCGGTGTGCATGTCCTATACAATCTCCCCTTGAGCAAGGGCAGAATCTGCAAAATTTATGGGCTATCACTCCTGTGATTAGGCTACATTATATGGCAAAAGAAATGGTCCCCATGTCTTCAGTGTACAATGCCTGGAAGCAAAATATACCTTTCCCAGGTACTGCTCAGATAGATTTTTCTGTGTGTGGTAGAAACAGAAAATACTTGGGAGTGAAGGATCTTAAATCAGTGGACTATGAGTTAATCAAAACAGAGACCCTACTCACACATGGAAAAGTCCTTGATAGACGGAGTTCTTCCTGTAGATGTGGAAGAACAAACAGTCGAGCATGACTGCCTAAAGAGAGGGACCACTTCTGTTTACTGCGACCCTCAGTTTGTTATTATCCATAAGCAAACTAAAGTCTGTCAACAATGTGTAAGCTTGGAAGAGGACCCTAAGGTCCAGAAAAGATGAGAGTTCAGCAAAATATTTTTCACCCTTTGGGGTTCTAAGCAGAGTATCCAAGAGAACAAGGCTTGGGTGCCTGACCCATGGAAGCTGCAAGATCGTGAGTGTTGTCATAAGCTGCCAAGTTTGTGATAATACAGTGTGTGGCACAGAAAACTCATCCAGGGATCTATCACTCAATTGTTAAGAAACCCACCTGCCTCCCAGGAATCTCCTGGCATTAGTGTTCTATGGAATCAATTTTTGTAAATTCTATATTTTATGGTCATCTTCATGCCTTCAGAGAAAGGGTAATGGTTAGGTATAGCACTTGCTGCCAGCAATGAGAAGATCTTTTGTTGTGATTGAGGAGAAGCACGTTTGCTCCCTCCTGGACTTGCATTTGGTATAGGTTGAGGCTTAAAGCTGATCAACGGGCAAGACCAGACCAAATGAAAATAGTGATGTTTAGCTGATGTGATGGCTAAATTTACATGTTAACTTGACTGGGCCATGGAGTGCCCAGATATTCTGTGAAACTTTTGGTTTCTTGGTACTACTAGGGATTGAACCCAGGGCCTTGACACTGAGCTATATCCTTGGCCTTTAAAAAAATTTTTAATTTTGACATATGATGTTACTAAGTTGCTAAATTTCTCAGGCTGGGCTTGAACTTGCCATTCTTTGGTTTCAGCTTTCCAGACTGCTAGATTACACGGGTGTACTATCATGCCTGGTTTAAAATCAATTTCTTAGTGTGCCTGTGAGCAATTCTGAATGACATGATATTTGACTCAGTAGACTGAGGAAAGCAGATTCCCCACCCTCATGCGAGCAGGCTTTATCCAATCTGTTGAAGAACCGAAAAGAACAAGAGACTCAATAAGAAAGAATTTTCTCTCTGAATGTTTTTCGAGCTGGGATATCTTGCGAGCACTTAGACTTGGTCTAAACAATGATATTGGCTTTCCTGAGTCTCCAACTTGCCGACTACAGACCGTGGACTTCTCCATATCCATAATGGTGTGAGACAAGTCCTGATAGTAAATTTCTTTCTTTGTGAGTGTGTGTTATCTCCTATTGGTTATGTTTCTCTAGAAGCAGAACCCAGACTAATAAAGCTGAGTTCCCAGTAACAAAGAGTGGTGGGGACCTGGAACAGGGGGGCTATGCTCATGACAGTGACCATCATCCTGAGGAATCATTATATCATTACAGAGTCATTATAACCCAAGGCACTTCCCCTCTCAACCTGATCAATTCTAGCACTCCAGACTCCAGGAGTGATACCTTACAAAAACACTAAAAGGGAAAAACAAAATGCAAACACTTTATAATGAGAAGCAACAGAACCAGATTGGCCATCTTGTGAGTGGCCCTCATTGGGCCATTCCCTTATATTTATGGATATATGAAGAAGAGAAGAGAAGGGAACACCTCAGATGACTCCTTGGCATTTTTCTTGCTAACAGGATAGATGATTGGCAGTGGCCATCAGTGAGAAAAGTGTTCAAATTTAGTGGAGAAAGATCATTAACAAGTCGTGTTGATCTTGACATGTCTTTGAGATACCTGAAAGGAGTTTGGCAAAGCAAACAAACAAAGTGATTGTTACTAAGGTAGATATTGACATAGGTGGTCTATCTGAATATAAGTTATAATTGAACCTATGACAATGAATGAGATGATCCAGGGAGGAAAAAAAGGGGAGGACCTAGGACTCTTGAGAATTCCTTCAGCTAATGGGTTGGCAGAGGAGGATAAGCCTGAAGAAGTGACAACAGCCTTTTGTAAAAAGAATAAGAACATAGAGTTTGAGCACCTGCTTGAAGGATAATTAGGTTTCTGACTATAGACATCAGTAGCAAAGACAAAAGGAAAGTAGAAGGGAAGATAATGAACTAAATCACTCAGGACAAAGTGGGAAAGGCAGACAAAGGCAAGAGCAAGCTCCATAGTTTGATGGTTGAGGCTGAGAGGGAGAGAGAATTTAAAAGGATATGGTTGTCATAGAACGAGCAGTATAGAATGTCACTATAAAGATTTGCATTCATGCAGCAGGCTTGTTGTTATTAAACTTGAGAGATGAATTTCACGGCTCTGGACACCCTGCTTACATATTACCAATACATGCTTTGATTTTTTTACTTTTCCATTTGGCTAACAAAATATTTTGAGATATGAAGCTATCATTAGTATTAGTCATAAATACAAATCTTTATTATTTTTCATCTCTCTAAGCTTTTCTATTTAAATAAGCATGTGCTGTATGCTTAGGACTTGTTTTATTTTTCCATCATGAAGAGTAGGGGTTGGAAATTGAAGTTGTCTAGAAGGATCAGGCAGGGCACACAGACTGATCAAATGGATTAGGTACAGGAAAATCAGTCAAAACAAACAATGAAGGTGTTCTGTGACAGACTACAGCGAGAACACACTGCTCTTTTAAGGACTCGGATTCAACTTCAAAAACAAAACACATCACTGTGTCAGTCTTATAAAACTTATCTGTGAATTGTAGTCAGCCCAAGGACCATATATTTATGATCTCTGGAATACATTTTGGAGAAATTGGGTAAAGAAAAGAGGTGAAAATTAAAAGGTGTGAAATTTACAGCTATGCTGAAATGTCCTAAAGAAGCGAGGAGGAGATTACAATTTCCTCTCCTCACCATCGAGATCAGTGGAGATGCCTCCTCCTTGAGGGAGAGGGAGTGGGCAGAAAGGGACAAAAGGAGGGTTTAACAGCTGTCAGAAGCCACCCATGGCAGCTGCCTGACTGACAGTAAGGTCTCAGTGTAATGGCTATACACTGCAGACACAGCACGGAAGCATCAAAGGTAACTCAGGAACTGCTTCCTGGACTGAGTACCAGGGCAGCTCCTCTATCCCTCAGCCTGTGGCTCTGACTTGGATGCCAGCATGGTGGCTTTTCCCTTCTAGAAAGAAATATGGAGAAGGTCTCAAGTTAGGCTGTAGTTTCCTTTCCCTCTAGAAAAATGAGAGGCAGTCAAAAATTAATTAAATTTTTATTCTCGAAGTAATAAAAATAAAGAGGATGACACATTTCATGTCCCCAAGTCTGAGGTCTGTTAGGTTTACTCTGCAGTTCCGTTGAAGAATCATCTGGAAACTTACTGAGCTCCTTGCTACAGGATCCACCCACAATGTGTTCTACTTGGCTCCCCAGTCCTTCAGTGGTAACATGCTAAAACTTGGGTGATCCTAACAAAATAGGATGAATTGGTCTCTCTATCCATGCCAAGAAACAGCTACAATTAACTGCAAGGAACAGGGTAGGTTTTTGTGATGACAGTGTTATAACTAGAGCTTTGCTTTGGGGAGATCATTCTACTTAGTTGTTATAAATGGACAAAACTGAACACAGGCAATATTTTAGCATTTAAATTAAGGTATCTAGTTCTCATTTGTTAAGGAGCTCTTTCCTAAAAGTAAAATCCAAAAATTCAGATACTGTCTAATTTAACAAATATTTTCTATGAAATCATTACACAAAATATATATTCTGTACAATAATACAATAGCATCTCCAGGCTGTTTCGCATAGCCCAGGATTTTCCACCCCGAACATAGGTGACATTTAGGACTATAAATCTCTGTTATAGGGGGCTGCATCTCTGACCATTGCCCACTTAGTAGTAATTCTACTTCACATTTGTTGGATGAGTGGGGACAGAGAAGGGGTTTTGAGAGGGTTCAGGTTATACCATGGCTCTCGAGAGAGAAAGCAGGGATGTGGATTAGAATTCATGCTGTTGGAATACAGAGGAAGCAGATTGAAGTGATGCTATGGTTGCGAGCGACCGGTTCACCAGACCCAAGGATGTGGAGCTAGGTTTCAGTGACTAATAAAAATATTCACTGTGTTGATTGATTTTACTTTTAGGAAAGAGCTCCTTAACAAATGAGAACTAGATACCTTAATTTAAATGCTAAAATATGTCCCATGTTCAGTTCTATCAGTTTATACCAATTTATTTATGAAGACTGGAAAACCTCGGCCATCAGGCCATACCCCTGCTTCTCCCACAAAAATGATGCGCCTCTGGGGTGCATTTAGTAATGTTTGCCGACATTATTGCTTGTCACCTGGGTGTGCTATGGGTGTCTGGTGGGTAATGGTCAGAGATGCAGCCCCCAATAACAGAGATTTATTTAGTCCTAAATGTCACCTATGTTCGAGGAGGAAAATCCCGGGCTATGTGAAGCAGCCTGGAGATGATACTGTGTTATTGTACAGAATATATATTCTATGTAATGATTTTAGAGAAACTATTTGTTAAATTAGACAGTACCTGAATTTTCAGAACCTAGCATAAAATAGAGGTTCAGTAATCACTCAGTGAAAAATGATAAAGCAAAGGCTATCACTTATTAAACTCTTCCCAGGTATTACGCACTTCTTTAGCATCCCACTTAATGTTCACTCAGAGTTAGATTATTATCATCTCATTTTCCAGATGAAATATATGAGAATCAGAAAAGTGACTTCCTAGTAGGAAAAAGATCCAATATGGAACTTTTCCTTACCTGACTTTAATGTTCATTTTATTAACTGCAGTATAAACTACTTCTGTTTTAACATGGACTCAAATTGTGTTGGTCATAGTACAATACCCAGTTATTTACATACTGAAATAAAGGACTTTATAAACTTCATAAACTGTTCAGCCCTTTTTTGTTTATTGCCATTCTCTAGACTTCTTATTGCTGTATGCACATTGAACTTCTAAAGTACCATATTAGGCAGGAACATTTTATTTTTCATAGCAAAACACTTCTAAGTATATTCTTGGGATTTATGCTTTAATATCAGCTGTTGGAGAGTGTGTTTGACATTATTTCAGTAGATAGGAAATTCTTGAATGGATACTTGATGACAGCAATGAGCAAAAATTGCTACTCCTCATTTAAAAAAAAAAATCTCATTCAACTCTTTTTTGGAGAGAAATGTAATCCAGTACATTTTCATTTTATTTACTGATTATATTGTTTTCTTAGTAACTTTATTCAATAAGGAAAAGAAGTTAACTGAGATGGGGAAAATTCAATAGCAATATATGGTGTGCTCTGAAGAATGTGTAAGTATCTTTTACCACGATTTGACTGTCTGATGGTTGACTGCTTTCTGAAAGCAATGGTAGTGCCGTCAAATGGTGCCACCGATGGATAGAGTAGACTAACCCTGCAAATAACTCTCAAAAAGCCTTCCACATTTTCCATCATCTGGCCTCAGCTTATCCTTCCCATCTTTGTTTCCACCCTCCTGCCTCATAAAATCAAATATCATCAATTGAATATTCCCTAAAGGTTCACCTTACTGGGCATTCAGATATTCTGCTCTCAAATAGTCTGATTTTCTGGATGGAATCCAGATAGTTCTTCAAAACCAAATTTAAATACCACTTCAGATACAAGGTCTTTCCTTATTGGTTCTCTCTAGCTAGCACTCACTCACTTGCTTCCTTATTCACTCAACAAATTTTTAAACCCTTGTTAAGTACTGTTGATAAAGTGGTAAGTATGACATATATGGTTCTAGACTTCATGGAGTTTATGGTGAAGGGAAACTATAAAAATTAATTACCACCTTTCCTGGGCTCTCACACTCTTCATTTTAAAAACTTATTCATATTCTTATTTATGTTTTATTATAGCATCATATTCATTTTTGCATTTGCTCAGTTCCATTAACCCCCTCCCACTTGGTAGACATTCAGGAGACTTGTGTATAGTAAGGTGGGAGTTTTCTGCATAATAATTCTGAACTCAATAAATAAATCAAATAATTCATTGGCTTTATTAGTGTTTTCTAACACTGATCTTTCTCTTCTCTTTAGACTTATCTCCAGATTTACAGAAGAAAACTAAGCAGACTTGTCCTCTCAAGTTCTCTTGCTTTCTCTTTCTTTAAAATACTTCAAATATTAAAACTTAATTCATTCAAGATCTGTGTCATTGAATACATGTGGCTTTCAGGAGCTTAAAATGTGGCTGAGTTCAGATATGCTGTAAGGGAAATCCAATAACATAGACACCAGATTTCAAAAGTCTAAAGTATCTGATTAGTGCTTCTGTATTGATTATACATTGAAATGATAATATTTTGCTTATATTGGTTTAAATAAACTACATCAATCATACAGAAAGTACCTGTTTATTTTTACTTTTTTAATGTGTAAAATTTTACTTGCATGTGTAACTTACCTGTGTTTCTATTGGACAGGTTTGTTCTGGATTCTTACCCTACCCTTCTCTGACCTTTCATCCAGGGAAATCCCTTTGAGGGTGCTCCTGTGTTATTCTGATATGTTAGAATATGTGTTAGTCAGTTTTCCATTGCTGTGACAAATGCCTGAGAAAAACAACTCCAAGGAGGAAAGATTTATTGCAGTTCACTATTTTTAGAGGTTTCAATCTATGGTCCCATGGCTTTAGTCTATGGTTTCATGGTTCCATTGCTTTGGCCCTAAGGCAGGTGAGAATACCATGGTGGCAGGGGCATCTGTTGAAAGAAGCTATTGACATCATGATGACCAGGAAGGGACCATACAAGGGAAGTCCCCAAAGGTACACTCCCACAAGTACACTGCATTCAACTAGGCCCAACCTCCTGTTTCCATCACCTCCCAATAGATCATGAAGTTATCAACCCATCAGTGGAGTAATCCATTGATGAGGTCAAAGTCCTTGTGATACAGTCACTTCCCCTAAACCTCACTTCAGAACCTTCCTGCCTGGGGACCAAGCCTTCATTACGTGAGCATTCCGGGCAAATTCCTGATCCAACTATAGTCAATGCTGACTTTGCCTATGTTCAGCTTGATTCCTCTGGTAACTTGGTGTTTGCAAGCGGTATCTACTAAACATGGCTGGGACAACACAGGTGTCCATATTCTTGTCCTCTTTTCTTTATTTCCCTCAAGTCTGTCTCTGTCATCAGGTTTTCCCAGTTTCTGTCTTGAAAAGATCTGATTTTTACTTCATTTCTGTCTCCTTCCCTGAGGAAATTGGCCTCAGTCTTTTGGCTTAATCTTCTCATCAGAGAGCTGCAAATAGGGAAACCAACTTCCTCCAAGAAGTAAAATGCGGTTTGATACGTCCAACTATCAATCTCTCCATACTTGTTTATTGATTGAGTAGAAAACTCAAAGCATTGACCCATACATAACTTGAGTTCATCTCATGGGAAATAAAACTTAACTATTTTCTCCTTTTTATGGCTCAGAAGTGTGGGAGGAAATCATGTTTTATTATCATCCTCTTCCAAAGCAAGAGGATTTTTCAGAGGATGTAGGCTTTGTGAATACCACTCAGTGGGTAAACATTAGTTTTGCAGAAAAAGAAAGATTCATTGAGTAAACCCAACCATTTACAATTTTCCCAGGATTTAAAATCTCAAGCTATGAGTATTCTGAGATCTTCTCTGGTGGAAAGTTTAAGTGGGGACCTTCCTTTCAAGATTACTGGTTTCACATATTTCCTGCTGCTCACAGGTCTGGCTCACATCCTGAACATAATGATTCACTGTGCAGAATTTCCTTTTCTCAATACTCAACTCATCACTAGGTTGTAGTATACACGGGCTTTCATTATCAGAGCTTTTTGGGTGAGTCCCTCTGTATTTTCTGCTAAGAAAATTCTCCATTCTATCTCATAAAATGTCAAATGATTGTCATGGAGGCTTACTCTACCCCTTTAATGACTAATCAGTAGGTTCTGTAGTACTCTCAAAAAGCTGTTTCCTCCCCCACCTCCTGTGTTGTTCATCCCGTTCCCTCCTGGCAAATGTAACTATTGTAACTGTTGTTATTTTCCTAAAAATGAATCTAAATTGTGAATTACATCAGTTCATCACAGCCAAACCAAACCTCTTTTTAATTGCAGATCTCAACTGTCCCCCTCTAAATTAAAATAAAATGCACAAAACCCTGCCAAATGTTTTTCCAACTCTTCCAAAATGGAATAGATCCAAAATGTTACAGAGCACTCTGATAGATTGAGTCACATTAAGACATATAAACATTTAAAATCACTTACAACTTTTTACTCTTTTGGGGAAATGCTGACATTTTCATCATGAAGTTTGCCTGTGAGGATGCGTGCGTGTCTGTTGATTGCCATTTGTGTCCCTGTGAACGCAAGAGAGAGTTTTGCCAAATTTCAGTAGTATGCTATTGAGATTTCTGTCAGTTTATGCTCAGGTATCAGAGGCTGAGTTGTCTTCGAAAAAGGACAGAGTCTTTGGGGATGTTCACTTTAATAGCTGTTTGACCTTGAACTTATCCCTAAACTTCTATGTACTTCAACATCCTCATAGTAAACTACACATGAAAATGTATGTCTTGAAAAACTTGAAGAATAATTATAAATAATGAATTTAAGTGCTTGCTCTGAAAAGAGTTTCAGCATGAAGCTGCTATGAGAATCCACAAAATAGCACAGTAAATCAGGTCCTTGGGTCTTTTGGATTTTATGAACCAAAATAATTTCAATTTTTTAATGGAAATAACAAAGGATGACAAATTTTACCTTTATTTTGTTTACTGAAGAAAATAAAGATGAAAATGAAATGCACTATCATTTCTTTTCATCATTCCTGTAAAAGCAAAGAATTTTAGCAACAACAACAAAAAAGAGCCAGGTGTGGTGGTGCATGTCTGTAATCCCAGCACTAGGGAGACTCAAGCAGAAGAATTGCTGTGAGTTCTAGACCAGCCTGGGTTATTTAAGCAAGTTCAAGTCCAGCCTGTACTACACAGTGCAATGCTGCTTCAAAACAAAACAAAACAAAAGAGCTGCCTCCCAAAACAAAACAAACAAATGAACAAACAACAAAAAAGAAAATAATATTCTTCTAATAGTATAGCCGTAGCTCTGCTAAATTTGTTTCAATATTTAAGGTAGGTAAGTCATCAGAAGCAGGTGTTGAACTGCTGCATAGTTAAGAAAGGTTGGAACCACTTTCTTTGTTGAAATGTTTGGGTCGTCATGTTTCCCTTCTTTGGGCTTTTCTTGTATTCTGAAAGATCAACATACCAGAACCACAACTTATTAGGAAAATGGTGAGGCCACCTTGCTCCCTCATTGAGGCTGAGTTTAAATTTTGCTCTTTCAAACACGCCCTACCAGGCTGTGCTGCTTTCTGATCTATTTTCAGTGGCTTTTCCTCTGACCTGAAAACACGAATGGCTGTATGTTCACTGATGTTCCCATCTGTTTGAATCTGTTCATATTCTCGGATTTAACAAGGCTTATTTCATCAACTTTCTTTTTCTCTCTTCATGTGCAGACTATCACAGATAAACTTCCTGGAAATTTTTTCAACTTTGATTTGACTTATGATTTCTTTAGAAATGAGGCATGGCATATATATTTACTCCTCCATAATTTTCAATCTTTCTTTCCTTTATTTTTAAGGTCATTAATCCTACACATTTCAACATTTAGTTCAACATAGGTACAAACCACAGAAGTGTGCATTCTATAACTATTGAGATATGTGGGATTTGCCTTTGTAAGGGCAGAAAATTTGGAAGAAGCATATCATATTGCTGTAAAATTAGAATATTGAATTCAAACATAGTGTTGTCGATAATATATAGGCCAAGACCTTGGGTTTTAGGTGTTATAATCATTGTTCAAGAAGAAGAAGAAAGACCTAGTAATGGTCATATAGAGAATTAAACCCTGGATAGATGACTCATACATCTATGTGTTGAGGAATATTGTAATAGTGAATGAGTTAAAAAATATTTCCTATGCTAGAATTACTTAACTAGTATTGTGCCTGGGGTTATGATCCATCTATAAGATAAATACGATTACACTGAAGTTTAATGCTATTAAATGCTTTGAAACTGAGATCATAGTTATAGGGAAGAGCCAAGAAGAGAAAGAGCCACTTAAGTATAAATGCTGTCTTTCACCGTGAACCCAATTTCTAGCAAGGCATTAAACGCAGATCAGCTCTTCAGTACATATGAAGGAAATGCCTAGAAGTGGGTAACATTCTGAGGTTGGTGTAATAATACTAAATTTTGAGCCTTAGCTCTAAAATTTATTTTTGTATGAACTCAATAATTATCTAACCTCTTAGAACCTTCATTTCTAGTTTCTAAAACAGTATTATTAACCTCAAGGTTTTTTTGGTCATACTAGTTAATATTATGATAATAAATAAGTAGGGTATGTTTGCTAATTGGGGTCAGATTCTACTGAAGGCCATTGCTCTTAACATTTCTTGTATGAACAAATATTAACAGATCGTTTGAAGGTGAGAGTTAGGTGATGCCAATGACATGATTCCAGGGAGGCTTGTGTACCAGCTAAATAAGACGGAGTATATGAAGACACCTTATGGGGTGATGTATAGTATCACCTGAAAGGGGAATGGATATGTTACATGATGATGTATGGCATCAGTCAGCAAATTACAGCTCATGGACATGCTTATTGTTTTATAAACAAAGTTTTGTGAAGCACAGTTATGCCCATTTATTTACATATTACTCTTAAATATACTGCTTTTGTGCTACAACTCTAGAGTTGAATACTTATGGCAGAGATTGTATAGCCTGAAAAGTCTAAAGTTTTACTATCTGGTCCTTTGTAGAAAAAATTTTCAACCTCTAATGTGTAATGAAAGAGAGGCTATGGTTCAGCTTGTTTTTCACTGGAAAGGCAACAAAGCATCAAGCAGTTTCCACTTCCTTAGCATTCATTAAGGTGCCTAACTCGATCTGCTCATGTAAAGCCGCATATGCATTCTATGGTGTGCTTTTACTATTGTTTTCTTGTAATATTAATAAAAATCAATAGTTGCTTAGGGGAGTAAGATGGTCAAGATATCTTCTAATATGGGAATTGTAAAGATCTAATTTCATTTCTAGAACCTAATTCTAAAGACCTGTATCCCAATATAAAACTCTTTTTTTTTGGGGTTTTTTTTTTTTGGTTTTTCTCCAGTACCGGGAACTGAACTCACGACCTTGCGCTTGCCAGGCAAGAGATTGTATAGCCTGAAAAGGCGCTTTGCCACTGAGATAAATCCCCAGCCCCAAAACTCTTTTATTTAGTTGATTGGTTCTCAAATTTGAACATGCATCAGAGCCACCTGTGAGTTGAATTAAAATTTAGGCTGGGCCCCCTCCCTAAACATCTGGTACTACATGGCCAGGGTGGGGTGTGGCCATTTGCATTTTTAACAAGTTCCCAATGGGGCTCATGCTGCTGGCTCATGCAGCACCACTGCTGAGGACCATATGCATCTTGGTTTACTACATGGTTGGATTGGACAGTTTCCTTTACAAGGACATATATAATTGCTCCCTTAAGGATATCCAGCCTCTATCATGAGGCCTGACCCATCTTTACTGAGCACTCAGTATGTATTTGTCAAATGGAGGAACCAAAAGCCTGAAGTCCTAAGTTTGGCTGCTCACTTGGATGTGAAAAGTTCGGTTTGAAGGCTCTGTGAATCTAGAAACTCAAAAGGAAGGAAGGTGCCACATCCTGTGCAGCTGGTAGGGGCCCTGAGAGGGGGTGATGGGAGTTTAAGAAAACACAAGACACATAGAGAGAGGAAAGCTGGGACCAGGGTGGATGCGGCTCTCTGATGGAGAGGCAGCGACAACCCAGCAGGTCTGCATCTTTATACACAGTAAAAAGAGGGAAGCTCAAGATGAAGTCAAAAGTGCAAGGTCTTACTTTACTGAGAACACTGAAAGTGAAACGTTCTCAGAACTATCTATGCTATAGATAACAGGGGGGAGCACCAAGGTGGGACACCTGCTGATATGCAACTGAGCTAGAAGTCAACTTGTTCACATGGTCTGCCTCTGGCCTTCCAGTTCCTGGGGCTGGCTTTACTCTAGTCTCAAGAAGTTCACTGCCCTCTGGCTCAACTGAGGCTCAGCCACTCCCCATAGAAGGAAAAAAGGAAGGAAGGAAGGAAGGAAGGAAGGAAGGAAGGAAGGAAGGAAGAAGGAAGGAAGGAAGGAAGGAAAAAAAGAAAGAAAAAGAGAGAGAAAGAAATAAAAGAAAAGAAAAGAAAAGAAGAGAAAGAAAGAAAGAAAGAAAGAAAAAGAAAAGGTCTTCATGTGGTATGCTTCCAAATATGGACTATTATTTTGCCATTGGTATTTTTATTAACATTGTAATTACTGACATCATTGCTAGTTAGTCTTCCAGATAAGCAAACTCAGAGAGATTTCTGTGTAGAGAAAATATGGGGTGCTATTCTTGGGACCAATACTTGGGAAGAGTGAAAGAAATTAGATTAGTCAAAGAACAATTTTCAGGGGGACCTGTCAGTCACCAAAGCTCTCAGCAGATGGATAATGAATAGTTTAGTCCCAGAAGGGAGGTAAAGGACAAGGTACATCCGAGAGGAAAACTGTAGTATCCCTGCAAACATAAATGGTTAAAACATTTTTCATAAATATTTCTGTATATATTCCTTAAGACAAAGTCATTTAAAAAACCCATTATCATACCTAAATTAAATTATCAATAATTCATTAGTAGGCAATCTATATTCAACATTCAAGTTCCAAATTGTCCAGTAAATATGCCTATGTATAACTATATGTAGTTAATTAATTAACAGTGTCTTTTTTGGGGGGTTTAGGTGAGATACATAAATTGCTACCAATTAATATCTCTTAGTTATTTTTTAATCTATAGGTTGTTTCCCTTCTTTTTCCTCCTTGAAATTTATTTGTTGAATAACCTAGTAGAATTCTGTCCTATGGACTTCCCCACAATAAATTTTCATTTTAAAATTTCCTCAAGATTATAGAAGAAATAAATATACTTTGTAGACAAATTAGAAAACATGGAAAACTACTAAAGATGAAAAAAGTTTTTTATTTTAAAGAGGATAAAAAACAATAAAAATGATACAGAATTTCAAAACAAGATGATAGGAAATTAACTGTGGTTATTATGTTGCATATTTTTAGAAGTAGTTGCTCAAGTTACAAGATAGCTTCTCTAACAGATCAGCACAAAAATATGTCCATACTTTTTTTATAGCAGCATTTCCAAAAGTTTATTCCATGGGACACTTCTCCCATGATATGTGCCCCTAAAACAAGATCAGTTATTATATTAGTCTTCTCTTTCTGATGTAATAAATTACCATGCACTTGAGGCTTCCATAATGCAAATATATTCTCTTACACTTTTGAAAGTCTGACACACTTCTTACTAGGCCTCAACAAAAGTGTTGGCATATCCATGTTTTAAGGAAGTACTGATTTTCTGGCCTTTCCTAGCATCTAGAGGACCCTCACATTCTGAAGCTCATGGTTTCTTGCTCCATTTGTAAAGTCAACAATCTTGCATCTCTCTGATCATTCTTCCTTTATCACATCTGCCTGAACCACAGAAAAGATTCTTTAATTTTGAAGAAATCAGGTAAGTATGTTGGACCCACTAGCTAATGTAATATATTCTGCCTCCCTCAAGTTTCTTTTTTGTTTTTTTTTTCTGGTACGGGGAATCGAACTCACAACCTCACGCTTACCAGGCAGGTGCTGTGCAGCTAAGCTAAATCCCCAGACCCCTTCCTCAAGTTTCATAATGTAGCCACATTTGGCTCTTATCATATAACTTATTTACAGGTCCAAAGGATTAAGGTGTGAACATTTTCGGGGTGCTATTAGCATGCCAGGCACTATGGTGCTGTGAGCCAGTCCACAAGCAAATTAGTTTGTAGGAAAGCTGAGCTACAGGATTTTGCTAACTTAGCTTTTTCAAATTTTGAAAATAATAAAAGAAAACAGTAGCACAATCAGCGAGCTAACATGGATCATCTACATAATAGGAAGTCTGTAATGAATATGTATATTAAAGCATTATTTTTTCTTTCAGCTAATGAAATAAAACCCAGCCCATTGAGGATAAACAATAAACTGCACACTATGTAGAACTCTAATAGATGTGTGTGTATGTGTGTATTACTGGGGATTAACTCAGGAATTTCACATTGAATCACATCCTCAGCCCTTTTTAAATTTTTTACTCTGAAACAGGGTCTTACTACATCACTAAATTGACCAGGCTGTGCTTGAACTTGCATTTCTCCTGCCTCAGTGTCCCACAGTGCTGGGATTACAGGCATGCACCACCACACTTGGCTTGGAAAGCATTCTTCCTATTGTCATTATCTCTTGAACAGCACGTGCTCTGACGATAACACCTGTACCTCCTTCCCTCTCACTCAATGAACTCTTTTGAACTCTTCACCTTCCACACAGGTCAGTTTTCAGGATTGTTATTGGAGGCTCCTAACACATGCTTGCCTCTTCTTTCACAGAGCAAAGCCACCGAGGACAGAGACACACTGCTGTGTGCATTGTCTATGCTGGGGTTACACACCTAAAGAATACAACGTTATAGTGTTTCAGAACGTCTTCCCAAGGGACAGCACAAAAAGAAAAAGAGAAGAATTTCATATGTGTGGGAATAGATTTTTGAACAGCTCGGCAAGGTCTTTAGAGAACTGTTGTTTAGAGCCAAGATTGCTCTAAAAGGAAATAGAATGAAAGGAAATGTACTCAGAAAACACCAATGATCTGGTAGGGTGCTGAGGGGCTTGGTAGGAGGGGTGAGTGTTGGAGGTATACCTGCTCAGTCTAAGACAAGACCTCTTTGGAGGTAGGTAAGAGCAACGGTGAAAGGCAGCTGTCAGGAAATATCCATGGAAGGCGATGTGGAAGAGGGCTTGCACCACTTTTGGAGAATGCTTAAGCAGTGGTTTTCAAACTTTAGGGCTCATTAGTTGCCCTTAAAAAGATTTCTGGACTAGATCACTGGAGGTTCCCATTTAGTAAGTGAGAAGTGGAATCCTTATACAGGGATCATTATAAGCTGATCCCTATACAGGTATTTCATGAACTTTATTCATGCATCTATTTCCTCATTGATTCAATAGAAATTTATTGATCATGTGGAATATGCCAGACACTGTTTTAAGTGGTGAATATAATATAACAGCTTCTTGACCTTGAGGCCCTTACATGGAAGAAGGGGAAGACAGGCAATGAACAAATATATTACAGTATGTTGGCTGGTGATAAGTGATATAGAGAAAATAATAAGCAGGCAGAGGATTAGGGAGTGCTGAGGACAGGGGATGAGGTTGATGTATATAGGTGATATTAAAGCAAAGAACTGCATAAAGGAAGGGACAGAACAAGCCATGTGGCTTCTGGAAGAAGGGTATTCAAAGCAGAAGGATCAGCAAGTACAAAAGAATTTAGATAGCTAGGTGCCTGGTTTGATTAAGGTTTGGTAAAATGACAGTGTGACCTTGCAGATTGAGCTGAAAGGAAAATAGCTGATATTCTGTTGGTGCGACAGAATCATAGAAAGGAAAAACTTCTTTGAAAATGCAGTGGATGTATTCACTTCAAATGGAAGAGTTCTGAGCCTCTTTGGGAAGGCTGATTCCAAGCACATTCATAAGCAGAACAGCACCTTGTATTTTGTCTTTGATCGGTTACCATCCTATTATTAGCAATTTTGGTGGGACAGATGATTGAAGCATTTTTCTTGAGAAAGGCTTTCCCTTCTGGGTTGGCACTCAATCTTGAGGATGGTGCCACAGGCTTGGGTTACGGTAGAGGTCAGTTCTCATCCTGTCTTGTAGAGAAATCATCTTTTTAAGTTTTGCTCTCCAGACCTTTGGTGCTGTTCCAACTCTTGTCCTTATAAAGGCCTGCGTTTTAGCATTTCCTTTGATTCTGTGAACCACACTGTTAACTTCCAAAACATTTATTTTTTTTAACCTTCAGTAAGCTAGAGTCAGTTTTTCTTGGTTTCACTAAAGAAAAACTCCTCTGATACAGTAATTCATAAAAATACATACTTGCAGGTTCACTCTCATTTCTCCAAGTAAGAATACACAGGAACAAAATCTTCAGATTTAATATTTCTAAGACTCTTCAGGTCACAGCCGTTCAGTTCAGGTCTTGCAATAGGCAGGAAGAAAAGCCTAGACCTGTAGCATTCTACACAGCCCCCTTTGGTGAGCTGGGGGGTTTCTCTGCTGATCTGAAGAGGGCTGTCTAGCTTGGATGCTGGTTATAGTTCTCTCCTTCCTTCTAGTTGTAATTGTGGTCTCTCTAGCTTCCTTAACTAGTGAAAATTTAGGCCAAGGGTATGAACTATCCAAGTCCCTGTGTTGGGATGAACCAAGTGCAGACAAAAGCCAAAGGAAAGAATGTTTGCACTGGTTTCCCCCGCCAGCTTTATAAGCTTGGGGGTTCCCTTAACCACATCCCCAGTGACCTGCACGGTGTCCATCTACCCCTCACCTGTGCCCCCCAAACCTCAGGTCTCTAGGGAAGATGGGAGCTGCTATTATGGCATGTGTGTGAATGTGTGCTTATTTATTCTTTTTAGTTCATTCTGTGTGTGTTCCCTTTCCGTGGAAGACATTGAGGACAGAAACCTTTTCAATTTTTGTTTACATTTGTACACAATTTTTCTAGAATAATACTTTAGTAGGTTCTCCATAACTATTTTTAAAATAAATTATTTTTTAGACATAATGGGGCCTCTATAAAGGAATTAACAATAAAGTATTTTTATTAAATATTAGCCTGAAAACCTTGTAACTGCACATGCTACTGTGCAAGCCCAGGGTTGAGCTATGTCAGAATTACCTAAGGAGATCAAAACACAGATTCCTAAACTTGTTTCTAAAGATGATTTTTTGCCTGGGGATTTGTATGATACATTTATGCTCATCACTATCATTGCTATTACGGTAGTAGTGGCCGTTTTAAATTTGCATGACTTTTGTATCTCCTTGTCTGAGAAGTGTGTATTCATCTCAGCTGCCCATTTTTGGATTGGGTCTTTGAATTTGGAGGGGCTGATATTTTTTAATTCTTTATATGTTCTAGATAGAAGCCCTTTGTCTGAGGGGCAATCAGCTAAAATTTTTCCAGGTTTGTGGGTTTTCTTTTTACTTTGCTCGTGATTTATTTAGATGTGCAGAAACTTTTCAGTACAATGAGATCGCAGTTGTTGATTCTTCCAAGGGTTTCACGTGCAATTTGGTTTCTGTTCATGAACTCTCTGCCTACCCCTATGTCTTCAAGGTTTTTACCTACTTTCTCTTCCAATAGATTTAGTGTTTCTGGTTTAATATTGACATCTGTGAACCATTTTGACTTGAGTTTGGTGCATGGTGATAGGCTTGGGTCTATTTTCAGTCTTTGGCAGATAGCAAGCCAATTTTTCCAGCACCATTTATTAAAGAGGATATGAGAAAATGTTCAACATCATTAGTTATTTGAGAAATGCAAATTAAAGCAACATTGAGATTCCACCTTACCCCAGTAAGAATGGCTAGCATTAAGAAATCAACCAATAACAAATGCTGGCGAGGCTGTGGAGAAATAGGAACCCTTCTCCACTGCTGGTGGGAATGCAGACTGGTGAAACCACTGTGGAAATCAGTCTGGAGATTCCTCAGAAAACTAGGTCTAGAGGTCCCATTCAACCCAGCTATCCCCCTGCTGGGTATTTTCCCAGAAGATCTAAAAACATCATATCACAGTGATATATGTGCACCTATGTTCATAGCAGCACAATTTGTAATTGCTAAAATGTGGAAGCAACCCAAATGTCCATCCACCGAGGATTGGATAAGAAAATTGTGGTACTTTTATATAATGGAATATTACTCAGCTGTAAAGAAAGATTAAACTTGAGGCTTTTATAGGCAAATGGTCACAACTAGTGACCATACTCATAAGTGAAATAAATCAAACATACATGTACAAGCACCACATTGTTTCACTAGTGTAAAACCTGAAAGAGTTAATTTGAACTAGGAGATATGATAGACATTGTGAATTGATAGAAAGTACTCAAAGGTAAAGGGCAACTGGGATGTGGGAAAAGAGAAGGGAAAGAAGGAGAAATTTTGTATGTATGTATATGCAGGATAGTTAACATGGCTGTTCTACTGTCTTGTATTTCTTTGCTGAAAGAAACTGTCAATGAGTCCTTGGTTGATCAGCATTGCATGTCTATATCAGTTTTCATGAGAAACCACTTTGAAGGTATCAATATATAATACAACAAGCATTGTTAATTCCATACTACTTTGTTTGTAACTCTGCACTGTCTGTACTGTTCTTCTGCTATTTTGTAAAATGTCTGTCTGTTAATGTTTTCCTCCTTTTATTTTTAAAATAAAAAAAAATTTGCATGACTTAAAGCCCTTGATGAAATGATTACTAAAGTCCCTCTGCATTCTGACACCTTGAGAAGATCATTTTGGTGAGATAAATAAGGCTGAGACTTGCCCGAAGCAGTCCTGAGATTCCTTCTTTTTGAAGTTTGGGTCTCCTCACAAGGAGCTACTAACTTGACCTGAGGAGTTTCCTTCTTTGTTTTAGGACTGGGAGAAATCCTCCTACACACTTTCACTGCTCTGTGTGCCTCTTGTGTCCTGTGTCACGTGATCTCAGCTCGCACTACATTCCAGACATTTCTTTTGTACCTAGAGTTGTGCATGTAGACCCAGACAGCACCTGCCAACCCCAAACTGTATTAGAGACCTCTCTGCTGCCCCTGGTGGGATATCTGTGGGGCCCTCCCAGACATTCTGTCTCATTCCAGCTGGTCTACTTCATCCTGGAGCATTCCATTACAAATCTATGCGTAAGAGAGTAAATGCCCAATGGGGCTCTTACTAATCACAGGCCATAGGAACCAGTGAGTATATGCTTTCCTTTGTGGCCACTCATACACAATCTAAATGGCATTTGAAGCTCCTGGAGTGCCCTTGGCAGAATCTGCCCCACGCACCCACAGTGCCGATGCTCTGATAATGCAGCCTTGCGGTGCTCTTCACTGCTTCTCTCTTCCACTCTTCCCAGCTCCACATTCCTTTGGATCATCACTTGCATGCAAGCTCCTGTTTCAAGCTCTGTTTTGAAACACAGGAAAACCCAGGCTGAGAGTGATTAGGGAAAAAATGATGTTTTGATGAGGGGAAGGGTTGAGACAGGGTCTTACTATGCAGTTCAGGCTGGCCTTGAGTTCCTATGTACCCCAGGCCGGCCTTAAACTTGTAGTGATCCTTCTTCCTCACTCTTCTGAATGCTGGGATTACAGGCATGTGCCACCATGCTTGGCGCAGAACCTGATCATTTCTAAGACATGCATACTGAAATGTTTAGACATGAAGTGAAATGTTGGCTTTTGTTTCAATTATTTCATTAACGTCAAAGAGGAAAGAGAGGGAAAGTGGTAGATTATGCAGATGTGGAAAAGTTTTAATAGTGGTTGAATCTGAGTGTTCAGAATATGACAGACTATTATTGAGTATTTTTAAAGTTGTTATAACAAAAAGTTTAAAGGGTTGAGATTATTATAAGGTCTGTGAAGCAGAAGAACAGAGCTCTCTGAGAGTGTCTGCTGGAGGATCTAGCCCAGGCAGAAGAGCAAAACAGACTTTTCTGATGAAATTTCTTTTAAACTGTGATTTAGAGGATGAAATGGATTTTTCAAACCCTTTTTCCCAAGGCACTTAAGGCCCATTGGTGAATTCAGCTGCAGTCTCAGGATCACTTCTGGAATCTTTCTTAGATCCCTGGGCTCTCAGCCTGCGCCCATGTCCTTCCCCGGTGGCCTTTCCTCGCAGCACTTACTGCTTTTAAATGGCTCCTTTCCGTCATATTGAATATCTGCTGAGGATGGCAAGTCATTTTCTGGAAATATATTCATTCACCTGGGGACACCTACTGTATCTGTAAGTGACCCTTTGAAACACAGCTGCTTCTTTTCTCATGAAAAGGAAAAGATAGGGCACTTATAGGGTGGTCCAAAATTGAACAAATTGCTTAGTAAACTGTGGGGTAACTACCTTCCTTGGCTATTTGTGATGTGGGAAATGCTTGGATCTATGTGAGGCCAGTGAATTCAAGTCAGAGCTTTTGCTCTGTCATTAGGTTTTGTTGAATGAGCTGCCACAGAGGCAGCTGTTAGAGCTCGTTCACCTGTTAGAGCTCGTTCACCCCCTACAGGCAACAGAAACCGGAGGCTTTCCAGGAATTTGTAGCTGTGTAGTTGATGGGGTCAGCAGAATGCAGTGTGCTCATAATTTTAGCAAATAACCAGTCAAGTTATTCTGTTTAATTTGTTTTGGTTTGTAATGCCTATTTACAACAATTTCCTCCACTGACATTGACATTTAATTCCCAAGGCTCACTGGTAGGTACCATTCCTGTTACAGGGTGTTACCCTGCATGTTTAACCCATTTTATGTATCACAAAGTGATTTTGTAAACACATTTCATTTAGTCCTCACAGTTTCCCTCTACTGTTTTCTCCCTTCCCTTCAGCCTGCTTTTCTTTTCTTTTGCTTTCTCTTTTCTCTTTCTTCCCTTCCTGCAGGCCTCCTTCCTTGCCTACCACCTTTCTTCACTGCTTTGGCATCCCTTCCCTTCTTTTTTCCCATCATTCCTTACTCTTTCTCTCACTTTCTCTTGCCTTTCAAATTGTAAAAACTACTTTTGGAAGGCTGGCCTTTAAATTAAATAGCTTGAGCTCTAATCCCAGTTCAACCATTTCCCATCTATATGATTTTAGGTAAGTTACTTAAACTGAAAGCTAAATTTGCACCTTCATAAATATAAGCATAATAATACTGTATTTTAGTGAATAGGGGAGAGCTTATTTGTTTCCTGAGCTCAGTCTCTGGCCAATGAAAAGCAATTGAATCTGTTTTCTACTATCATTATTACCATTACTTATTACATTTTTCAGATATAGCAGTGATTGTGAATAATCTGATGAATGTACCTATGGAGTTTACAATGGTACAATTGAAACTGAGGCAAGTAGCTAGTAAATGACAAAACCAGGATTTTGATTCACACCTAATTGTTTTCAAGTACTTATGAGAGCATTTTTCTACTTTGCTTACAGATAAAATTATCAATAAGTCAAAATTCTCTTTTTTTTAGAAAGGAGCATCAGGATTCTCTATAATTGCATAGTTGTTATAGCTATATCTATTTCTATCTAAAAAGAAATATGATGGCACGTACCTATAATTCCGGTTACTTAGGAAGTTAAGGAAGGAAACTGTAAATTTGGGACCAGCCTGGGCAACTGAGAAAGACTCTGTTTCAAAATTAAATAAATAAATAAATAAATAAATAAATAGAGATGTAGCTCAGAGGTAGAACATTTGCTAGGGTTAAATCCCTAGTACCTAAAAAGAAAAAAAATCTCTATTCACCTCACTTGTAAAATTTGTTACCTCACAGATCAAATTCTTGCCCTTTAGGAGTTAGATTCCTACCAAAAAATAATTGAGCTGTTTATGTTTTGTTAATTAAACATAATTTACCACTTGTCTTAGTTACCTATCTATTGTGTGGAAAAGTCTGAGTCATTTTTTTTGCAAGTCTCTGCTCATGGAGAGAACAATACATCATCGTATAAAGGGAAAAATCTTCATAATTTGACATGATTATTACTCATCTAAATGGATAGATGAATGCCTCATGCCTTCAACAAGGAAGTGGATGTGAAATTTAGAACTACAGATTTCCCTGATGCTTTCATGAATAACAGTAACCATTTAGCCTAATTTTAACTCAAACCTCTTTATGAAGCAGCAGACAGTATTTTATCATAACGTGGGACTATGGAGGAGGATGGGTCTTGTTGCTACACTGACAGTGGTCAGGCTATGCAGATAAATATTTAAATATGCTAATCTCTACTTGCCTTAACTTCCTATGCACTTACCTCATACAACATAGGAGTTAAGAACAGGGCACCTAGAGTTGCCCAAACCTCTGTTTTGTTCTTACTAACTAGGAGAACTTTCCAAGATTATTTCTGATCTGTAAACTTAACCATAACAATGAACTCATGGCATTATCATGAAGAGTTACTGAGGAAATGCACATGAAATATTTTGCATAGAGAAAAAAGCATAATTATTCATTTATTTATTAAATTTCTTAAGACTTAGTATATTCTGGACATAAGCCAAGTTCTGGATATGTGAAGACAAGAGAGATCCTATTTAATTGATCTTGAAGGAAATCATAAAAAGATATGAACATATTTTCAGGTAGCAAGGCAAGATTATGGAAAAAAATGGTAAGTGCTGAGTTTTCCAGTTAACATAGTTGCAGAGATATATGTCAATTATACAGTTTGACAACGCATTTAATTTGGCTCTATGTATGTTGGTAAATGATTTCAAATATGACAGTTCCTTTCAGAGTTAGTGTCTGATGTTTCCATCCATTCCAAAGAACTAGCTTCAAACACTATTCTGTAAAAATTGTACATTAGAACATTATCAAGTAACCTAACGCTGTTAGAGGCAAACGTTGCTGATGTGATCCATTTGAAAACCTCTAGCCTTTGACTGTAACAGATAATTTATAGTTAAACTCCCCTGGACTTTTCAAATTAGATTCCATGTTATTTTAGCTGAGTAGGAACGTAGAGAGCCTGAAGGCACTCAGAAAAGATAAGCAACTAAAAACAGAAAAAGAACATAAGTACACTGACAGTCTACCACAGAGCAATCAAATTTGAAACTTAAAGAACCTGGGCTTTCACATATTGGTATGGTACCACTTAATAGCACATCAATACTGGCCGTCAACTGGGTTTGTTAATTATTACAACCTCGTACTCCAGAGCAGAGGTCAAATGGAAATGTATATAACAAAAGATGGTCATAAACCAAATACTCAGAGGGATGTATGCCAGCTTTACTGAAAAATATTTGCCGGCTTCAGAAAAAAGCCATGCATGGCCCCCTGGGATTAACTTCATCTTTATTCATCAGCAAGGCTGGTTAAAGCAGCCACATAGTTTCATTTTCTTTAGTTACAAAAGACAGAATATTTTAAAATTATCCAGAAATCTGGATTTAAAACTCAGAGTTAAAATAGCTTGACAAGTCTGAGTTAATGATTCAGTTTTTTTAATAGTGAATATGTTTTAAATTAAATATGGTCCTGTATCACTTAACAATGGGAGGCGGGTATATTCTGGGAAATATGTCATTAGGCAATTTTATTAAGTGACTGTCCATCATGTACTGTACTCGTGCAAACCCGGATAGTATAGCGAGTGGTGGTGAACCTATGGCGTGTGTGCTGCAGCAGGCTCTTTGTCATCCTGGAAAGCTCTAAAGGGTTTGCCGTCACTGGTATAGCCTACTGCATACCTAGGCTGAGTGCTATAAACACACACAAAATATATGTATTTATATGTATAATATAGACACAAATTATTTATTACATATGTGTAACATGTATACTATACAGAATGTATAACCTTGTTGTATATATGTGTGTATATAGCATATCTTATTGCTCCATGGCTATGAACAAAACAACATGAGATTAAATCAAACACAAGAAAAAATGATGCAATAAGAGTTGCTCTATACTGGTTAGAATTCTCTAGAGGAATGAAATCAACAGAAAAGTTATATAAAATTATCCCAGAGGACTTATTCGATAGGTTCACAGGTTCAGACATCGGGAGACTGCACACTTCAGAGCCAGAAGATCCAGTTGCTGCCCAATCCAAGAAACTGCAAACCGAAGAACAGGGAGAATCAAGGATGCAGTACCAGTCCCGGACTGCAGGCCTGGGAGCTCCCTCGAGAACACTCCTGTGAGTTTCACTGCAAGGCTGAAGAAGTTTGAGTCTGCGGTTCACAGGCAGTGGCAGCAGCAGAGAAGCACCTGCTCAAGCAGAATGGAGCTTTTCTAATGCAGGAGGACTTCTTCCTTCTTTTCCCTTTCATTCCATCTGGACTTCAAGACTATCAGGAGGTGTCACTCACAATCAGAACAGCCCTCCCCACGCAGCTTACTGTCTCACATGTCAACAATCGCTGGAAACAGCCCCCCCCAAACACACACAACCAGAAGTGTGCTTTATTAATCTGCTCAGCAACTCTTAATCCAGTCAGGCTGACAATGGTAATGAATGGTCAGATGTAGTAGACACAACGTGTGTGAGGGTATTGTCATTGTTATGTAACATACTGTTTTACAGTAAACTTTTTCTACCAGAAATACATTAAATAATATAAAGAAACTAGTAACATAGCCCTTATTACCAGGATCAGGTAGTATTTATTATACATAATTGCATGTGTCATACATTTTAAGACTGCAGTACAACAGTTTTTTACATCAGCATTGCCGTGAACACCTGAGTGATACTGTGCTACAATATTGCAAGGCTATATATTATACCACAGGAAATTTTCAGCTCCATTATAATTGTATAGGGCCGCCATTGTGAACTTGGGCCATCATGTCATCATGAAGTGCATAAGAATACAATATGAGAAATCTGAAAATCAATTTGTCTCATATACTGAGTGATTTACAGAAATGACCGACAAAGATGATGTGGGATAAAGAACAGAAACCAGATGATATTGGAAATGCCTTGTTTGCAGGGATAGATATCAGTGGATGTTTTCTCAGTGCTGGTTTGCCTAAGCTTCCTTGCTTCTTGATGTTACTCTGGTTAGTTACTCTGGTTGTCAAAATCTTTTCCCCTTCCCTAAATAAACTGATCCTTTTTTATGTATTAGGCAGCTGATCTGAGCAATCTGCTGTTCATGTACATTTCCAGACTAATCTTCTAGCTAGTCTCATCCTACTCACTCTTCTTTTTGGGTTTTTAGGAGTTTTTGCTTCTCCTGTTCACTTCTGACTGTGATCATTTTCGATCTCTGCTTTATTAATTACTATTATTAGCACTTGCTATCTAATAAAGTTCTACTCATCTTCCTCTAAGACTCATTTCTCATATTCCCTCTTCTGTGAGAGAAGAGGATATCTGGAACCTTTCACTTTACTCCTGCCTTCTCTGTTTACATTGTCTTACAACCATTCACTGGCTTTGTGGATTGAGCACTTCATGGGGGATAGGACCATAATGTTTTTGTATTTCCAGCCCCTATCAGAGCCCTGCATGTAGAAAGCACCCTGTAGATATTTGTTGGGCATAGGACTGCTGCTTATGTTGGTTCGCATCTTGAACAAAGACACTGAACACAAAATCCATCCTGTGGTGGTGTGCACCTAAATCAGCCCTAGGGAGGGCTTGTGTCCACCTAGGAGGGGCCCTTTGTGCAATTTCCTTTTAGCTTACTATATCCTGATGGCTGACTTCATTGGAAGTACGTATAAACAAACAGATGAATGAAGCTTCCCACAGTTACCTAGAGCCATTACAAAACAAATATAGAAATGATGAAAACCAAGCTTTTTCACTTGACTAAAGTCACTTAGTTCAGTTATTAAAACTGATCAAATTCAATAAGTAACTAACTGCTACTCTATTCAGTCTTTGTTTGTCTAACTTGGTGAGGTATAAATCCTGATTCTTACATGTTACATTGGAGAATTCTGTTGGTGATGATATCCAAATGGACTTTTGAACGCAAGCATTTTTTCTGCAATTTTGTCTTCAGTATTCTCCATGTGTTTCTCTCCACACACTGGCAGCCCCTCTTGGATATTTTGTGGGGATACCGAATGATGTCCACAGTGGTTCCTGGTCTGTTATGTAAATATTTCTTGCTGAATTTTGAGAAATGATGATCCTAAGAGCTAAACTATAAAAAATTATTGCGCGCGCGCGCGCGCACACACACACACACACACACACACACCAAGAAGTTCTAGACAAGAATTAGACTATTTGGTTGCTTTTAAAATATTTTTGCCAGAATGAATTTGTTCCAATATATGGAAAATCCACTCTAGCAAAAATAACCCATCTTGTAACACCTCATTACATAATATCAGTTGACCAGAAGGGAATGTTCAATATGATCTCATTCATTCACTAAAGAATTATTTATTTCTCTAATCTCTAATATAATGCATTGCACATAGTAGACACACAAAAATATATGTTAACTTAAATTATTCATGTATGCATTCTTTCAAGCTTTTATTGATATTTATGGGGCAGCCTTTTCAGGCCAGACTCCATGGTAAGTCCTAGGGATGTATTGGTAATCAATACAGATTTATTCCACATGGTACTTCAAATAACTGATATATTTTAAAATTATAACCCTATAAATGATAGTAGGCCCTACTATTAAACACTGTAGCCAATGAGACATTTTATGAGTGATTCTCAAATCTGGCTTTACCTTAAAACCATCTGAGATGCTTGTTAAAAATACCAATGGCTCAACTGGGCAGGGTGGTGCATATCTATAATCTTAACAGTCTGGGAGGTTAAGACAAGAGGATCACAAGTTCTAACCCAGTATGCAGAATTTAGTGACTTAGTGAGACCCTATATAAAATTTAAAAAAGAACTGGGGCTATAGCTCTGTACAAAGCCCCTGGGCTCAATTCTTACAGTAAAACAAACAAATAAACAAAACAAAAGACTAATGCCTGGGCCCTAATCTCAGACCAATTAAACACAAATCAGTAAAGGAAATATTCAGCATAGCTGTTGCTTCCAGTACCCTAGGGCACTGTGAAATGAAGCCAAGACTGAGAATTACTAAACAGTTCCCCACATTTTATCACAACTATTGGTTGGAATTGTGCCCCTTTGCCATTCTTGTATTTCAGAGACAATCAGCTGAAAATGAAGTCATTAGGATGGGTTCTGCCCTTGTATAACAGGCACTTGTGAACAAGAAGGCAGAAATCAGAGTGATGCTTCCACTGCAAGGCATGCAATGATCATCAACAAACCTCTGGGGGCTAGAGAGGCATGAATGGATCTTTTTTCTACAGCCCTTAGAAGGGATGCACTCTGCCAGCACCTCCATCTTGGAGCCTCCGTCTCCATAGCAGTGAGAAAACGCACCTCTGTTGTGAAAACCACCCAGTGCATAATGCTACCTTGTAATCCTAGCTCCAGGGGACAAATACAATAAGCTTTTCTTTTCTTCTTTTTCTGTTTGTAGTACTTGAAAAACAAGGGCTTGAACCTAGGGCATATACACAGCCTATTTATTTATTTATTTAATTTTGAGATTAGGGTCTCCCTAAATTGCCCAGGCTGAGTTTAAATTTGTTTTCCTTGACTCCAGGAGTGCTGCTGAGATTATAAGTGTGCAGTAGCATGCCCAGCCCAGATAAAATCACCACAAAGAGCTAATTTGAACAGTTTCAATTTCCTTTTCACCCCTGAAGGTGGTACTATATGCATCCTCTGAAGCCAGGTAGAATACATGAAACCTCTCTGTTCTTCCCAAGGTAGTTTATCTTTATTATGAGTCAGTGTTGACATGTGAGTGACTGGCCCACCTGGAGCCAGGGTCTCACAGGCTGACTCCTAGATGAATAATCAATATGTGATAATTCCACTTGCTGAGCAAAGCTCCAGTCCACAGCAGCAACTCCTGGAAGATCGATAAAGTACTTGAAGACACTCGTTTCAGTGGTTCTTTAAATTCCACATCATCATTTGCTCCCAACAGCATTCAAGTTTTGCCTTTTTAAGTTACTGTTTTAGTAAATTTTATCTGCAATTACTTTCAATATGAACAGTTTAAGAGGTGTAGTTTAATGCTTTATTAGCTGAAAATCAACTGCTGTTCAAACTGCTGGGTAGAGCTGGACGTGGCGGCACATTACTGGAGCCTGAGGCAGAAGGATCGCCATGAGTTTGAGGCCAGCCTGGGTTATACAGTGAGTTCAAGGTCAGCCTGAACTACACATAGGAAGGTGCTGTCACACACACGAAAAAGCTAAACAACTAAACTAAACTTAAAACTAAACTAAACTAAACAACTACTTTGTGAAAGGAGAAATAAGGTTTCTGCTGCTAGACCTCACATTTCTTTCTGAAATTCTGGCCAGCACAGAGCTGTCCTCTCAATATCTCCTTTCTAAATTCCTAAATATGAGATGCAAATTTGAATTACATTTCCTTTTAGGTCAGAGATTTCTAGGGTAAAAATAAGTTCCATTGAATACAATTGCTCCTAGCAGTGACTTTTTGCTTGTCAAATGTGAATCTGGCAATAGATACTTTCTAAAACCGATAGACATGCAGATTTGATTTTTAAATCCAGGGACAAAATGGCTGTTAGAGCAGGTTGACCCTATTACAGGAGCGAAGGGAGAGTTTGCTGCTGTAGTGTTTGGAACATTTACAGTACTGTAATGTATTTTTGTGCCTCTGGATAACTTAATGTTGGAAGTGAAGACATTCCTCACCTGAAGCACAACATGCCTTCTTAGTATGATGCAAAAGACCCTTCAAGATATTTCCTGCACCTGCTTCTTGGACCTCATGGCCAGCCATCTGTCCCTAGTTCATTGTCCTTCTGCCTTGGTGTTTTTGCTGTCCCGCTAAGCATGGCAACCTAATCCTTACTATGTATGGCCTTTATATTTATTGATAGAATGATGTTCCCTCACTTTTTTGTCTGGCCCCTTCCCTGCCTTTTTTTTTTTTTTTTTAACATTCTGGTTTCTGATTAAGTGTCCAAACCAGTGGAGCCTAATTTGATCTTCGTGTCTTTCCCTGTCCGTCTCAGTAATCCTCTATCCTCTTTCCTGATTTACTGTTATCACAGCACTCAACTTTTGGTGTGTGAAATTATTATTTATTTGCCTGTTCTGATAGTTGATCTTCTCCATCCTCTACTTCATACACTGGAATGTCAGTTCCATGGAAAAAGTCATTTTTCAGTATTTATCTCTGTTTATCCAGGGCCAGTGACTGAGACATAACTGGCACGTAACAAATAGTTGTAGATGAATAAATGACTGAAATGTATTACTGCAAACAAATTATCATGAAGTTAAGTAACTAATAACAAAAAAAATTATTCTTTGTCAGGATTTCCTGGGTGGTCAGGCAATTGCTTTCTGGTTGAGGGGACTTGTTTTGAGCGGTTAAGGTGCCTGACCTCTCACTGTCTTGTGGGAGGCTTCATCAGACATGGTGGTCTCAGGGTGCAAGAAGGAGTGAGCAACTCTGCCAGGCCTTTTAAAGACTAGGTTTTGGAACATGCACAATGCTATTTTTGCCAGATTCCATTGACTGAATGGAATCAACCATTCAAGGCCAGACCAAATTCAAGCGGATAGAGACACAGATTTAGCCTCTTGCAGGGGTCAGGGGGGGATAACAATGGAACATGGGCCCAAGGCAAAGGATTTATTAAGGGTCATTGACTTTTATACTCATTGACTTAAGCCTCAGATGATAGAGCTTTGCTCAACTCTCTGAGCAAAATGTGTCAGATTTTGGGATGTAAGAGTCACATCTTGTACAGTCACATATGAGGTATTTGCATTTTTGCTGCTTTTAAATAAGTACCGTGAACACTACAAACACTCAATAAATGCCTCATTATTTTTGCTGCTACTACTGTAATGAACATTGCTGCATTTAAAATAAACTTTTATTTGCACATTCACATTGTGAATGTGCAGGAATTCTCCAAAGACATTAGGTACAACATTTAAAGAAAATAGGAGTAGGTGCTGGAATAAATTATATTGATTTTAATTCAGACATTTAAATTTGTTTTGTTTATTGCCTTTGCAATTGAAGAATTGATCTCAACAAGGCAGACATAGCACAAATAGATTGCTTTTATTGAATTCACAGTGATCTGATTAAAAAACATAGTCGTTATGAGAAAAATAATCTTACTTCCTATTTTATTACAGATTTTTCCCCTCACAAATTTATTGGTTTAATATACTAAGTATAGAAGACAATGAATTTTATTTAGTGTTGTGCAAAATGGTTTGGGGGCAGTTAGAAAACACATTTCTTAAGAGTATTTCTTTTTTATTCAAATGATTGCACAGCTTATTTTGGTCAAGAGGGTGGTTCTCCTTCTTTGATCCTTTTATGTTGAATGAGCAAAAGTGTGATGCTCAAACAATTCACATTGCTACTGGTCTGGAATTTTATTTCCTCGAAAAAATTTTGATGTGAGAGTCACAACTCAAGTAAATTCTTCTCTTAAAACAAAATGACACACTCAAGTTTAATTTTTGAAAATTACAGAAGGGAATAAAGAAGCAAGTAAAATACACTCAGTACTCTGAAATTTTATTCTGGGTGTTCATTTAGACATAATAGTCAATATTTGATTAAAGTTTGAATGTTTCTCTCCAGGAGATGGATAGATTAGGATTCATTTTCTGATAATTCCTTCACTATCCAAGAACTGAATTGATTTTGGGTACCACAGAGCCTTTTTTTATCTAAAGTGGCTGAGTGAATGCCCACTGACATATCTGGATAGCAAGGAATACTCATATATAGGTTGCCTATGCTCCTTAGAGAAATTGGTATCATACTGAACCCACTGTCCATTCTGCTTGTTACTTTTTTTGATTTAAAAACATATTGTGAAAGGAAGGTTGCCACTGGGGAGCATAGTTTGTCGATTGCTCTAAATCTACATATAGAAACAAAGCAAACAAGATAGCAAAACCAAAATGTTGGACAACATTAATATTAATTTATTTACTTATTCAATTGTAATTTTATTATTTTATTTCCTTATTTAAATTAAAACTATATGAACATTTATCTGTATTGAGACTCCTCTTTCTACCCCATTCACTTTGTTGTCTTTCCTAGAAGTTACCAGATTTTTTGTTTTTTTTTTTTTTTTAAATTATCATTTTGGATATATTTTATATATTTTTAAAAATAAAAATGGGTTCATACAACCCACAATGCTTGGCACCTTGTTTCTTTCATTTGACAGTATAACTTTGAAAATTAGCCATATCCATACATTAAAATTCTTTGCTTTGTCCTTACAGTCTCAGAGAATTGTTAATGTGAGTGTACCATCATTAGTCTACTATAATACTAAGGTTTATCCTAGTCTTTTGCTCCAATGAACACACATACACACAGTTATGGTTTGTGTCTGGATGTGCCCCTAAAACCTCATGCAGTCATGGGGTGGGCTTCTGGAGATTATGACTGATTCATGGTCCAATGCTGGAATTATGGGTGTGGGTGCTGCACCTGCCCTGGGGTGGATAGTTTGCATACAGTGTAAGGGAGGGAAAGAGGCTGCTTGCCCGCTGCTCCTGCCCTTGTGCTGTTGCTGCTTTTGCTGTCTTCTGCTGCCATGAACTCTTGCCCTCTGCCATGTGCCAGTTTACCTTGGAGCCAGCCACATATGGACTGAAACCTCCACAAATTGCGGGCTAAATAAACCTTTCCTTCCTTGATTCTGGGTGTCAGGTATTTTGTCTTAGTAATGAGAGAAAGGTAACCGAGACACACGCACATACACACAGCCACATATAATGTTTAAAAATGAATTAATATATTAAAAAATGTTCAAAAGCTCTGATAATAAAAAAGGACTACTTCTATGGAGTGAGTTGGGGTAGGGTTCCGCCAGGGAAGGTTTTACTTTTTATTTCATGTACTATTTAAAAAAAATTATTAAAATTTTGCTACTTTGAAGTAAGAATTAATTTAAAAATCATAAATCATTACAAACATTTTGGAACACAGTTTAGAGATTGCTCAAAAAATTAAGAATAAAACTGCTACAAGATCTAGCAATCCCATTACTGGGTACATATATAATGAAATCAGAATGTTGAAGAGACATCTGCACTGTCATGTTCAGTAAAGTATTATTCACAATAACTAAGGTATGGAATCAACCTAAGTGTGCATCAGTAGATGAATAGATGAAGAAATATGGTAAGTACACACAAAGGAGTACTATTCAGCCATAAAAAGAAATTCCTGTCTTTTGCAACAATGTAGATAAACTCAGAGGGCATCGTGGTAAACATAACGAGGCAGAAGCAGAAAGACATGTGATCTCACATGTAGGACCTAAAAAGTCACAAATGAAGAAGCAGAGTAGAATGGTGGTTACCTGAAGTTGGGGGTGGCATGGAAGTGGAATGGGAAGATCAAGATGTCAAATGTTACACAACCGTAGGTGGGAGGGATAAGTACAAGTATGGTGACTGTAATTAATAAGAACGTGCTGTGCTCTTGACAATTGCTGAATAGATATTGGGTGTTTTCACTATCAAAAGTAAGTCCTGTATGTGAGGTCATGCACATGCGAATTAAATCAACAGCCATTCTGCTATGTATACATACTTCAAAATATGCTGTGTGTGATTAATGTGCATACTGTTCTTATTTTTCAACAAAAAAATCAGTGATTTAGATTCAGAATTTGCAGTAGAACACATAAATAAATACATTTGGGAAGTCTACACTGCAAAGAAATTCTAATGGAAAATGGCTTATTTTTAAGGTGAGTTTCCTCTCCTCTGGGGCAGCGGTGGTGGTGGTGATTTTGCAGATATGCATTAGCTCATACAGGGGGGATAAAAAGAGAAGAGTTTTCATCTGTTAGAGCTTCAGTTCTGGAAGAAATAAAGCTTAGACCTTGAGTTTGTTCTTTTAACTGAAAATTCCTCAGTTGGAAGCCCGGATAACTGAAGGCTGGTGGTCAAGGATTTCAGCAGCTAAAGATATTTAATATCTATAAAATGCAGAATCTAGAGGTGTGTCTGCAAATCAGCAAGTGATCTTTCCTCATGGAAATAAAAATTATTATGTTTAAAATAATTTCACTATATGTTGACATCAGACTGTTCATTGGGTCTTAATATTTCAAGTTGTAATGCTTGATCAGATTGAATATTGGAAGTTAGAAAGAGTGTGAACATTTATGAAAAATGACATAATTTATTTTGTGAAACCAAATACATGAAACATGAGGCTGAATTAATTCATCAAAAATATCAATAAGCTGATAAAACAGGAGTATTTCACTTCAATCATAATCTTTAAGCCATATTCACAGAAAAATTACTTATTAAAGCAGCCATATGTGTGATTAATGGGTTGCTAGTGGTACTAATTACTCATTAGAATGCAAGGTCTGAAATATCTTAGCCCTTGAAAAAATAGAATGATTTTCATTAATAAGGTTGGCTAGGTCCCAAAGTCTCAAATGGGTTTGTGTTCTGAGCTAAGTACGTAGGTCTTGGCTAAAATGAAAGGGAAATTGCCTCAGGAAGGTCAAAGTTGGCGCTGACATATGAAACCCCTTTTTCACATGCTTATTCAATCAAAAGTCTTCACTTTGAGATAAACAGTCAGGTTCCCATTTACATATACTTATTTTAAGAGTTGAAATTTAGCATTTTTGTAGTTTTTTCCTTGTGAGTGCTCAATCATGCACAGACCAATGTTTCTCTGTGTCCCTGGGCTAATTGTTCAGGTGCAGTTTTACAATGTTGGCCCTTGTGGCTGTTTAAATAATAACCAAATTTTAAAATTCATAATTCAGTTGAGCGTTAGAGTAGCAGCATTAATCATCATTAGAAGACAAATAGTGCATGTAAGGGTGGCTTTGTTACATCTTAAAAACATTTTCTCCGCCATTATCATGGAACATTGCAACCTGGAGTGAGAATAGAGATTAGAAAGAAGAGAAGCTGCTATTCAGTGAAGGTGAACCCACTGAAGCAGATCTGAAAGGTAAGAATTAATGTGAAGCCAGGCATGGTGGCACATACCTGTCATCCCAGCGCTCTGAGGGAGGAGGGTTGCAAATTCAAACCCATCCTGGGCAATTGATCAATTTAGTGAGCGCTTGTCTCAAAATAAAAAATAAAAAGGGCAGGAGAAGTAGCTCAGTGTGAAGGCCCTGGCTTCAGTCCTCAGTATTGCCACAAAAGAAGAAGAATTACTGATTTGAAAGAAGTCAGATTATTTTTACATGGATTCCCCAGTCAGGTTAAAATTTTATGTATCAACCCTAATTTTCACACAGGCAACACCATTTTCATAAATAAACAATGACAGTAAAAAACCCCACCCCACAGAATTTCACTGTAATTAAAGACCATAGAGATAAGTGCTGGAATTACTGTGGCGTGTGCTTTTGACACTGAACACAGAGAAGAGAGTGTGAATCCTATATTTTTCAAGAAATTTTTTTTTAAAGCCAACAACTCTATATCAAAGAATATCTTAAAAACACTGAAACTTGCAGGTAACATTTTGAGATGTGAGAGAATATTACAGTGATACCTTGGTTGTCAAATGGCTCCAGGCTCGGACTTTCCACTACTCAAACAGCAAAGTTTGAAAAAAACTCTGCTAGGTGCTGGTAGCTTTGCTTGATAGTCCAGCCGAAAGCTAGACTTGACAAAAACCTGTAGGGACCCAGAGTGAGTCACACATCGTGTCTCACCGAGGACACAAAGGGGTGATTCTTCAGTCTAATGCCATTCTCAGCCAGACAACATACAGTGCCTGGGGTAGTGCGTTAAAATATCTGCCAGTGTGCCTTTTCCCCCCAGCACTTTCTTTGTGTAAAATATCATAACCATGGCTCCAAAGAATTTTAGTGATACCAGCAGTAAAACTAAGAGGAAAATGGTGGGAACCACAGTAGGGCTAAAGAAGAAATCATTGCTAAATTTGTTAAAGTTCTGAAAAAATGAATATATAAGTACAATTTTGGGGCCCCAGAACTAATTATTTGGTTTTCAATTATTTCTTATGGGAAAAATATGTTCATTTCTCAAAGAGTACGGTGTTTGAGCATGAATTTGTAACAAATTGAGTTCAACAACTGAGGTATCACTACGTCTTGTAAGTAATGGATCCAGTGAAATGCTAAAGCAGATTTAGGAATTCTCCAACTTCTCTCTTCATGTGATGGTAGGAAAGGACCTTGAACGTCCCATTGCCAATAAAACAAATAAGAAATAACAGAATGATATGTGGAAACTTTAGGCATTCATGTGGACCTTTTGCTATCCATTAAACATATACCATTAAGTATATGTTAGCATAACAGTTTCTTAAAATAGGATAATTAAAGTTTTGTGCTTTTTAGACAGACTTTGACTAAAATAATTTGTAATTATATAGTGGCAGTGAGTCAATATTTCATTGGTAGTGGAAAACTGATATAAATCTTTTTACACTTGAAATTATCAACCACTGATCTCTTGAAAGACTTCAGAGCACTCTGTTGGCTAGGTAAAGTTTATTTCTAAATCCAGTGCTGTAAGGGAGTGTACACCTTGACATAATAGATCTGGGCTGGTGGGCACTGTGAGTGAGAGCTTAACGCAGTCTTGTTAAGCAAGATGTTAGTCTTTTCCAGGATTAGGGGTTGAGCCCATAGCTTTTGCACTGACCTATATCCCTCCCCCTTTTTATTTTGAGATAGGGTCTTGCTAAGTCACTATGTTGCCCAGGTTGGGCTGGGCTTGAACTCGTGATTCTCCTTGCCTCTGTCTCCTGGAGTGCTGGCATTACAAGCATGCGTGACTGCACTGGGCTAGGATGCTAGTCTTTTTAAATAAGTGGGCTTGGTTCATGCAGTTATGTTCCAAGAGCGTACCTGTAAGCTGCTTCTGTTTGTCCTTAGTATTGCTGGGAAAGTGTGCCACACTGAAGAATTGTTTTACAGAAGATCAGGGAAATATATTAGGTGTCAATAGGATGTGTGTGTTAGGCAGCCTCTAAGATGGCTCTCAATGAATTCTGCTTCTCAGTACTCCTGTCCTTATGAAATCTTCTCACTTGATGGTGGGTTGGACTTAATGGTTTCCAATGAATAGGAAAAAGGATGAGAGGTTAGGTTACAAGAACATGTAGCTTTTAGTGGCTGCTGCCTTTCTCACTGCCTCTTGCAGCCCTTGCTCTGGGAAACAAACTGTGCACACTATGGAAAGGCTACAGGGCAAGGAACCCAGGTCTCCAGCTAACAGACATCGAGGACAGGCTGCCAACAGTGCTGGCAGTGAGCTGGGTTACGGACTCTTCCCCAGTCATAGTATTGGATGATGGTGCCCTGGTGACAGATACTGACACACGGCCCCCGGCTGAGCTGCCTCTGGGTCCTTAACTCTTTTTTTTTTTTTTTTTTTTTACTGAGGAAGCAGCAGAATGGGAACATTATACCCAGAGCATGAGATGCCACCCTAGTTCTCCAACTGGTAGAAAGTAGGGACTGACCCTAGATCCACCACTACCATTTACCAATATAAAACAAACTTTGCGTTTCTTCCTGTTCTCCCTCCATTTCAGAGAAAGCCAAAGGTACCATTTCTTAGTTATCTAGCAGGAAGCCTGGAATAGGTACAAAAGGTGCCTCCCTCTTTTCTCTACCTTGATACAGAGGCTCTGAGACTGGGCCAGACAAAGCCCCAATTCACCCAGAGGTGCAAAGTAAAAGTAAAAGTTCTGACTGCTCCAGGTTTCCCAAGAGTCTGTCTACCTCTTGGGGTCGGACTGCTCCTGTTTGCTTGCCCATTGTGTTCCATCTTTCGGGACTAACGAGGCATTGGGGTCATTGCCTTTGCTGTAGGCTTTCAGGCTTGGAAGTTTGGCTGGGGGTGGCCTACCCCGGGCAAAGGCAACTTTCCCAAGGCTCTGTAGGCCATGGCGAGGGCAACTGAAGAAAGGTGGAGAAAGGGTCAAAAGTTGCCTCACACAGGAGATCTAACAGCCTGCTGCCCAGTGCACCGTTTAGGCATCCTCGATGTCCTATAACCCACTTACTCCAAATTTTTTAGAAGCTACTCCTCCCTTCACTAACAATCCTGGAAATCCCTATTGCAAAGGCTGAAATACATATTACATTCATTGCATTTATGTGAGATGGTTGATCTTGAGCCTGCGGGGGGCAAGCTGGCCCCAGATGTCTCCAAATCCACAATATTTCTGCCTCCAAGTTTTACATGCCCAAAGACAAGGAAACAAAGACACACCTTTGTAGGAGGGTTGGGTCCTTAACTCTTAAAATCTAAGTGATAATAGGTTCTTGTTATCTAAATTGCTGTTTCTCAATAATTTGTCATGCAGTGATAGTTAACCAGTACATGTTTGTTTGAAGTTTTAGGATGAAAGAATATAAATTCTGACATTTACATGTCTTTTAGAATAAACTGATTTGTTACCTAAATATTGGTTAATTTATTAATTTTACAGGGACAGTGACACTGAGACCTGAGAGGTAGGCATCGTATAATATGTTTCTTATGAAGATTTACTCATTCTGTTTGTAGAAACTTGCCGCAGGTGAAGCAAGAAGTGACTACTCATGAGATGCAGCTGAAAGAACTGAGGTGGGAGTAAAGTGTCCTTGACCGGCACCTTGAGGAAGCACCTTCCAAAGAGCTGCCCCTAAGCTAAGCAACATATCTGTGCAGTTTTATTTCTTTCATACTTGGCCAGTGTGTTGTTCAGCTTTTTTTTTTTTTCCTGTAACCAATTCCCGAGATAATCAAATTATACAAAGAAAGGTTTATTTTGGTTCATAGTCTCAGAGGGTTCAGTCCATGGTTGGTGGCCCCCTTGCTTTGGGCCTGTTGTGGTGCATAAGAGTGGGAATGCATGTATAGAAAAACGGATTACCTCATAGCCAGGCAGCAAAAGGAGAAAGAAAAAAGAAAGGATCAGAATCTCACAGTCTCCTTGAAGTGAATGTACCCAATGATCTTAAAACCTTCCACTAGGCCTCACCTTCTAAATAAAGGTTCCACCACTTCCTATCATGGCTTAGATCTAAAATATCACCCAAAGTGTCATGTGCTTAGAGATGGAGCTTTTGGAATGTGACTGAATTATGAGGGCACTGTCTTAATTAATAGATAAATCCATTGATGAGTTGATGGCTGATTGTGTTCTCAGGAGGTGGGGTCCAGTTGAGGGGTTTGGTCTCTGGGGGGGTGTTTCTTTGGAGGCTATATCTCTCACCCTGGATCTTTCTATTTCCTTGCCTCCTGGATGCCATGAATTGAAGAGCTTTCCTCAGCTAAGCCCTTATGCTATGGCATTTCTGCCTTGAAAATAGCCAATCATGGACTGAACCCTCTGAAACTCTGAACCAAATAAATATCTCCTCCTTTAAATTGCAGGTGCCAAGTACTTTGTCCTGACCATGAGAAAGTGACCTCTCAGTAGTACCACACTGAGGATCAGGCATCTAACCCCAGGGCCTTTAAGATCCAAACTATAACACCGGCCTGAAGTTTGACTTAGAGCAGATATATGTTGTGGGGGCTGTGAGATTTCTCAGCCGTGGTGCCAGAGGTGACTGCTGGAGGCTGAGCTACAGTGAGTCTTGATTCTCCAGTTGCCTGTGATTATCCTTTCCAACATCCGTAGTTTGTAGGTATGGGCACAAAAGTTGGTGGACAAGAAAAGAAATTAGGGATGGAAGAGAGGTTGCAAAATGTTTAAATAAGATGGTTTCCTGTTTCATCACCAGCCTAGAGAAATTCAGGTCTCGGGAGGCAAATATAATTTATTTTATTTATTTATTCTTCTTTTCTGAGACAGAGTCTCACTATGTAGTTCAGGCTGGCCTGGAATCACTATGTAGTTCAGGCTGACTTCGAACACAAGTGATTCTCCTGCCTCATCCTCTTGAGTATTGAGATTACAGGCATGTACAACCATGCCCAGCTGGCAAATATAATTTAAGGGCTTTTTCATTGCTTAAATGTAAAAGAAAAACCTGTCAACACTGCTAGCCTGGGAAATTTGAAACAGGACATATAGTCACTGTTTGGGGTAAGAACATGTACTTAGGCAAAATGGGGCTTTCTTGGTTGTAGAGTAACTGGAAATGGAGAATTGCTCACATTATCTAGGAGAATTTCAAGAAAGCAAGTATCTCCAAGGCACAAGCTAATGAATTAAACTGGTTCAGGGGGATAAGAAACAGGTAAGCACAGCCAGAATACCTTATATTCTGTAGGGCTCCAGTAGACTAGTACTAAATTTGGATTCAGATAGAGTGGTAGCTACATTCCATTTCTTCCAAATATTCAGCTTTTTTGGGCCATATGGGTTTACTTTGTGTGTGTGTGTGCAGGTGTATGTGCATGTGTGTGTGTATGTGTGTG
The DNA here is from genome assembly GCF_000276665.1 of Chinchilla lanigera. NCBI lineage: Eukaryota > Metazoa > Chordata > Mammalia > Rodentia > Chinchillidae > Chinchilla > Chinchilla lanigera. The sequence continues at coordinate 20,028,614 of NW_004955421.1, read as the reverse complement.
TGTAAGATGCTGGGAACTGAACTCATGGCCTTGTGCATGCTAGGCAAGTACTCCACCACAGAGCTGTATCTCCAGCCCCATACACAAGTACTCTGGTTAGCTACTTTTTGTTCAGTAAGTTTTATTGCTCTTTTCCAATCCTACTTTTATTTTCTTATCTGCCAAATTCTGTGCCCATTAGTTATCTATCTGCCACTCCCACTCCAAATTTTTCAGTATGTCGAGCAGCTTGGACAAGGAAAAAGAACCTTGGTGTTTGTGCATAGATAAATATTCACAGAGCAGGTACTAAGCAAATAAATTTCCTATGTGTTAGCCCATTTGTCCTCATGATAGCCACGTCCTTTAGGGTAGAATAAGTTTCGTATCATCCCCTGTATACACAGTGTGGTCTGTGTTTTTTGCTCTATATGCCTCATTTTCTTTATCTGCAGTTTCTTTTTCCAAATTACAGAGTTTAACTGATTGATGCACAACTTACACTGACTTTCTAAGTCATTGCTAAAGTCTCCATTTATTTAAAGCCAATGATATCCCCATCCTGTTTGTATTTGGCTATTTGTAACATTCTACACTCTGCAAAGGGCTCATATCTATTAAGATATGCTGTTGCCAATCTGCTAAACAATTAGATATAAAAAACTCCCAGAGCCCAACTGTCTGCATTCCCATATTGCTCTATTTGAGCTTGAGGAATCTGCATATGGTTTGAGTATCTCCCCCAAAATTTCATGTGCTAGAGGCTTGGTCCTCAGAGGTGGTGAAACCTTTGAGAAGGAGGGTCTGGTAGAAGTGATTAGGTCACTGGTGCACTGCCCTTGGAAGGGACTAATGCAGGCCTTACAGAGTGTGCTTTTGTGACAACAGATTGCGATAAAGCAAGGTCACCCCATGGATGGCCCCCTTTGGCTTCCAGCTGTCATGTTGTGACACAGTCAAGGGGGCCCTCATCAGAGGCTGAACAGATGGGGCTGCCATATCTTGAACTTTTAACTCATACAATTGTGAGCCAAATATGCATTTTTATTTATAAAGTGTCCAGGCTTATGTATTTTGTTTTAGCAATAGAAAGACTGACTCATACAATATCAAAGGCCTCGTTCTGAGTCCCCCTATAAGGGAGGAAAGGTGCTGAGTGTTAAATCCAGGTGTCTCTCAAGTAATCCAGAAATTCTAGCCTGTTTCTCAGGGAGCTAGATGTAGAATGATGGGATTCAAGGAGATGGAGTGTCTTTCATGCCGAGGGTGTGGAACAAGCAGAACTCTATGAATGAACATTGGCAGTGGAAGGTATCCAGTCAGCCAGAGATGTGATCAAAAGGTCAAATGGTAGGGCAGGGTTCTCATGTGGACTGAACTTTGAAATCAACTGGAACTTGTTTTAAAAACCTGAAGCTACTTTCTACTGCAGACATTCCAATTTCATTGTCTAGACTGTGACAAGACATCAAGATTTTTTTCAAAATTACCTAGTCAATTCTTTTTAGCAAATTTTGAGAATCACTAAAATACTGTAGTGGTTGAAGCTGTGAGTTTTGAATTCAGGCAGATCTTGGTTTGAATGATGGATTCACCCTAGAGTATGTGACCCTGTAGAAGTTATTTGACCTCTCCGGAATTCAAAGTTTTTGTAACACGGACATGATATTTAGGGTTATCATGAATACTAAGAATATGCTCAGTACAGTACCTATCATACAGTAAACACTTAAAAGATATTAGCTAAATTATTATTAGCCAAGTTGCAGTTTTAGAATAAGACTTAATGGAATTTAAAGCAGATGCATGCTTAGTAACCAAGGCAGTATGGGATGGAGTGAAATGTGGCTTTTCATCACTGTTGGCTTCAAGATGCAGACATGGAAAGAACTGAGAAGGCTTGTGTGTGTGTGTGTGTGTGTGTGTGTGTGTGTGTGTGTGTGTTCTGTTTTGTAGGGTCTCATCAATCAAACTGTTTGACTCATTACCATTATGTATAATTTTTAGGTTTGTGTCAAAGGGACAGGTTTGTTGTGGCAGTTCTAATTATTGAGACATCAGGTAATATGTATTACACATGTATTTTTATGACAGACCATTCAGGAAACAGACTTAGCTGCCAGCAATTTAACAACAGAAGAGGGAATAATCTATGGTTTAGTGAAACAATTTTAAGTAAATATTGGACTGAACATATACTTCAAATCTCTGGTCAAGCAACTAACCCTCAAAATTTAATTTGTACATAGATTAGTATATTAGATTCACATTGTATTTTCCTTCATTTTAAACCAGATTTAAGCATACATTTTGTAGGTACTCTGTGTCATTAGCAGATGGCTGCATTCACACTAATGAACAGTGTTTTTTAATTAAAATTTTATTTTGAGATAATCATGATTGTTTTGAGATATTCAGTGGTGTTTACCTCAAAATACAGAATCGCATGCAGTTGTAAAAATATCATGCACATTTTTCCTAGCTCCCCCAATAATATCACATTGAAGCTAAAGTATTATATCGAAACCAGGACACAGATACAGTAAAAAACATGTCCATCGCTTCAGGATTCTTTATGTTGTCCCTTTACAGTCACACCAACCTTCCGTCTGCCACTACTTTCTTCTCAACTACTGGAAAACATTAATGTAACTATGTTTTCTGAGAGAGGCTGTATAAAATTGGTGCTTGTTCTTCTTTAAACATTTGTATAATTTTCAATAAAATGAACTGGGCCTACAGATTTCTCTTTAGGAAACTTTCAAATGACAAATTTAACTTCTTGAAAGCTTTATGAATATTCAAATCTAGCTCTTCCTAGGGGAGCTATGAGAGGTTTTGTGTGTTAGCCAGCTTTCCTGTTGCTGGACACAGCACTTGACACCCACAGCTTAAAGGAAGAAAGGGCTCATTTGGCTCATGTGTTAAGGAGATTTAGTCCATAGCTGGCTGGATCCAAGGCAGGAACATTATGGTGGAAGGGTGTGGTTGTCAGAGAGCAAAGCATGAGGCATCAGATCAGTCCTCCTACTCAAAATCAATCCTCTGTGACCCACTCAGACACACCCAGAAATGTATTATTCCATTCCCCAAGGCAGATCCCAAAGCCACATATGTTAACACTTCACCCAAACTACCTCAGTGGACATGTGTGTTTATGTGTTTTCTTTTAATATAAATTATCAAATATATATATATGTGTAGAGTTGTTTATTATTACATTTTCCTATTATGCATTTTATGCTTGCAGGTTCTATAGTGATACCATTTGTTTTATTCCTGGGCTGATAATTTGTGTCTTCTCTGTCTTTTTGTCATTCTCTGTTGAAGTTTGTTAATCAAATTTTTGATCAGATCAAATTGACCTTTGCGTATAACCAGCTCTTTGTTTCAATGATTTTCTTTACTGTTGGTCTGTTTTCAATTTCATTTACTGGTGCTGTCATCTTTATTATTTTGCTCCTTCTAGATTTCTTTGTATTTATTTTGCTCTTCTTTTCTTGGTTGGTGAAGTGAGAGGTTAGTTTTATGATTTGAAAGTTTCCTATTTCATAATGCCTCCTTTTAATGCTGCAAAATTTCCACTCATTATTTCTTCACTCCTACCCAAGTTTTGATATTTTATATTTTTGTTTTCATTCAGTTCAATGTATTTTTTTTCCTGTTGAGAGTTACTTTTGACCCATAGATTATTTACAAGTGTGTTTAACTGCCAAGTATTCAGAGATTTTTCTATCATCTTTATATTGTTGATTTCTAGCTTGATTTCACTACAAGTTGAAAATACATTCTGTATGATTCCAATTCTTCTAAATGTGTTGATGTTTACTTTATGACCCAGCACACAATTAGTATGTGGTCTATTTTGGAACAAGATATGGTTTATATTTATGTGTTGTCTGATTTGTTGTTACTGGACCAAAATACCTTACATCCACAAATAAAAGGAGGAAAAGTTTATTCTATCATTTTGTAGATGTTTCAGTCCGTAGTCAGCTGGGTCCAAGACATGGTGGCATGAAAGAAGGGTTTGGCAAAGAAGAAATAGCATGACAGGTAGGAAGGAGTGAGACTTCTTGATTTTTTCCTTTTTATTCCATCCTGGCCACAAGCTTATTGGTGGATGCTGCCCACACCCAGGGTGGGTCTCCCCTCTTAAATGGGTCCATCATCCACACCCAGAACTGTGCTAGACCAATCAATGGACTAATCCATTATCACATGCTCATGATCCAGCCACCCCCAAACCGCCCACCTATGAGTGCAAGTGGCTTTGAGTGGGCATCTAGATATTAAGCACAGCACATATGTTCTATAGATACTTGAAAAATTTATGTATTCTGCTGTTATTGGGTGGAAAATTCTGTAAATGTTGTTTAGATTCTACTTGTTGCTGGTGTTGCTGAGTTCTATATTTTGGTTAATTTTCTACCTAATTTCCTACTTCTTGTTGAAGAGGGGTGTTGAATTCTCCAGTACTAATTATGGATTTGTCTGTTTTTCCTGTCTTTTCTCTCAGTATTTGCTTCTCATATTTGGTAACTGTTTGGTGGACAACCATTTAGGCTGGCTATAGGTTTGGTTGGTTAACTATTTTTAATATTATATAATATCTTTTTCTGTCTGGCAATTTCATTTGTCTATGATATTTAATTCAGCAATTTCTGTATTCTTTCTCAAGTTTGAGATATATTTGACATACCACAAAACTTCTTTTAAAGTACACAATTCAATAGTTTTACTACATTCATGAAATTATGCAATTACCACAACTTTTAAATTTCACAACATTTTCATCATTCCCTCCAAAGTATCATATCCATTGTTAGTCATATCACCTTCATCTCTCCCCCTTGCCCTTGGCATCCACTAATTCTTCCTCTGTACAACTTTTAAAATTACACATATTTTACATAAATGAAATGATAAAACATTGTGTCTACATTTTGTTATTTATCATAATGTTTTCAAGATTCATTCATGTTTTAGCATGAATCAGTACTTCATTCCTTTTTATGGCTGAATAATGTTCCATTATATTGGTATATCTCATTTTGCTTACTTATTCATCATTTGTATGATCAGAACATAAGGATTGCCTCTACTCTTCATCTCTTATGAATAAGGTTGTTATGAACATTGGCATATGGACATTTGTTTTCAATTCTTTTGGGTATGGAACTTTTGGGTATGTTTGTTTGAGAAAGTATCAAAATTTCTTTGGAATTAGTGGTGTCATTTTACATGCCCACTGGCAATAAATGGAGATTTCAGTGTCTTTATATCCTTGCCAATACTTTTTGCCTAACTTTTTGGTTATTGTGTTCCTAGAGGATGTGAAGTGGTATCTTTTCATTTTGATTTACATGATCCTAGTGACTGATGGTGTTAAACATCTTTTCATGTGCTTATTGACTATTTGTATATCTTCTTTGGAGGAAGGGCTTCAACTCCTTTGCCCATTTTAAAGTTGTGTTGTCTTTTTTTTTGTTATCTTTCCCTGTGTTGCCCAGGCTGACCTTGAACTCATCATCCTACTGTCTCCACCTCCTAAGCAGTGGGAATTACAGGCACAGATGAAGTTAGAGTCCCCATATGACTGTAAATCTTGATATGTCAACTTTAATGGATTAATAATAACACAGTAGATTATTAAAGCAAAATTCTAAGTGTGTCTTTGGGTAACAGACAGTAGGTCAGCAAACTGATGCATGGAGACCCACATTTCATGTGTGTGGCACCAACCAATAAAATCTTGTTGCTTGGATGGGGTAAAAAATGGAAAGAGGAAAGAAGTGTACCAATTTTGAAGTGCTCTAGCTTTTCAAGTCATCTTGGACTTTGGTCTCCAGGACCCTAGTTTTTCAGCCTTCCAGTGCTGACTTAGACAGGTGAATTTCATGATCCTATCATTTTTTAAGAGCGTTTTAAAGGCCAGCAGCAATGAAGCCTTCAATGAAGTGTTTTAAATGCCAGCCTTCAATGAAACCAGCACAATGAAACTTTTGAGGGAATAGATCAGTATAGACATCAACATATCAATATATAGTATATTACTATATCTTATCATGTTCTTTTTTCTTTCTTAATATCCTGTAATGTTTTTACTTCTTTTTGTTTAGAAATTTTACTTTAATTATCATACTAAGACAACATTGCTAGAGACAATTTTTTTCATTGATTTGCTGATTTCTCCCTCATTTCCCTGGATGTAAGTTTCTGCCTTGATCTCTCTCTTTTTTTTAGCATTTGCAAAATTGTGTAGGAATTCTCCACTGTTGCTGATATGAAATACATTATCATTTAGATTGTTTTCCCTTTATAGGTGTCATTCTCTCTTGATGTTTTTAAGATATTTTTCATCCTTATTTTTCAGAAGTTTGATTATATTTCTTGGTGTTATGGACTGAATTATGTACATCCTTCACTAAATTCATATGTTGAAGGTCAAATGCCCTTCTGACCAGTTTTGGTGCTGATATCCTTAAAGAGATGATTAAGTTTAAATGAAATCATATGTGTTGACAGCTAATACCATAGAACTGTTTTTTTTTTTTTTTTTAAAAAGAGCAAAAGACATCGGCGTTTTCTTTCCTTGTGGATTCCCAGGGAAAGGTCATATTAAAAACATAGTAGAAAGCAGCCAACCAAACATCAAGAAGAAAACTCTCACCAGAAACCCCCACTGCCTGTGCCTTGATCTTGGATTTCTAGCATTCAGAACAGTGAAAAATTAATTTATTTGTTCAGGGTACCTACAATTCTTTTATAAGAATGATATTCCCTTATGATGTCCCAATAGACTAATATCCATGATGTGAATTTTTTTTAGTTTATCCTCTTTGGGGTACATGTAGATTCTTGAATTTTTAGGTGCATATCTTTTGTTAAATTAAGAAGTTTCAAACATTATTTACTCAAGTATTTTTTCAGTCCCTCCTTTGTCTTCTTTTGATATTCCAGTGACAACAATATTATCCCCATCTCTTTTATTAGTCTTAAATCTATTTTTTTGTTTAGATTGGGTAATATCCATTGTTTTTTTCTGGTTTATGAAATCTTTCATCTATCCTCCCCATTTTGACTCTGAACTCATGCAATGAGGTTTTTTATTTTGGTCATTTATTTTTTAGTTTTAAATTTTATGCATTAGTATTTATATCTTTTATTTGCTGAAATGATGCATTTCTATTTGTTTTAAGAGTGTTCTTAATAGCTCATCAAAATCTCTTTATGGTAGCTGCATTACATTTTTTGTCAGATAATTTTGGCATCTATGTCAGGTATGGTGTTCATATTTACTGATCCCCACCACTAACACATCAAGGAACTGACAAACATCCCACAAGAAGAATTCAGGTAAATGGTTCCTTTTCCCCTACATAAGAGGGACTGGGCAACCAGGGAAGCATGAGCCACACGGTAGGACCCTTACTAGGGTGGACACAATGAACAGATAGGACTAGCAAGGTAGAAACATATAAAGAAACATTAACAATATGAACCAACAGGTAGTAAGTTAGATGAACCAGAGTTGTGCTTGGTGAAAAAGACACATGTAATAGAAGTTGCCCATTTTCTTTTCTTAAAATTTAATTTAATTTTAATTATTGTTTTTATCCTTTCTTTTCCTTTTTTCTTTTTCCTTTCTTTTCTAAACTGCTATGGAGACCTCCAGCCACAGAAAATGAATCCCATTCCCCAAACCCAGAGACCAAGTTCAGGTAATTCCTTGCTTACTCATTCATTTTTACTTTTCTGTCCTGTACTCTAGTTTCCCAAAGTTTCATGAACAGACTCTGTTCTCCAAACTAGCTTCCACTTCCATTTCAGTTATCTGTATTTTATCCACTCTTCTTCTTAAATGCCCTCACCACAGGGTAAAACCACTCTATCAAGGAGAAGTACTTTGCATAGAATCTCCTAATTTACAGTGGGTTCTCTTTTATAACTCGATTTTCCTCCTATGGCTTAGGTACAAAATTAATAGTTAGCACAGCTTGTAAGTTTCCAAACTGTGCTTGATGTTGTTGTTACTGATAATTGTACTACTTTAGCTAGGATGTCATATCTATGGTAATCAGCTGTTCTCACTTCTGTAACAATACTGGGAAGTTTGTGGGGTAATGACTCTCCACAGCCCAACACCAATGGACTGGAGACTGAGCCAAACAAATACCAATAACCCATACTTATTTAATTGGGAAGGTTAGATATTGGACAGGTTCAAACCAAGAATCTCCTAAACACAAAAGATATCCAGAAAGAACAGAATTTTCCTAGACAGGCTTTGATACTAGTGATATAGCTACCTACTACAAAAACATACAAGGATCAATACAGAAAACAAAATAAAAAACTTTTAAGTAGAAAATGAGACAGAGAAGCAAAATGCAATCTCAAACTTCCAACCCACCCAGAACATATCCAGGAGACATCAAGAGGGAGGAAAATGGAAGACAGACACTTGAAATTTCTGAAATGATAGCAACTGAACTAAAGAAACAATTCCATGAGAGTATAGAGGAAATTAGACCAGAAATAATCTCTCAGGTAAAAAAAGAAATGACAACCATAATGAAGACATTGCTCAGTAAATCTAGAGTAGAAATAGATTTTTTTAAAAGAGGACCATAGGAAAATGATGGAAATCTTGAATAAATGATATAGGAAAGAAATAGAACGCATGAAACAGATTCAAACAGATACCCAGGAAATTAAAAATTCCACTGAAATCTGGCAAAAACACTTTAAAAAAATTGAAGATAGACTTTCAGATCTTGAAGACAGGATTGTGGCTATCAATAATGAAAGAAAGATCTCTTAAAAATAACAAGGGATGAGAAAATAACAATTCAACAGCTGCAAGGTGATACTAAGAAAAACAACATAAGACTGATAGGAGTCAATGAAAAAACAGGAATCAACATAAATGACATAAAAAGCCTCTTGCAGCTGTAATTGCAGAAAATTTCCCAAGAATGATAACAGAATATGACACAGTTAAGTGAGGCATAAAGAATTCCAATTAGTCATAACCAATATAAATCTGCACTGACAGATAATAATCAAGATCCCAGAAATTCAGTTAAGAACAAAATCCTAAAAGCTGTTTAAGAAAAGAAACACATCGGTTATAAAGGAAAGTCCATTAGAATCATAGCCAACTTCTCCACACAAAACTTCAAGTCAAGAAGAACTTAGCATGAAGTATTTCAAATCCTGAAAGAAAACTACTTCCAAACTAGATTGATGTAAAACTATCATGCAAAATTGATGGAGAAATAAGATACTTCCATGAAAAGAACAACTGAAGAAATTCATAACCACCAAACCAACACTACAAAGGGTACTGAAAGATATTCTAGAGAGAGATAAAAATGACCATAATTCTAAGAACAACAACATAAAGCAACCACCAAGCAGAGCAAGCAATTAAACAAAGGGGTAAAGCAGGGAACCAACAACAGTAAAATATCATGACAAAGCTAAGCCAATATATATTAATTATAACCATCAATGTAAATGGCCTCAATTTACCAAAAGATACATATTGGCAGAATGGATGAAGAAACAAGATCCAACAATATGCTGTATACAAGAAATACCTTTAACTTAAAACAAAGTCATAGGCTGAAAGTCAACATATGAAAGTAATACTCCATTCAACAGGAACCCAGAAAAAAGCAGGAATAGCTATTCTGTTTGCAGACAATGTGAACTTCAAACCAAGAATTATCAAAAGAGAGAGAAGCTCAATACACACTTGTGAAAGGAAAACTGCAAGAGCAAGAGATAACAATCATAAATATATATGCACCAAATACAGGTGCACCCAACTATATAAGACAAATATTTATAGACATGAAAAATCAAATAAGCAATAACACAATGGTAATGGGGGAACTTAATATCCCATTGTCACAAAGAAATAGATCAACTAGACAAAAAATTAGCAAAGAAATATCACAACTGAAACAAACCTGTGAACAAATGGACTTAGTAGACATTTACAGAGTGTTCTATCCAACAATATCAAAATACACATTCTTCTCCACAGCACATGGGACACTGTATAAAATAGATCATATACTAGACTATAGATCATGCTTAAATAAATACAAAGGAATTGAAATTATCCCACACATGTTATCTGACCATAATGCAATGATATGGCAAAAGCCCCACAAAAACTCCATAAATACATGGACATTGCTACTGAACAACTAACTAGTCATGGATGAAATTAAAGAAGAAATTAAACAATGTCTGCAATTAAATGGAAATGCATATACAACATACCAAAACCTGTGGGACACAATGAAACCAGTCCTAAGTGGTGAATTCTCACAGAAGGCAAACAGAATGAGAACAAATCAACAATCTAATGTTGTACCTCAATAGATGGAAATTGTAAAAATCAGAGCAGAAATTAATGCAATGGAGACTAAGAAAATAAAACAAAGAACTAATGAATAGAAGAGTTAGTTCTTTGAAAGAATAAACAAAATTGGTAAATCGTTAGACAACCTTATCAAAAAAGGAAAGAAAAAATTCAAATTCATGCTATGAGGAATGAAAGGGTGAATTCACTACAGACCCTCTGAAAATTCAGAAGATCATCGATACCTACTTTGAAAGTCTTTCCTCACATAGGATAGAAAACACAGAAGAAATGGACAGATTCTCATAAATGTATAAATTATCAAAGCTGAATCAAGAATATATACAAATTCTGAATAACCCAATATCAGTTAAGGAGATTGAAAGTGTAATTAAAAACTTACCAACAAAGAACAGCCTAGGTCTTAAGGATTTACTGCTGAATTCTACAAGAAAATTAGAAAAAAATTTAGTGGCAATACTCCTCAAACAAATTGAAAGGGAAGCAATCCTCCCTAACTCATTCTTGAAGGGAAGTATTACTCTGATACCCAAAAATGAGAAAGATCTAACCAGAGAAGAGAACTACAGGCCTATCTCCCTGATGAACATAGATGCAAAAATTCTCAGTAAGATACTAGCTAATAGAATACAGCAAAACATTAAGAAGATTATACATCATGACCAAAAAAGATTCATCCCAGAAATGCAGGGATAGTTCAATATATGCAAATCTATAAATGTAATACAACATATGAATAATGCCACACACAACAATCACAAGATCATCTTAATACATGCAGGAAAACCTTTTGACAAAGTTGAACACTCATTCATGATAAAAACCCTAGAGAAAGTTGGAATAGATGGACCTTACTTCAATCTAATAAAAGCTATCTATGACAAACCAACAAGCAACATCATCCTAAATGGACAAAAGCTGAAAGTTTTCACTTTAAAATCAGGAACACAACAAGGATGCCCACTACCACTACTCCATTTCAATATACTTCTGGAAACACTTGCCACAGCAATTAGACACGAGAGAGAGAAAAACGAAATCAGGATAGGAAATGAAGAAGTGAAGTTGTCATTAGTTACAGATGGCATGATACTGTACATGGAAGACCCCAAAAAGTCCACTAAAAGACTCCTAGAATCAGTAAACAAATTCAGTAACATAGCTGGATGCAAAGTCAACACTCAAAAACAAATAGTATTCCTATACACAAACAACAAACACACTAATATAAAGTAAAGGATCTATTTATTAAAAATTATTGTACTTTGCAAAAGGAGATTGAAGAGGATATCAGAAAATGGAAAGGTATCCATTGCTCCTGGATAGAGAGAACCAACATATGAAAAATGGCTTTTCTCCCAAAACAATCATGCAGATTTATTGCAATCTTGAACAAAATATCATTAGCGTACCTCACAGAACTAGAGAAAACATTCCCAAAATTCATCTGGAACCAGAAGAGACCTAAAATAGAAAATGCAATCCTGGCCACCAAAGGCAAGACATGGAACATCACAATCCCTGACTTGAAATTTTACTACAAAGCTTCTGAGATAAAACCAGCATGGTTTTATCTGGCAAAAAAGATCCAAGGATCAATGGAACAGATTATAAAATTAGACACAACTCCAAATACACTCAGTCACCTCACATATCTTTGACAAAGGGCCAAATATATTCACTGGAGGAAAGGTAGCCTCTTTAATAAATGGTGTTGGAAAAACTGTCTCTGTGTATGTGAAAGACTAAAATTAGACCTGTGTGTACCACCATGCACTAAAATAAAAATGCATCAAAGATCTAAATATTAAAACAGGAACACTAAATCTACTGGAAGAGAAAGTCGGTAGAAATCTTGAAGTCATAGAAGTAGGCAAAGATTTCATGAGCAAAACCCAAACTGCAGGGAAATATTTCAAAGAATCAGCAACTGGGATTTCATCTTTTTCAAAAACTTCTGCACATCAAAGGAACTCACCAACAGAATGAAAAGACAACCTATAGAGTGGGAAAAAATTTTAGCCAATTGTCCCTCATACAAAGAACTTGTAACTAAAACCTGTGAAGAATGGAAAAATTCAGACTCCCCAAATTCAGAGACCCAATCCAAAAATGCACATGTGAGATGAATACACATTTCTCAGATGAAGAAATATAATTGGCAAATAAACATATGAAAAATGTTCAACATCATTGACCATTCATGACATGCAAATTAAAACAACACTGACATTCCATCTTACTCACTAAGAAATGGCTACCATGAAGAAATCAACCAATAACAAATGCTGGAGTGGCTGTGAATATAAATAAACCCTTCTCCACTGTTGGTGTGACTGCAGACTGGTGTGATCATTGTGGAAATCAGCATGGACATTCCTCAAAAAGCTAGGATTAGAGGTCCCACTCTACTCAGCTGTTCCCCTTCTGGGTGTCTTCTCAGAAGAATTAAAAACATCATACCACAGTGATATATGTGCACTCATGTTTTTATAGCAGCACAATGTATAATAGCTAAATCTTGGAAACAACACAAATGCCCATCAACTGAGGAATGGATTTTTAAAATGTGGTATTTTTATGCAATGGAGTACTACTCAGCCATAAAGAAAGATAATCTTGAGACTTTTTTAGGTTAATGAATGCAATTTGGGACTTTACTCATAAGTTAAATAAACCAGACTTACATGTGTAAACATCATATTGTGTCACTGGTGTGAGAAATTGAAAGAGTAAATAAGGTCTAGTATGCAATTGATACTGTGAAATGGGAAGCAATTGTTTAAAAAGAAAAAAGGAACTAGGATGGGAGAAAAGGGAAAGAAAGAATGGGAAAATGGAGAAAAATCCAAGTTAGCTATACAATTAGTGTCTCTTAGTTCACTGAAAAGGAAGATTTGTGCTAATATCGACTGGAGAAATTTTATTCTAATAATTATTTTAAGATGACAATAAGCACTGCATTAACACGTTATTTTCCTATTATTTTGTTATAAAATTATCTTAACTTTTTTCAGTAAAATAAAAACAACATTTATTGATGTATTTAAAAATTCAATTTGAAATTTTCTAGATTCTTAACATGATAAATAATTTCTGGTGAATATCTGAACATCTTTGGTTTTATATTAAGAAGGCTCTGAATTTTATTTGAGCTCTTTTTTTCAGCTTCTATTTCTACTTCTGGAGAAGACGGGTGTTCCAGCTTTATACTCGCAGGAGCACATAGGTGGGTGAGAACCATCAGTGCCCTGTTTGGTTGAATATCATACTTATCTGCTCAGCCTTCTGACCTCTTTCCAGGAGAGAGTTTGGCAAGTTTTGTTACAGTCTTGCAAGGATAAAGACTAGACTCTGCAGCGAACCTTTGCTGTTGTAGATTAAGAAGGGACACTGTCTTCTGTGGCAAGAACAGGAAGTAGAGCCATCACTTTCTAAAAGCCTTCTATCTTGCTAGGTTGCCATTTTGCTGAATACTGATTATTTAGAGAAGAATTTGGGGCAGGAGGTGACTTTTTACATGTCTGTTAGAAGTTTTGAATTACTGGCTTCTTATGTGGCAAGTTTGGAATATTGGAGGCAAAACCCACAAAACCCCAAAAGGAACACTGAAGGGAAGTTCCCACTGTGTTTTGCCTTGAATCTCAAATTATATTGATTATCTGCCATTGTCCCTCCATCTTTCAGTGTTTCTTAAATTTGTTTTAGGTAAAAACACTACAGTTTACAGCTGTGCTTAGTGAGAGGAGTAGGAAAATTTTGTCTACTTTTTTCTTCCTTCATATGGAAGGGTTTGGGATTGTATCATTTAATATCTAGAGATTTTAAACTTATTCCAATATGGATTTTGGCTTTTCTAGGTTAGACACAAAGCCCACACTGATATTCTTTTCATGCATACATCTCCTGAGTCAAGATAACTCCAAAGGCCACATGTCAGGTATAATGTGCCAGTAGAGGTGGCATCAGTCTTCCAAAGGAACATGTTGATAGATACATTACACACAGAATTCAGGGCTGCCTTTGCACTTCTACATTTAAATCTGTACATATTATATAGTTTTGTATCCTAAGAGCCTTGTTAATATCTAACAGAAACCCATTCCATTTGAAATTAAACCTTTCTGCAGATATTAAGTAGCTGTAGAAAGAGCAGAAATCAACACCATTAAAAAATTGATTTACTTTATAACCAAGTGTCAATTAATTTTTACACTAAGTTGGAAATCCTTGCTCATTATAGCTGGTGTTATTTTGATTCTCAGAGGCATGGACCCAAAATAAGCAAAATACCTTCTGTCATAAAATGTCCCCATTTTCACCTCCTAATTATAAGAAATTAAGTGTTGCTTGTCCTGGGTTTTATTGTTGTGCTCATATAAATGACCAGATTGTCAGCATAGATTCTTGGATTTATTAATGGAAGTGAAGTTCACCATCCTCAGTCAGTGGACAACTGCTCATGAATTTGTGAATGCATGATAGACAGACAGTTCACTGCCTAGAGCTAGTGACACTGCATACTAGGAGGCTGCACAGGGAATCATTTGACTCCGTGTTGCTTTCTGATCAAGGGTTTTTGCTTTCCTGGGATTATGTCCAAGACACGCTCAACTTTCCTGTCCCTAGTTCTTTTAGCCTAGTTACTTATAACTCAGGAGATACCTCTCATTACAGTAACCATGCCTTTATTTTAACCCTGTACCATAATTCCTTTCTCTTCCCACTTTATTTGTATTAGATATTTTAGTCATATTTGCTTCTTATACAAATAGAGGAGAAAAGACTTAAAGAGTTTAAAATGGCTTTGCTAAGGCATGTACAATAATAGAGAGAAAGGATAATATCTCTGGTTTTTAACAAAATTTTTCTATCTCTTTTGTATTTCCATAATTTGCTCTTTCTTTGTCATATTTCTATAATCTTCTTCAGAGGCAGAGGAAGGAAGAAAATATTATCACTCACAATGGATGATCAATGATAAGAATAGACCCAGTTCATGAAAAGAAAAGCCATACATAAGTGAATTCGATAAAAACAAAACAAAACAAAACTGTATTCTAATCCAAATCTTCTTTGCACTCTCTGGACCCCAATCCACTTGGTGTCACAATCCAAGCAAGGATTCATGGGTTCTCCTTAGTATCCTCATAAAAGTGGATAAAACATTAAGTGATATTTATTGTAAAATAAATGAACCTGCTAGTTGAGTGAAAAAGTACAAAATATAGAGGAAAAATCATTGACTTGTATTTAAGAAATAGGCTTAAGGCACAGGTAGATTCGGATCTTTAAAAGTTGAAGTCAGGCATTTGTTATTATGGATCTCTTGGTTTTGCATTCCTCTGTTGCATTAATTTCCAGGTAGGCTCATTGTGTGTGTGTGTGGTGTGTGTGTGTGTGTGTGTGTGTGTGTGTGTGTGTGTTAGCAGCAGTATGCTTGCATCTTACAAGATTAGAAACTCTAGGGTAATGAAGGAATTTACCCCAATTGAATCACTGGCTCTGACTGGAATTGCTGGGGTTTTATACACATATCTGAACCTACCAATGATGTGAAGGGCTGCAGTACCGTGGTTAGCCAGCCCAGATTGAATTTCTGATTCACTTCTTTTTTAAAAGATAAAAGAATGAAAACACATTAACAAAGAAACAGACAAACAAAACAACACACAAACAATAGAAGCAATACAGAATTTCAGACAAGGTGATAGGAAATTAACGATGGTTGTTGTGTTACATATTGTTATCTTCAAATTGGTTACTCAGTTGAACAAATATAGGCATGTAAGATTGACCAAACAATTAAACATTAACTGTTCCTTTCAATAAAGCAATAGAAGTCAGTAGTGCAACTTTCTCAGCTATCCTATGCATGTATATATACATTTTTCCCTGCTTTCTTTTTCTCTTTCCCTCATTCCAGTTGTTCCTTCCCTTTGAGCAGTTTCTTTCCCTTTCACAATATCTATTATACCTTTCAGATTTTATTTACTCCTTCAGGTTTTTATAGTATGGAGGAAATATGACATTTGCACAGGTGAATCTGATTTATTTCACTTATGAGTATGGTCTCTAGCTGCATCCATTTACCTACAAAAGCCTCTAACTTATCTTTCTTTATAGCTGTGTAATACTCCATTGTATAAAAATACCACATCTTTTTTATCCATTCTTCAATGGATGGACATTTATGTTGCTTGTATGATTTAGCTATTACAAATTGCACTACTATAAACATGGGTGCACATATATCACTGTGGTATGATGTTTTCAGTTCTTCTGGAAAAATACCCAGGGGGGGAAGAGGTAGGTTGAATGCGACCTCTAATCCTAGTTTATTGAAGAATCTCCAGACTGACCTCCACAGTGGTTGCACCAGTCTACACTCCAACCTCACCAGCATTTGTTATTGGTTTATTTCTTGATGATAACTATTCTCTGTGGGGTGAGATGGAATCTCAGTATTGCTTTAATTTGCATTTTTTGAAGGACTAATGATGCTGGACATTTTGTCATGTATTTATTTGCCATTTGTGTTTCTTTATCTGAGAAGTATGTATTCATCTCAGATGCCCTTTTCTGGATTTGGTCTTTGAAATGTTTTTTTAAAAATTCTTTATATATTCTACATAGAAATCCTTTGTGGGAAGGACAGTTGGCTAAAATTTTTTCCCAATTTGTGGGTTTTCTTTTTACTCTTTTGGTGATTTCTTTTGACGTGCAAAGGTTTTCAATGAGTTTCCAGTTGTTGGTCCTTTGAAGTATTTCCAGCTCAGTTTGGTTTTTGTTCATGAACTCTCTGCCTATTCCTATGTCTTTAAGATTTTTACCTAGTTTCTCTTCCAGTAGATTTAGCGTTTCTGTTTTAATATTTAAATCTTTGATCCATGTTGATTTGAGTTTGGTGTATGGTGATAGACATGGGTCTAGATTCAGTCTTTGGCATGTGGAGCCAGTTTTTCTAGCACCATTTATTAAAGAGATTATCTTTCTCTCATTGAACTTGTTTGGCCTCTTTGTCAAAAATCCACTGGTTGAGTGTGTTTGTGGTTGTGGCTGCACCTTCCAGTCTGTTCCATTGATCCTCAGGTTTGCTTTTCTGCCAATAACATGCTGATTTTATCGTAGTGGTCTTGTAGTATTATTTCAATTCAGGGATTGTGATGCCACCTGACTTATCTTTGTTGCTCAGGACTGCTTTTACTATTCTGGGTCTCTTCTGATTCCAGATGAATTTTAGGAATGTTTTCTCTAGATCTGTGAGATACACTAATAGTATTTTAATTGGGATTGTATTGACTCTGTATGACAATTTTGGGAGTATGGCCATTTCACAATGTTGGCTCTTCCAATCCATGAGCAAGGAATATCTTTCCATTTTCTGAAATATTCTTCAATCTCTTTTTTCAGAGTACTGTAGTTCTCACTGTAAATACCTTTCACTTCTTTTGTTTGATTGATTCTTAAATATTTCAGTCTTTTGGATGCTGTTGTGAGAGGTATGGTTTCCTTAATTTCTCTCTCAGTGTGTTTGCTGTTTGTGTATAGGAATGCTATTGATTTTTGAGTATTGACTTTGCATCCAGCTATGCTACTGAATTTGTTAATTAATGCTAGGAGTCTTTTGGTGGAGTTTTTGGGGTCTTCCATGTAGAGTATTATGTCATCTGAGAATGATGATAATTTCACTTCTTCCATTCCTATCCTTATTCCTTTTATATCTCTCTCTTGTCTAATTATATCTCTCCTCTTGTCTAATTGCTCTGGCTAATTCCAGAACTATGTTGAATAGGAGTGGTGACAGTGGGCATCCTTGTTTTAGTCCTGATTTTAAATGAGAACTTTCAGTTTTTGTCCATTTAGTATGATGTTAGCTGTTGGTTTGTCATAGATGGCTTTGATCAGATTGAGGTAAAGACCATCTATTCCTATTTTCTGTAGGGTTTTATCATGAATGAGTGTTGGACTTTGTTAAAAGCTTTTTCTGCCTCTATTGAGATGATCATGTGTTTTTTTGTCGTTGGCTCTATTGATACGGTGTATTACATGAATTGATTTGCGTATAATGAACCATTTCTGCACCTCTGAGATGAATTCCACTTGGTCATGGTGTATAATCTTCTTGATGATTTGTTGAATTCTGTGTGCTAATGTTTTATTGAGTACCTTTACATCCATGTTCATTAGGGATAGTGGCCTGTAGTTCTCTTTCTTGGTTGGGTCTTTCTCTGGTTTTGGTATCAATATAATACTTGCCTCCAGAAATGATTTAGGGGGAACTGCTTCCTTTTCAACTTCATTGAAGACTTTGAGAAGAGGTAGCATTACAACTTCTCTGAATTTCTTGTAGAATTAAACTGTGAATCCATCAGGACTTGGGATTTTCTTTGTTGGTAGGTTTTTAATCACATTTTTAATTTCAATAATTGATATTGCATTATTCAGAATTTTTATTTCTTCTTGATCCAACTTTGGCAATTCATACCTATCTAAGAATCTGTCCATTTCTTCTGTATTTTCCATCCTATGGGAGTAAAGATTTTCAAAGTACATATTGATATTCTCCTGAATTTCTATAGGGTCTGAAGTGATTTTACCCTTTTCATTCCTATTGCATGAATTTCCACTTTTTTTTCCCTTTTTTGATAAGGTTGGCTAGAGGTTTATCAATTTTATTTATTCTTTCTAAGAACCAGCTCTTTAATTCATTAATTCTTTGTAGTGTTTTCTTTGTCTCAATGGCATTAATTTTTGCTCTGCCCTTATAATTTCTTCCCTTCTCTGGGCTTGATTTGTTCTTCTTTTTTAAAAGTTTGAGGTGCAACATTAAGCTATTTATTTGTTCTTATTCTGTTTTCCTCATGTATGTGTTTACCACTATAAACTTCCCTTTGAGGGCTGATTTCAGTGCATCCCACAGATTCTGGTAAGTTGTATTTACATTTTCATTTATTTGTAAATAGTGTTTAACTTCTTCTTTAATTTCATCTGTGACCTATTGCTTCTTCAGGAGGCTTTTATTTAATATCCATATCTTTATGGAGTTGTTGTGGTTCCTTTTGTCATTAACTTCCAATTTCATTGCAGTATTTTCAGATAGTATGCATGAGATCATTTCAATTCCTTTTCATTTAGTTAAACATGTTCTATGGACTAGTAATTTTGTGTATTTTAGAGAACGTACCATGTGCAGCTGAGAAGAATGTGTATTCTGATGTTGTGGGGTGGAACACTCTGTAAACATCTACTAAGTCCATTTGTTCACAAGTATTGTTCCTTTCTGTTATTTCTTTGCTGATTTTTTTGTCCCATTGACCTATCTCTTTTTGTTAATGGGGTGTTAAGGTCTCCCATTACATTAATGTTATTAGTTATTTGGTTTTTCAATAAACTAATGTTATTAGTTATTTGGTTCATTTAATGTTTCCATTAGTTATTTGGGTGCCCTGATATTGGGTGCATCCATATTTGTGATTATTATCTCTTTCTCTTGAAATTTTCCCCTACCAAGTATGTAATGACCTTCTTTATCTCTTTTGATCATTCTTGGTTTCAAGTTCACATTGTCTGAGCAGTAGCTACACTGGCTTTTTTCTGGGTTCCTGTCACATGGAGAATTGTTTTCCAGCTTTTGACTTTCAGTCTATGAATTTCCTTTTAAGTTAAATGTGTTTCTTGTACACAGCACATTGTTGGATTGTGTTTCTTGATCCATTCTGCTAGTCTGCCTCTTTTGATTGGTGAATTGAGCCTGTTCACATTAATAGTTATAACTGCTATGTGTTTGCTTGTTTTTGTCATGCTATTTAATTACTGTTGGTTTCCTACTTTTAGTCTCTGTTTAATTGCTTTGTTGAGAAATCTGCAGTGATTCTGATGGGATTTCTTTTATAGGTGAACCATTTCTTTTCTCTTACAGCTTTTAATATTCTATACTTTTGCTGGACTTCTGGGATCTTGATTATTATATGTCTGGGTGTAGTTTTATTTTGGTTAGGGCTTGTTGGAGTTCTATATGCCTCACTTACTTGTATGTCAGACTTTTTCCATACTTGGGAAATTTTCTGTTATTACCTCTGCAAATAGTCTTCTTATGTCATTTGTGTTGACTCTTGCTGTTTTGTTGATGCTTATCAATCTTATATTGTTTCTCTCTGCATGATCTTGCAGCTGTTGAATTATTTCCTGGTTCCTTGTAATATTTAAGCAATCTTTCCTTTCATGATTGTTAGCTGCAATGCTGTCTTCAAAATCTGAAGTCTATCTTTGGCTTCATTCACGCAGTTTGCCAGCTTTCGATGGAGGTTTTGATTTCCTGGGTATCTGTATGAATCTGCTTGATGCATTCTATTTCTTTCCTGTATTGTTCATTTAATGTTTCCATTATTTTTCTATGTTCATCTTTTTTTTTAATATATATGTCCTCTTTAGATGTGATGAGCAAGTCTTTCATTATTGTTGTCATTTGATTTTGTACTTGAGAGATTATTACTGATCTGATTTCTTCTATGGCCTTATGGAGTTGTTTCTTTACTTCAGTTATGACCATTTCAGAGATTTCAGGTGTGTGACTTCTGAGCTGTGCTATGTCAATGTCTCCTGGACTTGTTCTGGTTGGTATGGAGTTCTGAGATTGCAGTTTGGTTCTTCATCTTGTCATTGTGGATGTTGGAGGCAAATTGCTGGGCCTCACCCTTGCTGGGCCTCATCAGAAGATCTCTAGGGTCCCTAGATTTCCTGGTTGTCAGGCTTGCCCCACGATGGCTGCAGGAGGTGTCCCACTGGGTCCAAGATCCCTAGGCAGTTGATGGAATGCACAGCTCAGATGAGAGCCCTGATGGCAATAGAGAGTTTGCCTTCAGGACCAGGGTCCCTAGGCAATTGACTGAGGACACCCAGGCCTCAGGTTGACCCATAATATTGGAAGAACATGCAGTGCTGCATTGGAGTACTCAGGCAGCTGACGGGGTGTACCTGTCTCTTCAAGGCCTCAGGCACAACACGTAATGTTACCAGGACTTAGAACACCTGTCTGAGTTTCTCAAGCAGATGACTAAGGGCTCCTGGGGCTTCAGGCATGATCCACAATGTCCGTGGGTCATGGGAGTTCCTCAGGCAGCTGGCTGATGGTGACCCAGACTCCTCATTCACTTCTTGACATGGGATGAATTTAGTTTATTTGAGTCATAAACTGAAGGTAGGGTAGGATTTTTTTCCCCAAAAATAAAATTTAGATATTATCACCAGAAGAAGGGTAAATGCATGCTCGGAAGACAGATCAACATACATCTACTACCATCAGCACATGTAGTGAGTACATGAAGAATTAATCCCATGAACATCAATGCTGTCTTTGCTACTGTTGGTTTAGGTATCTCTTCTGAGTTAGTTTAGAGTCCTAAGGATTCAGTTTCTTCCAACATCTGGGAAAATCTTTTTAAATGTCTTTATCTATCTCATACCTGTTATTTAAAATTGCCTCTTTCCAAAGCATGAATCCTCAAGGACATTTTTAAAAAGAATATTATTATTTAATATCATTTCTTTTATTTTATTTAACTATGACCATCATAATGATATGAGCCTCCTTTGTTAATATACTTTATTATACCAAAGTCATTGCCAAATGAGTTTGGGGGTGGGGGGGCTAGGCTGGAAACATGATCATCTTTTTATTTTTATTTTTTATTTTTATTTATTTATTTATTTATTTATTTTTGGTCTTTTTGAGACAGAGTCTCGCTATGCAGTTCAGGCTGGTCTTGAGCTCACTTTGTAGCCCAGGCTGCCTCAGCCTCCTGAGTGCTGGGATTACAGGTGTGCACCACCATGCCTGGCCATGATCATCTTTTTAAAGTATTTTAATGGAAAAATGGATTTCCTGTTGCATAGAACTGATCTACAAATGAGCCACTGGAATACAATCCAATCATAAGCATACACTTTTAAGAAATTTAGAAGATACAATATTGAACTTTAATTACACATAATTATTTTAATTGACTTAGTCTTCCTCCTCTTCTCAAGTAGCCAGGTGTCTTTCTAGATCAAAGAAACAGAAGATATAAGATATGTAGAAATTGTGTCAACTACATTTATTTGTATGGATAACACAGAATTCATCATGCCTTAAACAGAACTCACTTAGTAAACATGGAGCTTATAAACCTGTTAGTAAAGAAGGATGTTATAAACATGCTCTCAGTGTCAATGAAATTATCCTGAAATATTTTTTTCATAAAGATAAAAAGGTTTTAATGACTCTTTAGCTAAGGAAAATGTTTTAGATGGTGACTTTGAAGAAGCCTTGTAAGAAATACAGTCCTTCAAGGAGAACTTCCCAGGGGTGCCAGAAACAGTGTTTGTGTTGAACACTTTTGTCTGTTGCCCAGTGATGTTAAAGCATAATTCAATCTTCTGGGGAAAACAAGAATCAATTCATCAATCTATTCATTAATGAGTGCACACTGGTATAGGACTCTGAAAGGGGAGCCAGCTGGACAATTGGGCCCTGCTGTGAATGCCCCTTTTAAAACTTATGTTGAAATTCACTCTCCATTGTTAGGTATTAAGAGGAAAAATCATGTGAGACTCCCAGAGAGGTGATTGTGATAAATTCATTCATAGATTAAAGCATCATCAACAGATTAGTGGATTATCCCAGGAGTGACTTTGTTATAAAAGTGAGACCTCTCTGGCTTGCTTATTATGTCTCACCATGTAAGGCCCTGTGCCATGTTGTAAACCAACTGGAAAACCCTCAAAGATCCTAAGCAAATTCTGGCACCATGCTCTTGAACTTCCAGAATCATGGCTAAATAAAGTTCTTTTCTTTATAAATTATCCAATCTATGGTATTCAGTTATAGCAGGAGAAAACTGGTGAAAACAGAGCCTAAGACCCAAACATAAAATACAGTTTTGGCATCTTATCAGATACATAGTTGTATGGGAATAGTAGGAGCCCTCATCATGAGGTTGAACCCAGCTACAATCTACAAGTTCCAAGTATAGCTTAGTGAGTGTATGATGTGGATCCTGAACATGAATCTAAAAGCTGCTTAATTTCACTGGGGGATCTGAGAGAGTGTGCAAAATGTGATGAGGAAATACAGCAACAAGAACATTTTCAGGAACTTTCACTCTAATGGAGGAAGTTAATGTGTGAAAATTCATTATGACACAAGGCAGAAAAGTTGCTTCACTAGAAGTACAAGCTCTGGGCAAAAAAACAGTCATGGGAGATGAAACAGTGCCTCCTTGACCTTGTCTGAGTATGACAGCCTTTGGCTTCTAGCAACCTTTGTCTTCTCTGATGAATATTCAACCTTTCTGGTAATATCTTACTCTATATAATTGAAGTCAAGAGAAATCCACTATCTACCCACATAAACTTTCTTATTTCATGATAGCTTTAGGGCAAAGGAAGAGTCTAATGGTTTTGTTTGGTAAATGCTCAGGTTCAAATAATTTAAAATGTAAAAGTATTTACACCCTGACAACTTGGTTGTAGTTTGAAAAGACAACACAAAAATGGAAGTAACTACTGCTAATGAAGTGTTTATATAACACTGTATAATTCCTCAAAGCTTCACATTGGATTAAGCAGTGCCATGACATTGATTTTCCTGTTCTACATTGACTTTGCATGATTCTGGTCATTGTAAACCAAGCTTTGCAAAAATACTATGTTAACAGCAGGAGGTGGGCTAATGTTGAATCTATAACTATTTCAAGATAGTAATTCATGCTCAGTTAACAGATTTTTGAATATTGTACTTTCTTTTTCAGTTTCTTTTTAAAGCTGAAAATACACTATAGCACCTGTCTTTTTTCAGTAGTGTCCCAGTGATGGCTATGAGAACCCTGAATTAATCCACCCTTCCTCTATTCACTCTGGCACAAGACTCTAATTCTTAATGATGCCCATAGCAAGGCGTTGTGTTAAGGTTTTACTAGATACTGGGATGAGTCAAAACTGAACTTACAGAGTGGTCATCAACTAAGCCAGCTTGCACTATGTGACTTTGAATTACATCTGTGGGACAATCTACTGAATCAGGAGATGATAACATAGTATACTCATTAGCTAAAACTGTATGCATTTTATTTTTCTTGATTCAGAAGCCCATCTGTGTTTTGAAATATTCACTATGAGCATCTATTAACATAGTTCTATTGAGCTCAGTGGGCCTTAATTAAAGATTATTAGGATGCAGGTTTTATATTAGCTATGCTATATACATTATTTTTTCAGATTCTAGGAGTGTATTAGCCTAGAGCTTTAGATAACTTTAGAATAAATATGCTTTCAAACAGTGGTGAAGAGTGATGAGGAGTAGATTTATAAACAGGAAATCCTGGTGAAATTGAGAACACAATAGATTTGCCAAAGATTTTTGTTTCTTTAAGGACCGGAAATAGATAAAGGAGTTAATACATTTGAAATATAAAAATATCTATTTTTCATTGAAGAAAAAATTGAATATTATATTGTGGTTTCCTAGCCATGAAATTCACAGCATTCCCTGAGCTAGGCATGAATCGGCCCTACTCAGAACAAGTAGGCTCTGAGTTTCTCACAGGGAATTTTCTGTGTTCCCTACAGCAGTTGCTCTACAGTTTTAATGAGTGTCAGAATCACCTGGAGGATTTGAGTGGCAGATTACTGGGCTCTGTCCCCAGAGCTGGGCCTGGGTAGAAGCTGCATATTTGCATTTCTAACAAGTCCCCAGGTGGAATTGATACTGCTGCTTCAGGGTTCAGGCTGGAGAACACTGCCCCAGAGAGACAGTAGGACTGAAAATCAAGTTTACTGAGAGAGAAAGGGGGTGGATAAATTTCAGAGCTTCTGTTTTCATATCTGTATCAAGGTCTGGAGTTCTGAAACCAGGGTTTTACCATAAATAGATGTAAATAGGCCTCAGCAGACAGAATGAGAAATCTTACTGCTGCTGGACAGAGACAACAAAGAAGCTGTAAATAAGACAAAATGTTGCTGAAGAGACAGAATATGCTTATTCCTTTTCCCCAGAGCATCGCTTTGGTATCTAATTTAAATGGATTGGAAGCAATCTCCAGTTAACTTGGGGCAATCAAAAGCTATCCAAAGCAGGTCCCATATATTTGCTTTGGTTGGTTCAGGGCTCTCAGGAGGCACTGTGTTGACATGAAGTGAATGAAGCACCTGGTGATGGCCTTGAGACCCTGCCATTTCATCTCTCTATGGACTTTAGAAAATAAGAAATCCATCTAGAAGTTGCTGTGAAACCGTAGGATTGAGGGAGTGGTACAGAAGATAGTCAGAAATAGAAGGACTTCCAGGAAGTGGAGGTAAAACCCAGTGAACAGAACTGTGGTACCAGCCTGAAGGGGGGCAGGCATAGACAATTAGTGTGGCCTTGGAGGGTCAGCAGGCCTCTGAAGTCCACTAGCAGCATGTCAATGGGGAGATCTTGGCTGCCTAGAGCAGTCTAGCATCTTGTCTACACTGACAGACTAGACCAGCCTTAGAAACTTCAGTAGCAAGGGCTTAGAGGACAGAATGCTCCTGCACAGAGGCCAGGAGAGAGGAACATTCTCAGAGCTGGAGGTCCTGGAGATCTCATAGAAAACACAGCGAACAGAAGCAGAGAGCTTTCCTAGTCTCCCAGGAAAGATGGGGAAAAGCCAGTGGGACAGATCAAACATCACCTGCAGAAAACCAGAAGAGACATCACCTTTCTTTGCTAAGCATATGTTTATTTACTATAACCATTAGTGATGGGAATGATAAAGGAAAATGCACATAAAGAAAGCAATAGTATTTTTGAGAGGAAGGAAAGAGCATGAGGATTATATACTGATGACATTGTAACCCCATTACATGTTATTTCCAGGACTGAAATAACTCTGAGAAGCCTCACTATATATGATTTTCAAGTGTTCATATGTGATTTTCAAATGTTTACTTGAAATGTCACTCTCTTATAATCTGCACCAAGATTTATTTATCATTGAGATTGTTAAAAAAAAAAAACCCTGAAAGGCATTCTCTGGGTGCCTAAAAGTAAGATTTTGACTGACACCAGAATCTAAGGTGGCTTCCATCACTCCTGGGGATTCAACTGGGGTCTAGGGATTTTCTGGTGGACTGATGAGGGGGCTTCAGAGAAACTTCTCTGGAGAGCTGAGGAACCTCCTTATGGAGAGCTCCTCCCTCAAGAGGGAAGAAGGTATGATGCAGAGGTTCCATTAACAGAAATGCTGTCTGAGGGGTGAGTAGGAATAGTACAGTGATTGTTATTCTAGTGTATTCCTAGTCCATTGTTTCAGTGTATATCTTTGCTTTCAGGTAAGATCTCAAAGAATTTCATACCTTCCCTAGAACGCAGACCTCAAACAGCATTCTTGAGGGCTCTACTCCGAGTGAGGCTTAGTTGTCCTGGCTCTGTCCTGAAGCAACAGGGTCTTTGCTCTCCTAATGGATGGGGGCAGCTGTGGAGAATGGGGCCTCTCAGAGGAGAAAGTGGGTGAAATGTGACGTGCCAACAAGGACGGCAGCACAGCAGCAGGGCAGGTAGATCAGGCTTTGATGTCAGTGTGAGGACTTTAAAAAATGGCAGACATCGGATCAGTGCCAATATTCCTTAATGAATAGGCAAAGGCAAAAGTCAGGATAACTCACCATATACTGAGAAGTTCTCTTTCAAACATTTTATTAATATTTCCTATTTTTCTTGAAAACTTTAAACACTAGAAAAATACATCATTTGTCTATCTCTGCTGTTTTCCTGGGCCCAGCGGAAGTGCAAACACGTGGTCCTTGTTGAGAAGCACAAGGAAGCAACTTAGTGTTCACACGTGCACTGTCCTTCTGAGAGCAGGCCCCACAGGTGCCACCCACAAAGCTAGTCCTGGGGTCATCTCTGTCAGAACAGACAGACGCATACAATTACACAACAGCACATCTCATTGCTCCTTCATCTTGCACCTTATGCACCTGACCTCAGTCAGGCTAGAGTGAGAGGTCTTTGACAGTCTATTTTCCTGAAATGTGCATTCATTTGCCAGTGATGGGTTAAGAAAGTGCTCCTAGCGATACTCAACAGCCTGGAAGAAGTATGATGAACACAGGAGGAAGTAGATGCAGTCCACCATCTGAAACTCCAGGCAGAGGTCTGCAAAGGGAAAGCCTGAGTGTAAATGTCCAAGGGAAATCTGGAGTGTAAGTTTCCCTTCAGAATCATCCCAGCCTCCATTAGGGTGGCGGGTTGTAGCCTTCAGAGACCTGCCCCGTTTCCATTAGTTTCTTTCAGTTCACCTCTGAGTTCTTTTATCTTTAAGAAACCTTTCCTCTTTGATGTCCCAATATGCCCAATTAGTGCGAGCTTTTTTGAAGATAGTGCTTTTCTTTGTTCATTCTCCCACTTCTAAGACTTAGAAGACCCTTACTGAGTACTTTCTGAATGGGTAGACAGATGAAGGAATGTGAGCTTATTGCCAAATGTGTGCTTATCAACCCAGGGATGTATTCTCTTCCAATCCACGGTGAACGTCTCAGGGAGACTGTCTTGAGTTTCTCTTCCGTGATGTTTCAGTGCCCCACCTTATCATTCTTATTAGATTTTTTTCCACCTCATATGAGGACTGATAAAAAATATGGTGATTATTTAAATTAAACATCTAAGAATTGTTGCAGTAAAAGGCAAATTGCCATTAATCCCCCACAAAACACGCCTCTTTGCTTTGAACACATTTATTTATCCCATCGTCCTTGCCACTTTTTGAAGCAGGTCTGAAGTCCTTTCATGAGTGTCTTTAGTTGTGCTCATCTAGCTGCCCTGATGTCCTGAAGTATAAATAATTTAAAGACCAAGATAGAAGGTACATAACAGGCAAACGGGAGATCTTTTCCACATGGGGAATGGACAAAGAGATGGAGAGAGGAGGAAGTGAGGGGAAACAAAGGGGAAGTAAAAAAATTAAGATGTGTTATATACATGTACTAACTCCCCACGATGAATGGAATCGTTAGGTACTGCAAACATGAATTAGAAAAAATTTTAAAAATATTTATGGCAATTTCTGTCAAACGAAGACTATGCTTTGTCCTCATCCACCTTTAGTGGATCTGGCACTGTGTGATGATTGGCTCTTCCCCAAAGTCAAAATGACCAGGACATCAAGGCATCCACAACAGTGCAATTAAAGACATTCACATTTGTCGGCCTCCAGACTGTGTCAGAAAGTGGCAGGGAGGACAGGATCAGTGTGTTCGAATACTTGACGGGGGTTAATGACAATGTGTCTTCTACTGTAGTTGTTTTTTAAGAACGGAAGCATTCAGTGTAGTTTTTGATCATACCTTGTATATAAAAATTAATCTCATTCTTCAGAACTCAAGGCATGTGAGCAATTTCACATACATAAATACTGAATTCACTGGTGTCTTAGAATAAGGTATCATTCTATGGCTGGTGATTTTGTGTTTTACAAAACATTAGCTATTTTCTTTTTCTTGTATGTGAACAGAAAGTGCATCCAGGAATTTTAATTGCTCAAAATCTTCTTTTTGTTTCCCATTGAGGACACAAGCTGTATTCTTTTTGCAATGGGCATAAACCTCTAATGGTATTCTTTCCCATTTGGATATGACGGATACCCTCTCAGGAACTAAACTCATTTCTGCACGATGTACTTGAGACTTGGAGAAGTAAACCGCAATTTATCTCCTTTAAATCGCACTCCCCGGTTCAGAACAGGAGGCAGATAACCTCAATCTGAACTTTGCCTATGGATGTTTATCTCCAGCCTCCAAGTAATGTAGATTTATTTTGGTAATATACAGACCATTTTCAGATAATGTCGAGAGCAACCATTTTATTACTGATTTCTTGTAAATTACACATGGCTGTGTTTTAATGGATTTTCCTTCCAAACCTCAGACTCACAACATGCATAGTTATACAGATTTTTATTATGATCTTGAATATTGACTTTTAATTACACACTGGTTAACAAAACAAACAAGGCTGTCATTTCCATCAAGGGAACATTAAGGATGGAGGATATCTTTTGACATCCTTTCTACATTCTCATACTAACACTACTTTCTTTAACATCACCCAAGCCAGGCATAAAAATGTAAAAATCTCACATTACTTTATGAAGACCTGGGAGCAGTTTTTAATTATATTTACTGCAAAGGATACATGGCTTACAGTAATGATAGCTGAAGGGCACCTTAGCAATCATATGCAAGGGTAAGAAAGGCTGTTCACAGAGGCAAGTGAGGCATTATTTCTTCCTCAGTAGAAAACAGACTGGGAAAAAATGTATTTAAATTGAAACCAAGTAAGGTAGACAATTGAATAAACTTCCTGACCACCAGGTTATCACTGGGAATAAGTCCTTAAGAAATCCAAGAACTAAACTCCACACTTTCTGATATATTTTGGTTCCTAACACTGTCTTATAGAAGGTGCAGCAACTGACAGAAGTGGCCTGAGAGTCCTACAGATCTGAGGTCAGCATCCAGATTTGGTGACCCCTCCAACACAGCTCTCATTCTGAGACTCGATGATCTCATCCTTAGAGATAATGAGAAGTGTTGAGAAGCATCTCTCTGATCCGTATATTTTTAGATTCTGTTTCTAAGTATGAAGAGGGTTAAAGGCTTTTGAATTTCTTTCCTGGCCGTTCAGGTAAGAAAATAGGTCAAGAGCTCCGTAAGACCAAGGAGATCAGTGGTTTATTTCTGTATAATAGTTAGTGTTCTTTCTCCCAAGAAAATTTTGTAATCTATTTTGTGAGGAAGTATCGGTCGTGAACACAAATGCAGGATATTTAGGTCTTAATTAATATGGATTATTTAATAGATCTTATAAGGAGATTTGAATGAGTAAATCACATAATAGATTTGATAATATAGTTGACATCAAATCAGGTAAGTGTATTTTACTTGGAACTACATTTTATAGAAAATTTGAGGAGGGAAAAACTTCAGAGATCATATCTAACTCATTATTATTCATTTAGTTTTTACTAATGAAGCAAACGAAGCAGTTTCCATCTGGATAATAGTGTAAGAACTTGGAGTTGAATTGGTACAATGCAGTGCTTCTTTTTGTTATTCTATTCTGGGTTACCAGTTCTCTCTGCTGCTGGTCTTATGAAAAAACTTCAAATTCCTTTGTTTGCTTGTTTCTTTTAATCACTATATAAAAATGCAGTTGTTAAACTCAATTTACAAAAAATGGAAACCACTCTGATGTCCCGTACCATATTAAATTTTTCAATCAAAGCTGATGTCACAATGCTAACTTACAAACAAGCAAGCAATGAAAAGGCCATACTATTTTAAAAAAAATCACTACAGATAACAATAATGCTGTCTCTATTATAAAACAGTGTCTCTATGCACTGTAGTCAAACAAGACTATTGTCAGAAAATATCAACTATGCGAAGAGTCAATGGTCGTCTTATTTTATCAGTTAACTTCCCTGACTTGCCGATTTAAATGTGATTATATACTGATTTTCTTTAGGGAAATTGGGAAGTGTATGGTTAATGGCCACTTTGAGTGGAGAACGTATATATTTTGGAAGCAAATAAAAAAATTAGGCCATTTTTCTAACAAAGAGCTTTAAGTTTGTCTCAATACTTTGGAGAAAGAGCCATGTTCCCTATGGGTTCTCATTTCCACTGTGGTTAGTTACCAGGAATTCTCTCTATCCTAATAATGAAATCTTCAATTAGCAAAAAATGCAACTTTAGGAAGCTATGTGTATTTTAGAGTCTCAAGGAACCGTGTGTTGTTAAACAAAATATAAAATGTGCAATAAACTTTAGGTATAAAGGACTTTGTTGGCCATAAAATTTTATTTTACTGCTGTCCTCCTATGTCTAAACACATTCAAGATCAGTAAAATATTAGAATATTCAACATGACAGAACATGAAGCCTAATTTCAGAAATACAGCAGTGAGAATGAACGACAGGAGCAGACGTAGGATGTCTACACTGTCACCTGCACGGTCTATCACTTCAGTATGTACTTAACTAAAAAGGATGCAGAGAGGAGACCGAATATCCCCAGTGGGTCATTTCCATTATTCCCCCACACAGGCACCATTTGAAACTGAGGGCGACAACTTGGTGCTAGGATCTCTGTTACAGTGAGTCAGGCATAGGCACTTCCACGTTACTTAAATCCAGTGTGAGCCTGCTGGAAAATTTTCCTGAGGCAGAAATTATTGTTTACATGTCTGTGGTAGCTGAGAAAAATAGACACTATTTTAAAATTTCCTGAATATACTCGAAGGCACAGAATTTTATGTTGAGATAGAAACCCTCTTGTATACTAAGAAAAGCTTTGTTACTGAAATAGGTCTCCTTGTGGAAAATTATTGTTTCTAAGGGAACTATCCCTACTAATCAGAGTCAAAGTTGATTTGGATATTGCAAACTTGGATTATGTGCCCTCAACATAGAAATTACTGAATGAGAGAAGCAAAATCCTAACGGCGAGGCAATAATGGTACTTTCTACTGAGGCACTTGCAAAATAGAGCCAGAAAGTTTGATTATCTGCTAGACTGAAATGCATGATTAAGAGGACATCACAAACCCAAGGAAGTTTGTTATGTTTGGATATCATTCTTCCATCTGAACTTGATTTCTTTCTCATATGTGGACTTGGTTTATTCTGTTTTTTGTTGCTGTAGTTTTTGTGTATGTTTGTGTGGGGGAGGAGTTTTCATTTTATTCTTACTTTGTAGCACAATATGTGGCACATAGGATTTCACCCAATATATCTTAGAGGAACATATTTCATGAACTTACTTTTGCCCCCATTTATAAAAGAAAATCTTAATCATTAGAGAAACTATACAAAATAATAGAAATAAAGAAAAACAGATCAAGTGTACACATAATCTTACTATTCAGTAATAACTGGTATTAATATTCTGGTGTGACTACAATTACCTAATTTATATTTGCACACATGCACACATAAATACATCTACAACACATAAAACATGCATATATACATACATATCTACTAAACACATTGGTATGAAAACAAATATTCAATTATGCATTCTTTTTCACTTTAATTTTAGTGAGTTGGAAAATATACCATCAATTGGAAAATTATTGATAGGGTAACAACACCAATTCACTGAAAATGTCTAAGATCATCCCACAATGAATAGGTCAGCCTCCGCAACAAAGCCTCCCTAACGTCTCTTGTCTAAATGTAAGCATCTCCCTAATTCATTTCTTTATCTTTTGTTTAATTTCCATCCATTTTGCTGCTATGGCTGTTTCCTTAAACCCAGATACAACCAAGCTCATGCTCTGTGTAGCTCTGTAGCTCCTAAGAGCTAGGCAGGTCCAAATCCTGATGTCCACAGTTTTAGACTATTTAACCTGGAACAAATGGTTTATCCTCTTCAACCTCAGCTTTATTACCTGTAAAATAAAAGAATAATCAAAGCACCTTCCTCAATAAGGAATCATGAACATTTTAACATTTCATGGTCAGCACAAGTTATTAAGTCTTCAGTAAATGTTATCTATCATGGAAATTTTTGGAAGGTTTTCTACTGCCTATAGAGGAAAGCCCAACTGTATTAGCATGACTGTGCAGAGTCTTCCCCATGCCCACCCACTCCAGCTCACCTCCAGGGCTGCCCTGGATGCCCTGTGCAGTACTCCTGCAGTAGTCCTAGCCACCCACAAGATCAGGATTGATGTATTGTGTCTTTGTTCATCTCCTCTGCCAGCCTGGGAAGTCCATTTCCAACTTCACCTAGACATACCTGTTACTTTTTACAGCTTAGATCAATTGTCAACTTTTCTGTTTAGCCTTATCTAAGAGCGAGTCAGATCTACTTATTATTTTCCCTACAATGTCACAGCATTTTGGTTATGCCATCTGTGCACATTCATCCTCCCTCTCTCTCCCCTTGCCTCCCTCCCTCTTTTATCTACCCTTCCTTCCTTCCTTCCTTCCTTCCTTCCTTCTTTCCTGTGGCTGAAAGACATAGGGGTTAAGATCTCAGTATCTAGAACAGATTTTCTTAGTTCAAAGTCAGATTTTCATAGTCAAAATTCATGTTCGCAAATCAAATTTATGTAATCTGGGATAAGTTACTTGGGACTGTGAGGCCTTAATTTCCTCCCCAAGTAAGAACAATATTATAGAATAAAAAAAGTGACTGTGAGGGTTGAATGTATGTAAGGTATTTACCATATTGCCTGCTATGTATAAGCTCCAAACAAATGCTAGCTGTTACCCAAGCTTTATTTGTTGAGTACTTGCTCTGTCACTGGCTTGCTTTACATTATACCTGGCATTATAATAGGCTTTGTGTGGAGCCAGTGCTCTTAACTGGAGATAGGCTTGTTGAGGAAAGAATTTTTTATAAAGTCTTTTCACATTAGTGTTTGAAATAAAATGAAATATAGGTGACAAAGTCTTTTCACATTAGTGTTTGAAATAAAATGAAATATAGGTGACAAAAATATTTTTGACATTTGGCTTGTATCACATCTTGTATCCACTGGCCGATATCTCTCTCCTAAGACAACCATGCATCTCCTGGTGTGAGAAGTTCGGCCAGTTACGGAGATCTGCCCTTCTCATGCAGCAGCAGCAGTGTCCCTTTCCAGCTTACCTTTTACACTGCCTCCCTGGGCATCACACAATCAAAAGAAATCTCTTCACAGTTATAATGATGGCCTTTAGCTTTCCCCATCTCCATTACCCTGAAGCTGAAGAGTTGATGTCAATGACATATTCCTATAGGAAGATCTCAGTGACTGCTTAATTTTCCTTGTGGAGTTTGAATGCATTGTATTTTGTTAAAATATAGATTGCGTTCTTCTCACTAAGCAAGTGGTCCAATCTGACTAATATAATACATTCTCTTCTGTTGCCAAACATTGCCAAAGGCAAGGTACTACTTAGGGAACCACCCCTCCCCCCCAAATAGGCACACACAAATGAAAAATACATAGATCTGTACAATCATTATGGAGCTAAAATAGCACTTAGAAATGTATTTTTATTGTGAAAAATGGCCAAATAAGAGTTGCTGACTGTTTGTAGCTCTGTAATGTAAGTCAGATAAATTGGTGCCCAGAAGTCTGACATTTCAAAAGCTGGAGAATGTGTTGCATTTTTTTCTGATATGCCATTTTTGTAATTCTCCCAGCTATTTTCCTGCAGCAAGAAGCAATTCTTCTGTGCTCAGGCAGTTCAATTAGAGCACTGTAAACGTTGTCAGAAAGACTTCAGCACAAGTGCCCCTGAGTAAGGGGTGTAATTTTGGAGGGGAACAAATTCTGCATTTACCACCTTTGCATGGACGGTGATATTAACTATCTGGAATACGAATGCACCAGTGTACCTTCTCACCCAAGTTAACCCACCGAGAGAATTAAAAACATGACACCTCACCTCTGAGAAGCTCCCCTGCTCGGGTCTGTTCAGCATGCTTGTGGGTGTTCTTGTCCTTCCGGTGCAGGATGTCAGGTGTCTCCATCTCTGCACTGATTTAGAACATACTCATCAATTCTTCTCCCTTGTGGTACAAACTGGCCTTACTGACTTACTTCTTTTTTTTTTGGTACCGAGAATCAAACTCAGGACCTTGTGCTCGCCAGGCAGGCGCTTGTGCTGCTGAGCTGTATCCTCGGCCCACTGACTTACTTCTAATGAACACGTTGCTGCAGAAATGACACTGCATAACATTGGAACCTAGGTCAGAGGTCAGCAAAACTTTTTTCCTGGAAATATCCACATAGTAAAATATTTTCAACTTTGTAGGCCATACCCATATAGTCTCTGTTGTAACTCTGCAGCTATGCTATTGTAGCAGGGACTGGACAAACAACACACAAACTGTCTTGCCTGTGTTCCAGTTAAGCCCTACTTATAAAATTGCGAGATCAAATTTGATCCACAAGCCATGGTTGGCCAACAGATGGGCTAGGTCCTAACCAATGGTATGTCTTCTGCATGGCTCCTGCTCTCTCTAGGGGCCTTCATATCTACGTACGCTGAGGTCACCTTTGTAGCCACGAGGAAAGAATACATACAGGTAGTAGGTGATGCCTGAGGAGCCCCAGCTATCTGAGCCTTCCCTGACAGTATGTGAGGGACATGCCTTCCAGTTGAACACAGCTTAGCCACTTGATGAGTATAACTGTGTCATGGGCCTTCAGTAAGAACAGCTTAGCTGAGTGAAGTCATCCTCCAGGACTGAGACTGAGGATGACAATACAATGACTCTTGATGGGTCATGTGATCTGCACCCGACCTCTATGTCTTAACTTCCTGCCAATACAACTTAGAACATGGTTGGACATGTGCCTTGGTTTAATTCAGTAAGACTTAACTCCTTATTCTTAATGATAAGAAAGAGTGGAGGAGCTCTTTTATTTTTTGCACAATTTTTATCCAAATGGCACACAAACCAAGGGCTACTGGTGAATATTTTGACACCAAATGCCAAAAGTCTCCACATGACAATAATCATGCAGAGAAAAGCAGGGCCAATAAACTGACAGCATTATTGAGATACTGGTATGGAGCTGCTCCTGAGGACAAAGGATGTATATGTAAGTAATGAGAGCCAATTATTTAAACATGTATGAGACATATATTATCTATATCTATCTATAGCTGTAGCTATATCTGTATCATCTATATATCTTACAATATACCCATCAGGTTGATAGATTTTAACAAACTGAACACAGCATATAGCCAGGAACCAGCTCAAGAAAACAAAGTTTACAGCTACTTTATCACTCCTTCTTGTCTTCTTTCAGCTATTCTCCAAAGGTAAATGCTATCTTGAATTTTGACAATATTACTGAAGTTTGGATCTTGAATATTCCCAAAGGCCTGTGAGTTGAAGGCCTAGCCCCAAGACCATGGTGCTATGGGGAGGTAGTGGGAAGCCTTAGGAGGTGGGGCCTATTAGGAGGAAGTTAGGTCACTGGGGTCAAGCCCCGCGTGGGAATAGTGGGACTTTATTCCCCTTTTCTCTCTCTTTCTATTTCCCAGCCACCGTGAGGCCAACAGGCCTCCTCACCATGTATTCCCACTGCCGCAAGCTGCCGCAAGCCCAAATACCAGGCAACCAACCACAGATGGAAAACTTCAAAATCGTGAGCCAGAATAAACCTTTCTTCCTCTTAAGCTGATTATCTCAGATATTTGGTCATAGTGACCCAAATCTAATACAAGCTTAACACAAGCTTTTGCTCTTTTTGGCACATTCTGCCAAGTACAATATGTATTCTTTTGCATCTGATTTGTCTCCCCTATCATTCTGTTTGTGAGATGTCTTCAAGTTGCTGCATGTAGATCTAGAGTCTTTGCTATTTCTGCTGTGTAATTTCCATTTGTATGACTACTACCTTACACAACAAATTCAGCATTGATGGACATTTCTAGTTTTTTCTGTCTGCCCTGACTAGTGATGTCATGAACATGTTGAAGCATGTCTTTTGATTAACACATGTATGCATTTCTGTATGTGTGAGAGTATATGCATGAGACTGAAATGAGTACAGACATGAGTATAGACATGAGTATGAAATTCTGGAAATCCGTATGTTAAGCTATTGCCAAATAGTTTTCATAAGTGAATGTTCTACCAATAATGTTTAAGACTTCCAATTACTTCACTTTCTTATTAACAGCAAATATTCTTCACTTTTATCATAATAAATATTCTGGTAGAGGTGATATAACATCACACTATGATTTTAATTCACATTTCTCAAATGACTTATGAAATTGAGCACCTTTTATTTATGTTTATTGATGATTTCAGTAGTATTCTCTTGGGGCTGGGGATTTAGCTCAGTGACACTGTGCCTGCCTGGCAAGTGCAAGGTCGTGAGTTTGATTCCCGGTACCGGAAAAAAAATAAAAAACAAACAAACAAACAAAAAAATAGTATTCTCTTTAGTGAAGTGCTCAAGTCATTGGCCTATTGGATTGTCTTTCTTTTTATTATTGATTTTAAAGAATGCTTTGCATATTCCAAATACATGTCATTTTGGAGTAAAATGTAGGCATGCTAATATATTTTTTAATGTGGGCTTGATTTTAGGATTCAAAGACAAAAAAAAGAAAAAGATTATTAATATATTTAACTTTTTATATGTAATGTACTACAAAAGTATAACATAGTAGATAATGCACAGGAAATATTTTTTCTACTTTCCTGATTTGTAGAAAGTTCTTATACCAATGATGAAAACATTGGTTGAATTTGAGTTTGTTCCCCATAAAAGTATAACAGTGAGAGAGCAATGACTTTTAACCCATCC
Organism: Chinchilla lanigera; assembly: GCF_000276665.1. NCBI lineage: Eukaryota > Metazoa > Chordata > Mammalia > Rodentia > Chinchillidae > Chinchilla > Chinchilla lanigera. Next base: position 19,990,886 of record NW_004955421.1, on the reverse strand, counting down.
AGAATGGGAATCTATTTCAATTCTCAACATGTGGTCACTAAGTCATCAAATCAACTAGAATAAGTTATTATAAGGCTTATGACCAATAACTTACAGGAAGGAATGCTCAAAAGATTTAGTAAGAGCCATTTACTCTTCTTTAATCAAAATCTGAAAAACAAAAACGACCGGTACACAAATGAAGCAATCCCTTAAAATATCTTTGAAGGTTGACACATCGTGTGGAGATCAACATTACTCATGTGGCTACTGATATGGTCTGGAGCCTGTCAGGCATGCCAAAGCTCCCCGACTGTACCATTGAATAAGGGGAACAATATGATCAGATTGGAAAAACCTGTCAACTTTGATATCTGATCATGTCTGAAAAGCTGAGGACCTTTTCTCTTAGGACAGTAGCTGACTGCTTTGCATCAATAATTTGATAGGAGAATTTTCAAGATGAACACTTGCTTTCCATCCTTCCCTATACCAGCAGCTGTCTTTCCACTGCCGTTATGACTTGGAAACTCAGTTATGCTTAATTTAGTTAGGGTATCTCAAGAGCAAGAACCAGAAGTACTCACCAGCTTAAAATATTGTATGGGAACAAAATCAGAAAAATGTTAAATAAATTTTGAGCATCTAAGATAGTTCTCCAATGTGAATGCATTGTAACAGAGTTTGCAAGCAATTGTCTCATTTAAATTTGAAAGATTTTTTAAAAAATTTGGTAACAATCAAGTTTATATTTAAGGGATGGATTCAAAGTAGTATGATAAAAAGATAGTATGATCAATGATTTGTTTTGTGAGGTGACAGGGTCTTGCTGTGTAGCCCAGGCTGTCCTTGAACTCAGCCTCCTGAGTGCTGGTATTACAGACATGCGCCACCACACCCAGCATGATCAATGATTTTAGTGGCAATAAGAAAAAAGTAAAGCTGCAAAATAGCAATGGAAGTATGGGAGTATAATGATACTGACAAAAATAACAGTGAATCACCACCTATATATTTGTATAAACTTAAATTTACATCAATTTTACCTACTAACATTGTGGGGTTAGGTTGACCAGTAGTATTATTTATATACATTCCAGACAAGAATGCTGTGGTGGATTAACTAATGGTCCACTTGTAACACCCAGCTGAACTGAATCAGCATGGTGCTGGGTGTGGAAGGTCCGCCTGAGGATTGTTGCCAATAGCGTAAAAAAAGAACTGGAGGGGAGAGGGTGTGCTGTTGATTCTCCTGGAGAAGCTTGTCATGCTGGCTTTCCTGATGTGAACTCAGCTGTTATCATCAGAGGAACTCGGGTCCTCGCTGTCACTGAGGATGGCTGCTGTTCTTTTTAGGGAGCTCTGGGCCTCACCTTGAGCATTGCTTCCTGGTTCCAGTACAGATCCCTCAGCCTCCTGATACAGATTCTTCACCCTGCTGACACAGACTTTCTCGCTTCCACCACTGACCTCTGTCTGGCCTTCCAGGTCAGATCTTTGACATAGACTTGCTTGAGGCATTGTCATGGGCTCTAGACCTCCAGCTGAAAGTCCTTGCAGAAGACATTTGCCATAAGATCCAGTCCCTCAGCTGGATTCTTTGGGTCTCAAACACATGGATAGATCTCTTGCATTCCTCTGCATCTGACTTTTTGGGTGAATATTATAATCTTATAAATTACATGTCCTGTATTAAATTGATTCCCTTGCAAACTCTGACTATAAAAAATGCCCTAGGTGATTTGACTAAAGTCTTTTTAACAACAGAGCTAGTTCTAGTAGCAGAGTCTCTAACTTCTTTGTCTATTTATACCTCAATGAAAACATGTCAAAACAAAAACAAAAATCACTAGAGAACTGAGCTAGACTTTGGAAAACAAAGTTATTATTTGCTTTATTTTCAGTGAATTTGCAATAATATCATCTAAAGCTAATATTTGATTTGCTTTTAGTCTATGCGCTGCACTGGGACTCCAAAATTTACAATGGTACAAGACAGAAACTATTATTCTCAGTGTTCAGGTAATTTGCCAAAACAGTTACATCTGATCATCACTACAGGAAACGTCAATATCTATGAACAAACATGGACACTAACAAAAATATTCCAAGAGAACTTAGTTTCAAGAACTTAGTTTCTAATACTGTTCTCCGATAAAATGAAAAGGCTTCTTGAGAAAATGGCAATTGTAGGACTATGGCGGGAGATGGGATGAGCGGAGCTTCTACTTTGTAGTACCAGAAAGAAAAGAACTGCCTATAAAAAGAAAAAATATCCCACAATTATAGGTATATATAAAAGACCAAATGAAAGTGCTCACAATGGCAAAAATTAGGATACTTTAACAACCAAAGTAAATAATATTGGACAACCCAAAAGAGAAAATAAATATCTGTGAATCCATACTATTATTCATAGTTGAATAAATAAATGAATTGGAAAGATTAAAGGAATCTCCGAGGTTGACAAATTCCAAATAATTTACTTGGATACTCTCATCATGGAGACAGAGCACAAATCTCTGCTTTGTAAGTCTGGGCAGTGCATAATAACTGCTTTCTAAAGACATGGCTAGTGAGAAGAAGTAATTTTATAGGGAAGAAACCTGACAAACCTGTTTCTTCCAAGTGATCAAAGTTAACATCCTCAGAAATGTCATGTTGTTGGCAGGTGTCCTTGATGTGATACAATGAGAATGGCTCTTTACATCCATGATCTTTCCAAAAGCCCGTAGTCCCAATATAAGCATACAAAATCTATCAGACAAAGCTCAGTAAAGGGACATCCAATAAATACCTGGCCAGTACTTTTCATAACACTCAAAATCATTAAAATCTTGACAGAGAAACTGTCTCAGATAAGTGGAGCTTTAGGAGATATGGCAACCACATGTAATGTTATACATAGGATTTCTGATCAAAAGGTGGACAGTAGTGTTGTGAGTGGACATAGAGGTTACTCTTGAGGCCAAAATGCCCTCTGAGTGAGACTACCCTGGGACTCAGAGAAGCCAAAGGGAGTTGGTGCATCTGCCAAAGATCCCAAGAGCCGAACAGTCTCTGGAACGCTATAGTTTATTGAGCATTTATCACATGTACAGCAAGCTGGAGCGGATCTCTCCCACTGAGAGAACTGGAAGCTGGAGGCAGTGCCAATAGTGCAGGGTCTTTCTTTCACTCGGCCTGCACGCTCTGATAACACAAGGTGGTGGTGGTGGGTACAGGGGGCAGGCAATGGGCAGCATGGGAACCCACAGTGATCTGGATCTGGAGACTGAGCATGGGAACTCAGAAAGATCCAGTACCACCAGAGAGCCAGACCGGGTGTTCCGGACAGGCAGAGTGATGGTCACAGACAGTTGCAGAGCTTGAGCAGCAGATCTCCGAAGAGCGGTACTGGGGCAGGTCCACGAGCATGCAGCCAGAAGACAGGCGAAGAGCAGCCAGATGCTTCCTCTTCTATGCCATGGGGGGTCTGAGACAAATGACACGTGCTAATCTTGTAATGGTGTACAAATAGCGTGTGCTAATTCTATGGTGGTAAACATACATTTTCCTTTATGGAAAAAGTATACTTTTTAGAAACATATTTTTATAAGTTGCTTGAAAGGGTTCACAGGGTAAGTGTTTTGGCATGCAGGTCGGATGGTTATCACACTATGTGGTTACCACACACAGTTATCACACAGGCACCCCGGGAGCACGGTTACCACAAGCAAGTTTAGACTCAGAAGGTGAGGTTAGAACCGCTCACATCAAGTAGTAAAAAATAACAAAATCTGAATAGAATATGGGATTGAGTTAATAATAACAATATATCTTTACTTATTCATTTGTTATGAGGAGTATATTAATGCAAAATATTAACATAAGAGAAGGGTAGAGGATACATGGGAATATTAAGTACCCACACCTGTTCTGTAAATCTAAATCTATTTCAAAATAAAGTGTTTATTGAAAGAACAAATTTACAGCTTTGAAGTAAAAAGTTCCAAATATTCATTTGTTTTATTTTTGTTTGGTTTGTTTTTTAGTTTAGAAAAGTAAATTGACCAGTGGTAAATTCATTTATTTATTAATTAATAAGTCAGTCATCTGTTCATCATTTTACTTGTTCATTAATTAATACCCTTAATTATTTAACAACTGTTTTTGTGCGTCTAGTTTGTGGTAAGATGACACCATGTCCTAAGGAACCTACAGCTCTGATATGGACAGCTTCTTTATTCAGAGGCTGGTGTACCCCTAAGAAGTTGTTCCATCATGTGGGGTAGTTCAAAATTCTAGGGCAATGCAGTAGACTAGTATCATTTGTTGGAATCCAGGAAAGAAATGTTGAACAGGTAAAGGCTATTAGAAGATTACTGTGGACGGAGAATTTCTCATAATTGGATTCTGATGATGCGTCGTATTATATAGACTGGTCTATGGAAAATGGCTTTGATACCTTTACGGTTTTTGGCTGTGTGTTCTCCCAATGCATTGCAATGTTACTCATCTTTTAAAGACAACCTGTTATTGGCTGAGTGTGACATTTCCTGTTTTATGATAGTGACAAGTAACTGAGCTATTTTCAGAAGCTCACTTTTGGCCTGCAATTCAACAGTACTTGATCTCATTTCCTAAGTCCTATATGTCAGAAGAAATTATTTAATTACTCTCATGGTTACTTTGCCTCTCGTACATTCGGATCATTAAACTTATTTTCTATTCTAAAATATATTCAATGCAAAAATCTAAGTTCTGGATGCATGTGGATATCCATTCCTTTGTAATGACCAGTGTTGATGAAGGCTGACTAGAAATATTCCCTCTGTTTGAAGATCTAATGCCCATCCCCCAAGCCTTCTGAAATAATACATAGCATAAATCTGTGTTTTCTGAAAATATCACATAATATTCTTGAGGACATCAGCATGGAAATGATCTCTAGTGTAAAATCTATATGAGATATATGGAACTCTCTACAAGGAATATTGGATTATTGTACTCTGTAGCTTTGAAAACTATCTTTCTTGGATGGCAGCAAAAAGCTTCAATATACTTGCATGAATTATAAATGACACCCAGTACTCTTGTTAAAGTAGCTACAGGATGCTTTTTTAAGAAAGACCCTTCAGCCTGTGAATGTTATTATGCATCTGTCATGCCACAGATTTGCCTTTGGAAATACTTTTGTATTCTAGACATATTTTAGTATATTGAACATAGTACTCCAAGACTCATTTTATTTCTTTCCGTTTTTGTTGTTTTCTTCCTTTTAATTCTCAGAGTATTCAGACATGAGTTTAACCTGAAAATGAAGTCATGGCTTTTAAACAATGATCCCCAAAGAGGAATTGATTACAAAGAAAGACTGTCTGTGAAGGGGTGGGAGACAAAACCAATACTGATTTTAAAGTATGACATCTTAGTAGTTCAGACTTATAGGTGCCTTAAAATGAACATCATTTCTGTCAGTAGATAAATAGGGTAAAACACAGAGCAGAGGCTCCAAATAAACACTCTTCTTTACAAAGACACACTTCCAGCTTAATTCATAATCTTTTGTATAACATTTAAAAAATGTTCTCAACGCTGCACACATTCCAAGGCTCTTTCAATTTCAGCAGCAGCAGTGATTTCCTTTAGTGATAGACTAAATAAATAAATAATGTCTCACTAAGATTGGATCCTAGGAACTTAAGTGTATTTAAAAGCTGATGGAGTGACATCTGACTCCTTAAGAATCAAGTGAATAAAATTCTTTCAACAGAAAAGAAAATAAAAATTTATATTGTTAGTTTATACTCATTTTACTCTATCAAAATTGCTTTTTAGTACCATCGAATTTTTTTGTGAATTATATTAGATTGATAGGGTCTACAAGGAAGGAGACAAAATAAACGTGTGACATTGGATTCTATAGGTATAAGATATATAATGATTTTATTTCTCGCAAGAAGATAAATTATTAAGAGAAAGTGCACTGGGTTTATAGTCTCACCAATTTATACTGTTAGAAATGAAATTTCAGAGTGATATTAAGGCTTTGAAGTAAATAGAGGCAAGACCACTGAAGAGTAAGTCCAAAGAACAAGAGTTTTAGTTTATTCTCTAGGTTTAGCTATTTGTGAAAGTTATTCAGCTTTCTGTTCCACAGAATTGTCACTTGTTACATTTTCATATAGATGCTGTGAATTATTGAATTTTAGAGTGATGGAGTTAAAAGGGACCTGGCTGTTATTCTAGAGTCCTAAGCCTTACGAAGTATTCAGGACTTTGTAAATTGGTATCAGAAATGCATAAAAATGATCCAAAGAAGAATAGCAAGTCAATACACTAGAAATGTATCATGAGAACTTTCATTTTCTGCTCTAACATGTGGTGTGCTTGGTAGTCACTTTCCAATCACTCTCATCTTTATGACAACTAAAGACGGAACAAAGTGATAATTAGTGAACTTTTCTTGGATCCATCAGAGATTTGAAGTCCGAAGTCTCAAGATAAAGCTTGGGAGGCTTGTGAGTCTCCTAGGTAAGCAAACATCTGGAAGTCTGGAGATGTAAAGGAATACAGAGAATCACAGTCTAGGTCAATTTACCTGGAAGTCACTCTAGCCATAAACCGATAGGATGAATTTCTGGAGACTGAATGTGTAAGCGTGAGAGTAAGAAGTGTCTTAAGAGCCCTGACAATTTAATGAGTTTTATCTTCAGGAAGCTCCCCAATGTTTCACTGCAGTGGTCTTAGAAAAGCTCTTTATATTTTAGTCTGATGAAAAGGTAATGTACCGTTCCAAAATATTCCAAGAGTATTCTCTATAGTAAGGGCATACTCTTTAAATGAAACAGTTTTACCAGAGCATTACTGATCTGGAAGGAGCAGAGTTTGTCAGAGACAGCTTCCTATATCACTAAGGAAAGGAGAAGAACAAAAGGCTAAGAAATACTTCTAAAGGCTGCACAAACCATTAAACGCCTGAGACTTAATCATAAGATTATGGAATACTTCCCTTCCCACACACCTTACTACCACATCAACAGGACACCAAAAATAATGATTACAATAGAAAATGGTGTGGGGCCAGGGGTATAGCTCAGTGGCAGGGAGCCTGCCTGGCAAGCATGAGGTCCTGAGTTTGATTCTGGTTTCAAAAAAAATATAGAAAGAGGTGGAAACACAAGATCTATTTAAGAAGCAGTTCTTAGAAGAATCCAGCAGTGAAGAAAAGAAACAACTGTCCCATAATGGAAATCTCTCACATCTGTAACTAAATGAAGCACAACATAGTACAACAGAGACTGACATAAAATGCCATACAAAGGCCTGTTTTCCTCAGTTCCCATGACCTGATACATAATGTTTGACTTTAAACAACAACCAAAGGTCACAGAGGTTACTAAAAGGAGAGGGAAAAATAGAGTCTGAAGAGACAAAGTAAGCATCTGGACCAGACTGAGACTTGACACAAAATTTGGAATAATAAAATAGGGAATTGAACTATGACCAGTTATGTTGAAAACTTCAACTGAAAGATGGTTTGCAAGAACACATGGGTAATATTGGCAAGGAAATGAACACTGTGTGACAGAATCAGAAGGAAATGATAGATATCAAAAATGCTGCAACAGAAATGAAATATGCCTTTCATGAAATCATCAGACTGGGTATGGACAAAGGAAGAACCAGTGAACTTCAAGATATGTCAACAGAAGCTTTGCAAACCAAAATACAGTCATGCACAAGATAATGATGTCTGGGCCAACAATACATAACTTATATGGCAGTAGTCACAAGATCTTAGTGACAACTTAGCCATGATAGTCTGAATAAGTACACTGTATGATGTTTGCACCATGATAAAATCACTTAATGACATTTCTTAGGATGTTTCCCCAGAGAGTTCATTTCTTAGTTAAGCACTGCATAGCTATACAAATTGTACAAAGACAAAAAAATTAAAATCCAAAATATTTTAGAGTAGTGGTAGAGCAATTTAGGAAAGTAAAATATATGCACAATTTGAAATACTAAAAAGAGAAGGAGGAGAGAGAGTTTCAGAAAAAATATTCGTTCTGTGGTATCTTTGGGTGATTGGCTTCAGGACCTTGGTGAATATCAAAATCTATGGATACCCAAATTCCTTATATAAATGACTTAGCAATTGCATATATTCCTTGCATGTCCTCTTCTACATTTAAAATCTCTTCTAGATGATTAGAATACCTAAACAATGCAAATATTATGTAAATAGCTGTTACACTCAGGTATTTCTTTTGCCTTTTTATTAAAGTAATTGGTACAATTTAGATATACATAATGATCACATTCACCATAGGGAATTTGTACCTGTATTAGATATACATAATGATCACATTCACCATAGGGAATTTGTACCTGTATGTGACATATCTCACTTCTTTTTTTCCCATTCCCCTCCCCTCTTTTAAACTCCTCTTCCTCTGCTTATTTATAAAGCTTTGTTTCCATTTTATCCTTGTTTTCTCATTTTTTCTTCTCCCTTCCATTCCCCACCCCATCCAGTTTCCTTTTTCTGTTGAACAATTACTTCCTATTTCACAATATCGATTATATATTTTGGTTCTTATTTACAATTTCAGCTTCTCACACTGAGAGACAATGTGATATTTACACATCTGTGTCCAATATATTTCACTTAAGAGTATGATTTTAAGGTCCATCCAGTTAGCTGTAAATGTCTCAAAGTTATACTTTTTTATGAGTGTATAGTACTCCATATCTTTTTGTATCCATTTATCAGTTGATAGGCATTTGAATTGCTTCCAAGATTTAGCTATTACAAACTAAGCTGCTGTATACATAGGCACACATATATCGTTGTTATATGATGTTTTTAAATTTTGGGGAAGATACCAAGAAAGGGAATAGCTAGATCAAATGGAACCTGTAGTTCTAGTTTTTTGTGGAATCTCCACACTGAATTCTAAAGTGGTTGTACCAGTCTACACTCCCACAAACAGTGGAGAAGTGTTTCATTTTCCCCATAACCCCACCAGCATGTGTTATTGGTTGATTTGTTGATAATAGCCATTCTTTCTGGAGTGGGATGGGATCTCAGCATTGTTTTATTTTACATCTCTCAAATGATCAGTGATGTTGAATACTTTTTCATATATTTATTTGCCATTTTTACTTCTTCTGAGAAGTGTCTATTAATTTCATATACTTATTTTTGTACTGGGTCTTAAATTTTGGGAGGTCTGATTTTTTTATTTCTTTATATGTTGTAGATAGTCCTTTGTCTGAAGAACATCTGGCTAAGAATTTTTTCCCACTCTGTGAGTTGTCTTTTCACTCTGTTGTTGATTTCTTTTGCAGTGCAAAAGCTTTTTAAGAAAATGAGATACCAGTTATTGATTCTTTGTAGTATTTCCCATGCAGTTGGAGTTTTGTTCATGAAATCTTTGCGTATACCTACATCTTTAAGAATTCTACTTATTCTCTCTTCCAGCATCTTTAATGTTTCTGTTTTAATATTTAGATCTTTGATCCATTTGGATTTTAGTTTCATGCATGGTGGTAGACATGGATCTAGTTTTAGTTTCTCACATGTAGAAAGCTAGTTTTTCCAGCACCATTTATTAAAAGGGCTTTCTTCCTTCCAGTGAACATGTTTGGTCCCTTTGTCAGAGATAAAATGGCTGAGTGTGTTTGAAGTTGTTTCTGTGTCTTCTAGTTGGTTCCATTAATCCTCAGGGTTTTTTTGGCCAGTACCATGCTCATTTTATCACAGTAGCTCTGTAATATAATTTCAAGTGAGCGATTGTGATGTCCCCTGCTTTGCCTTTGTTGGCCATGATTGCCTTTGCTATTCTAGGTCTCTCCTAGTTCCAAATGAATTTTAGGAATATTTTCTCTAAATCTGTGAGGTATGCTAATGGTATTTTAATTGAGATTGCATTAAATCTGCATAACAATTTTGGTATTATGGCCATTTTTACTATATGGTTCTTCCTACCCAAGATCAAGATCTTTCCATTTTCTGATATCCTCTTGGATCTCCTTTTTCAAAGTACTGTAGTTTTCAATGTAGATATCTTTTACTTCTTTTGTTATATTGATTCTTAAGTATTTCCGTTTTTTGGATGCTATTCTGAAAGGTATGGCTTCCCTAATTTCTCTCTCAGTGAGTTTTTTATTTGTCTAAAGGAATGCTATTGATTTTTGAGTGTTGATTTTGTATCCAGCTACTCTACTGAATCTGGTTATTAAATCATAAAAGTCTTTTGGTGGAGTTCTTGGGGTCTTCTATTATAGAAAGCCCTTCTTGGACCTCATCACTGTCCAGTGGAGTTTATATTTGTAATCCCAGGGGAAAGTTATTAGAATTCCAATAATTAATCCCAATTTACCATTTCCAGTGCAACCCATGGTAAGAATGAAGACATTAAGGCATATCAGTAGTTGAGGGGAGCCAAATAGGTTCTAAGTCCAGTCAGAACAATGGCTAACTGGAACAAAGGCCTTGACCCACGACCAAAACCTGGTTTTATTAATTTGTAAACAGGGGAGTGGCTCAGAGATGAGTGACGGAGAAAGAGGCTGGAAGTACAAGCGTGCTGTGAGCTGATCTAAGTAGCAGGCCTGAAAGCATCTCTGCAATATGCGTAGAGAAAGAGACATGCACAGAGAGTAATCTGCATATCACAGATTGAGTATCTCATATTTAAGGGTCAGAGCTTCAACTCTGATATATGATATTCATTCCCTGAGATGTCATGGCCTCTTTCTCCAGGTTCAGTCCCAACCAACGGCATCATTACTCAGACTAGCTCATATATACTAGTGGAAGCTATAGGTGGGGCATCACTGATATCACATTGTCTTAAAGACTACACATCAGCATTTCCTGGATAGACCCATTTTCATTACCTAAAACAAATTGAGAGGATAAAGAAATATCCTAGCCAGCTCTGTACAGATCAATACATGGAAATAAGGCAAGGCTTAGCCAAAATGGAGACAGATGTTCTTCTCCCAAGGAGAGTCACCCTGGTGGTACTCCACATTCCATGTGGAGTATAATGTTATCTGCAAAGAATGATAATTTAACTTCTTCCTTTGCTATCTGTATTCCTTTTACTTCTTTTTCTTGTCTAATTGCTCTGGCTAATATGTCCACAACTATATTGGATAGGAATGATGACAGTGAACATCTTTGTCTCTTTCCTGATTTTAGAGAGAAAGCCTTTGGTTTTGACCATTTAGTATGAAGTTGGCTGTTGGTTTGTCATAGATGGCTTTATCAGATTGAGATAAAGACCATCTACTCCAATTTTCTGTAGCATTTTAATCATGAATGAGTGCTGGAATTTGGCAAACTTTTTTTCTGCATTTATTGAGGTGATCATATGGTTTTTGTCCTTGTATGATACATTACATCTATTGATTTGCGTACTTTGAACCATCCCTGCACACCTAGGATGAACCCTACTTGATCGTATTGTGTAATCTTCTTGATTTGCTGCATTCTGTTCCAGTATGTTGTTGAGGATTTTTGCATCTATGTTTATCAGGGATTAGTTCTATTTTTTGGCTGGGTCCTTCTTTGGTTTTGCTATCAGGGTAATACTTCCTTCCAGGAATGACTTTCGGATATTGTTTCCCTTTCAATTTCATTAAAGAATTTGATGAGTAATGACATTAGATATTCTCTAAATTTCTTATAGAATTCAGCCATGAATCCATCAGAACCTGGGCTTTTTTGTTGGTAAGTTTTAAATTACATTTTCAATTTTATTGACTGATATTCACTTATTTAGAATTTTTATATCTTTATGATTTTTTGGTAATTCACACATAACTAGGAATCTTTCCATTTTTTTCTGTGTTTTCCATCTTATTACAGTGAAGTTTCTCAAAGTAGTTATTGATAATCTTCTGGATCTCTGCAGGATTCATTGTGATTGAACACATTTCATTCCTAATTGCATGAATTTGTGTCTTTTCTTTCTTTTTTTTGATAAGGTTTGCTAAGAGTGTGTCAATTTTATTTAATCTTTCAAAGAACCACCCCTTCCATTCATTTATTTTTTGTATTGTTTTCTTAGTCTTAATTGCATTAGTTCCTGCTCTGATCTTTATAATTTTTCCCATGTGTGAAATTCGGGCTTGATTTGTTTTTCTTTTTCCAGAAGTTTGAGGTTCAACAGTAAGTTGTTTGTTTGATGCTGTTCTGATTTCCTTTCTTTTTTTTTTCTTTTTGATACAGGGTCTCACTATGTAGTTCAGGTTGGCCTTGAACTCACTTTCCAGTGCAGGCTGGTCTTAAACTCACTGTCATACTCCTGTTTCAGCTTCCTGAGTGTTAGGATTACAGTCGTGCACCACCACACCCAGCTTGTTCTGTTTTCCTGATGTGAGAATTCACTGCTATTAATTTTCCTCTTATGACTGCTTTCCTTGTGTCCCATAACTTCCAGTATGTTGTACTCGCATGGTCATTTCATTGTAGATACTGTTTAATTTTTTCTTTAATTTCATCTGTGACTCATTGGTTGTTTAGTAGAATCTTATTTAATGTCCCTGTGTTTATAGAGTTTTTATGATTTCTTTTGCCATTGATTTCCAATTTCACTGGTCTATGGTCTGATAATATACATGAGTTAATTCAATTATTTTGCATTTACTTAAGCATGTTCTGTGGCCTAGTATGTCATTTATTTTGGGGAAAATCCTGTGCACTGCTGAGAAGAATGTATATTCTGATATTGTGGGGTGGAGCACTCTGTAGACATCTATTAAATCCATTTGTTCAAAGGTTTGTTTCAGTTCTGGTATTTCTTTGTTGACTTTCTGTCTAGTTGATCTATCTACTTGTGGCAATAGGGTATTAAGTTTCCCCAATACAATTGTGCTAGTGCTTATCTGAATTTTCATGTTTGTTAATATTTGTTTTATATAGGTAAGTGCTCCAGTATTTGGTGCATATATATTTATGATTGTTATATCTTCTTCTTGTAGTTTTCCCTTAACAAGTATGTAGTGGCCTTCTTTATCTCTTTTGATCAGTGTTGGCTTGAAGTTCACATTGTCTGTGAATAGAATAGAATAGCTACCCCTGCCCTTTTCTAGGTTCCTATTGCATGAAGTATTGTTTTCCATCCTTTGACTTTCAGTCTGTGAATATCTTTTTAAGGTAAATGTGTATCTTGAATACAGCATATTGTTGGATCTTATTTCTCAATCCTTTCTGCATGTCTATTTCTTTTGATTGGAGAATTGAGACATTTTGCATTGATCATTATAATTGATATGTATTGGTTTACCTTTGTCATGTAATTTTCCTGTTTATGGTTCCCTGTCTTTCCTCTCTGTTTAATTGCTTCCTCTGCCTGATGTTCTCTTTCTATTGGTACTCTTGGAATTGTGGGCTTTGTTTTCTCTTTCTAGAATATCTTTCAGAACTTTGTACTGCTGGTTTGGTGCTCATGAATTTCTTCAGTTGTTCTTTGTCATGGAAGTATTTTATTTCTCTATTAATCCTGAAAGATAATTTTGGAGGGCACATCAACCTGTGCTGGAAGTTGTTTTCTTTCAGGGCTTGAAATATTTTACTCCAAGCTCTCCTTGGCTTGAGGGTTTGTGTTTAGAACTCTTCTGTAATTCTGATACACTTTCCGTTTTAGGTGACTTGTTTATTTTCCTTAACAACTTTTAATGTCCTGTTCTTGGAGAATACTGTTCTAGAATCTTCATTATTATATGCCTTGGTGTAGATTTATTTTAATCATGACTAATTGGAGTTCTATATGCCTTACTAACTGTATGTCAAATTCTTTTTCCAAACTTCACAAGTTTTCTGCTATTACTTCTCTGAACAGGTTTTTTATGTCACTTGCACTGACTTGTGCATTTTCATGAATTACAATCAGTCTTATGTTGTTCTTCTTTGCATCATTTTACAGTTGTTGGACTGTTTTTCCATTGTCCCTTTTTATTTTTAAGAGATCTTTGTTTTTGTTATTGCTAGCCATGATCATATCTTCTAGTTCTGAAATTCTAGCTTCACTTTTGTTCATGCAGTTTTTCAAACTTTTAGTGGAATTTTTAGTTTCCTGGGTATCTGTTTGAATCTGTTTCATGAATTCTATTTCTTTCCTATGTTGGGCATTCATGGTTTCCACTCTATGCTCCCCTGTTTTTTTTTTAACCTATCTCTACCCTAGATTTACTATGCAATTTCTTCATTGTGGCTGTCATCTCTCTCTTTTTTTTTATCTGTGAGATTATTTCTGTGTTTATATTCTCTCTCTCTCTCTCTATATATATATATATGTATATATTTATATATATATATAATCCCAGTAAACTCCAGTAGATGGCTTCTGATTTCCTCTATCTTTCCTCTGTCTTATTGCTTCCTGGAGTTATTCTGTGTAGGCTGGAAGTCTGAGGTGGCCTTTTGCTTTTGTCATTTTCTATTTTTTTATTTTAATTTTTTCTTTGTTGTTGTTTGTACTTTTCTTATGTTAGATAGCTTTATCACTAATATTGAAGCTTTCCTAGGAAATGTCTTCCTCTGACATGTCTTCTTATTATTGCTGGGTGTTCATCATTGTGTCTGTCCCAAGATTCTATCCTCCCAATTTATTAGGGATGAAGAATTGCTACTTATTTGGCTCAGTTCCCAGTCCTTTGGTATTTGGCTATGGGGATGATTATGATTCCAGATTATCACAGTGTTGTCATATAAGGGTGAATAACTGCTTATAACAAATATGGCCTCCTGGCTAAAGTAATAAAATTAGCCATAACAATATTACCAAGGACAAGAAGACTCCTTGAATTAATCAACAAATTCAGCAGTGTAGCTGGATACAAAGTCAACACCCAGAAATTGATAGCATTCTTATACACAAACAACA